>NC_090737.1:126151261-126178674 GCF_036898095.1 Palaemon carinicauda | reverse complement strand
CAAACTAAGCTTTGGTACACTATTCCAGCATCCCTTTTCCCGGACTCCTATAGCACCATATGCTTCAAGACACTAACATTCCATACCTACCTAGGGGTCGGGTACTACTTTACCTCCTTTCCTCGCCGTTTATTGTCCATATCCTGACAAGATCTATGAAAAGATAATATATCTCGACTTGTTCAACGTAGGGCTGTCGTGGCCTGATTGGTAACGTCTCTGACTCGTGTTTCCCAGTCGGGGGTTCGAGTCCCGCTCAGACTCGTTGGTGCCATTAGTGTCTGCAACCTTACCAAACCTCCCAACCTTAGCTCACAAGGTTGAGCTAAGGTTGGGAGGTTGGGGGGAGCCTATAGATCTATCTAATGAGTCATCAGCAGCCATTGCCTGGCCTTCCCTGGTCCTAGCTTGGTCACTGTCCCCTGGCCTCTGCCATTCATGAAAGGCCTTTAAACCTTTAAACAATGTTTGTTTGGAAATCAACGTCTGAAGTAGAAATGGTTGCGTGATATCCATCCTCTTTCAGGTTGTGGTGGCCTATTGGAAAAGTCCCTCCTCTATAGTTTCTTGTAGTCTCTGCAACCTCACTGTTCTTGTGAGCTAAGGGTTTGGGAAACCCTATGGGTCTACTTGTTGAGTCATCAGAAGCCATTGCCTGGCCTTTTCTGGTCCTAGCTTGGGTGGAGAGGGGGCTTGGACGCTAATCATTTGGATATATGGTCAGCGTCTAGGGTAGTGTCGTGCTACTGTATTGTCACTGTCCCTTGCCTTTGGCATTCATGAGCGACCTTTAAACTTTATACAGATTTCCCTGTTATGTCCTCGATTAAGAAGGAAAAACTTGATTTCAGATTGCACACTCAATAAAAAAAGAAGTTGCAATTCTTATTTACACAAGAAAACGAATGAAAGATATAAAGAAAGACAGACAGAAATGTTTCAAATATTTCACACCGTAATTGTAGTTGAATACTTATTCTGACCTGTATAAAAAATATAGATTGAGAATTGTATCTTCTTGTGTTAGCAGCTTCAATAACATAATAACGTCTCTCTCTCTCTCTCTCTCTCTCTCTCTCTCTCTCCCCTGACCTACCTTCAGAGATTTCTCCTCCTTCTCCATCTTAAATAAAAAACGTCCGGACCCCAAACGGATCAAACGCCTTCCGGCAACTCTCTCTCTCTCTCTCTCTCTCTCTCTCTCTCTCTCTCTCTCTCCTAACGGATCCAACGCCTTCCGGCAACTGAGTATTTAGAAAACCTCGAAATCTTCAGAGTTTCGGAAGCTTTAATCCGACTCTTACTTCCGGCGAAGAGCTCAAGGCGGAAGGATCAAGATTCTTCCTCTAAAGAAAAATGTTGTAAAAAGAATGATCGCTAAACTTAGGAAAGTTTATAAAATCCCATTTTATGAGTATAGAACAAATTCTTTCAAGACAGGTGTCCATGGGAAAAAGAAGTCAAATGCTTTTTTTTAAGGTAGGTGTCTCTTACTTACATAAATTGAATACTGTGTAGACATTTCTTTCGTTAAATTAAAATTAATACTTTGAAGACAGGTATTACTTGAATTATATATATATATATATATATATATACAGTACATATATATATATATATATATATATATAAACACATGCTTGTGTGTATGAGTGAGTGTATGTCTGGGTGTCTGTATGGGTAGTTTAAGAAACAGGATAAGTAAAAAAAAAAAAAGTTTTGAGAGCTCTTGATTTCGAAAGTAATAAATTTGTATAAACATTTTAATATTTGCGGATATATCTCAAGCTTTCCAATATATGTATAAGAATCATTACAAGAATCATATCATTTCAGATATAGTTTTTAGTTTTACGAATAAAAAAATGTTTATGATTTTCAAATTAAGTTCAAGTCCAATTGTATCAATAAATCTTCCATTTATCCATTTACTTTAATACCAAAGCTTTGGAACCCAATTCCTTCTTCTGTGTTTCCAGAATCCTATACTACCCAACGCTTCAAAAAAATAAGTCTATATTTTCTTCGGGGTCCTATCCAACTCTTTGCTCAATCTCCTGACCATTGGCTATAAAATAGACATTCTATTTCGACACCTGCATCTTCAGAAAACTCCCGTTTAGTGACATATGTTTGAAGGACAACGTCAGAATTAGAAATGGTTATTACATAAGCAATGAATTTGAATTTAAATATTTAGAAAACAGGCCAAATCATAGATGCATTTCTATTGAGGCCTTTTTATCGATATAAATTATTCTGTATTAAACTATGTGTATTTTAGGAAACTAAAAGTATGCAGCCATTACTTCATAGATGATGATTTTACCTAAATTGAAGAAGGTGCCAATAATCTCGGCTAAAACAGAGCTAAGAAAACATTTTAGAGAAAAAGATAGAGAAAAGGGAAGCAATATATAACCTATTTTGTTAGCCATTTCCTGCATGTCTTTTACATGCCGTATCCGTTTAAAAAGAAAAAAAAACCTAGAATTAATGGCAGTGTTCAGACATAGTTGCACATTGACTTTGATCACCCGTTTTCAAATTTGTCTTTATGACCTGGAAGAAGTGTTAGCCCCTCGGGAAGGAGAAAATGGATAACCTATTGGACATTTAGCAGAAATAATGCTTTTTTTTTCATGTTTAGGAGAGAGGGGGTGAGAGAGAGGGTGAGAGTGAGAGGAGAGACAGTGAAAGATGCTCTTTTAATATACTCTTTATATTCATTTTATTACTTATACTGATGGTCATAACGTAATCTTTAAAACTCAGGAACGTAGGAGCGCTTTTTTTTGGGGGGTGGGGGGGTGGGGGGAGTTTGAAAAGGCTCTGACGATGTTGTTTTGATGGGTTGATTTCAGGTCAAAGAACAGATTCTTTAAAACTCGGGGACGTCGGAGCGGGTTTTTTCGCGTGGGGGTGGGCTAAAGTTTGAAAAAGCTCTGACGGGGTGTCTGATGGGTTGATTTTTAGTCTAAGAACAGATTCCTCAATTCAACAGGTGTATGTACAGTGGACTTAAAATCAACTTATATCTCTCTTGATAGTTTGAATGGTATAATCGTCCATGCAGAAAATCCTTTGGCTTAGAGCATAGGTTCGAATGATTGCTCAGATAAAAGCATTTATCATTATTGAGTTTCTAGTGGATATACATTCCCAAGGGTAGAATTCGATATCAAATTCCATTGTGGTTGATATTAACATTGATTAAAAACACGAGTTTTGGTGATACACAATCAGAGTTTGTGTATATACATCCTTTTTTTAAATAAGTAACAAATACCCTTTAACATCGAATTCGCTCTGCCTTTGGATCTCAAACGCTTAGGGAAATTTCTTTAATGATAAAGATTTCTGCCAGGCCAAAGACTCGATCTTATAACCGATAGAAATAAGGATAAACATTTCATTGTTTAGATCACCCTAACCTTTATTCCCATTTCTATGGCTCATAGGATATTTGTGACTTATTTGAAAAACCTTTTTAACACTGAAAATAATTTCGATTAACTTTTCTTGATCTCCAACAACCTATCATCTTTAACCTTTCCATTGAATCAAATATATTAGAAAAGGTAAACCTTTCTTGTGATCTATTGGAAATAAATTAAACTGACTTTGATATCATTGCAGAAGAAACCGTTCCTTTGAAATAGACTTTTGTATAGAGCAAAACCTTAATTATACTCTAATTAATCTAGAAGACATTAAATAATGCCTAAAATTCCGTCTCTCCAAACTATCATCAACTTTATGGCCAGTACAAAATTCCTTAAAAACATCGCGATTAATATTCGCACTAACAAAAATAAATATTGACAAATAATTATCATATATCTTTAATAGCTTAATGCTACACCGATAATTCACCTATATAAATGAACATTCGCTCTTCTCGTTATAGTTATACACCGTCTCATTTGATTCATTTGCAAAGATCATCAGCATCCCTGTCTTCTAAGGTCTCTCTCTCTCTCTCTCACTCTCTCTCTCTCTCTCTCTCCTCTCTCTCTCTCTCTCTCTCTCTCTCTCTCAGCGATCTTACAGTCAGCTTTTTTTTATATTAATAATTGGCCTATAATTGACCTAGGAAGACCGTGGCCGTTACTATCAACGGAAAAAAATAAATGGTTTAGGGATTCTTTCAACCTATATTATTATTATTATTATTATTATTATTATTATTATTATTAAGCTAAAACCCTAGTTGGAAAATCAGGATGCTCTAAGCCCAGGGGCTCCAACAGGGGAAATAGCTCAATGAGGAAAGGAAACAAGGAAAAATTAAACATCTCGAGTAGAGTAAACTTAAAACAAATATCTCCTATATGAACTATAAAAACCTTAACAAAAGAAGAGGAAGAGAAATATGATAGAACAACGTGCCCGAGTGCACCTTCAAGCAGGAAACAGCGTTACTAACATGCATAAATTTCCTAAGGAAATGATGATAAGGTTTATTTTATAAATGATTTACACTCTGGAACGCCCTTATTAACAAACACAAATTCGCAGGTGGATGACGCAACACAGTCAGGCGTTGGCGAAGACACAGAAATGTGACCATTTTCATTTTCATTATCCGATTTGTCTATGTTGATTACGCTGAATTTAAGAACATTGAATTACACCAGAGTTATGCAACTTCTGACATATAACTATTACTCCTTAAATGATTGAATCTGTGATGAATAATGATATTCTCCATTCAAAGAAATTACATTTGGCAGCGTTATCCCAAACCCGTCCCACCAACTTTAACTATCCTGATGATTGTTATCTTGGTCACTTGTACAGAGAAATGACTTACTATTCATGTGTTCTGGGGAAGAAAGGAAATACTAAACACTTTCATAAGTAAATTCCGGTTGCTTCTGTTATCATATGGAAAGTTCGCTCTATTTTCTGATAAAAATATTCATTCCTAATAAGGAAACGATCGTTGGACAATTTACCAACTACCAATTCTCTAGCCTCTACCTTCCCACCATACTTTTTTGACACACGTGCTCGTAAAATATTTGTCTATATTAGTTGGTATAAGATGCCTCTGATGCCATCTATTGGCAGTAAAGTAAAACTCGTTACGGTGTAAGGGAGGGGGCTAGAGAGGGGTGCGTTATTATGCCTTTCGAAATGTAACAATATTATTATTCTACGTAGTTTTTACTAACGATACCAGTCAAACCATGAAACATATTCCTTATTTTTTTGTTTCATAAAAAGGTAATTGAAAATTAGGTCATATAATTGTGTAATCACTAGATTATCTCACCAATTTTAGTACATGTGGCATGCCTGGGAAGCTCCCTGACCCCCCCAATGTAATTGAACTAACGATTGTTTGCTGAGGAAATATTTCTGTGAGATTTATTGAGAAATTTGTAATTTCCTAAGAATTAAGTTGTGGCCAGACAAAAAGGAGCATCAATTTCACGTGCGTCTGTTTTATAGCAATTTTGTGCCCAAATAGAAACAGAAATGAAGTAATAAAAATTGTAATGAGTGGATGGTGGGGATAATTGGCAATTTAGTGCTCTCTGCTATGGCCATCTATTGGCCATGAAAATAATCATTGTGTAGAGCTCTTTAATCCTTGCATTCTGGAACCTTTCATGATATAATTTTTGTTTAATAATGCCTAAAAATAACCTACTTAATTTGACATTAATATAATTTATACCAGTCATACATATTTCTACCTAAGTATCAATTTATCACCCTTTTCCAATTGGATAGCATTATTAAGATGAATGGAACAAGGGACGTGGGCTGCCATCTTTTAACAAGAAGTAGAAACATTCGGATTCTATTCGAGAAGTGTAGATTACTGAAACATACTTTAATGGTATTTTTTTCTCCAATTAATACATTAAAAATTCATAATTCCAATAATACTATTTTTCTTTTGATTTTAGGCTCTAAGTTATGGTATGTATTTCAAAAATATATAGAGCACATCCCAATATTCTAAAAGCAGAGAATTAAAAATCCCAAATGTAATCAAAATATATTCATGTTTGCAGCAAATAAGTTGTTAACTAATCATAAGCCCAATTATAGATATCAATGCTCTATAGAGTGTGCCCTGTTACACATGCGAGGGGCGTAGTAGCGTTTTTTCGGATGGGGGATAATGTTGGAAAAGGCACTGACTGTGGGGGTCTCCCCTAGAGATCTTTTGCGAGGAAACGCCCATAGATGCGATTTTCTGGTATCTGACAACAGATTCTTGCAACAAAAAAACTATTTTTTTACGGTTTTATGTGACCGATTACAATAATGAAACATATGAGCGGTACCCAAAGTAACAGTTTAAGTAAAAAAGCAGTAAAAGGCATGAAAAAAGACAAAGCATAAGATGGCTTAACATATTGTTAAATAATAAATGGAGGATATTTCATAATTGTAAATCTCGGTGAACCTTACAACAATTGTTTGCAAGACTGCTCTATACGGTAACCTAGGAAAAAATTATCATTATATTATTTTGTAAAAAGAGAGACACAAAAGACCTTAAAAATTACCGCCCAGTAAGTTTAATCTCAGTAAAATATGAAATATTTAGAAAAAATCATATTTAGCAAAATGGAGAGAAAACCACATTATTCAACCAAGAGAGTAAGTAGGTTTTAGAAGCGGGTATTCAACAACAGACCATAAACATGCAATCGAGCAGCGAATGGAAAAATCAACGAAGTATAACAAACCACTATTTATGGCATCTGAAGTTTATGAGAAAGCTTTTGATTCTGTCAAAGCTTTAACAGTCATGAAAGTAATTCAACAACGAGGAATAGATGATATATATGTTAGAACACTTGAAGATATCTATATGGGCAATACAGCCATCCTAAAAATACATAGATTTAGTGAGAAAAATCCAATTGAGAAAAGGAGTTAGGCAAGGAGACCCTATCTCACCTAAATTATTTACCACGCGCCTAGATAAAGTCTTTAAGAATTTAGATTGAGAAAATGTACGAATTAACATTAATGGGAATACCTTAAGAACTCAAGACTTGCAGATGACTCAGATCTATTTAGTTAATTATGAAAGGGATTCCTAAATATGATAGAAGATTCGAATAGAGAAAGTAAATATGCAATGATGAAAATAAATTTGAAAAAACACAGATAACGTTCAACGAAAATACAGAGGCGACAAATAAGGTTAAGTTCATGAATATACGTACTTAGGACAGACAGTAAGTGTTGCTACGAGACATTAGACTGAAATTAAAAGATGGATAAGCATGGGATGAAAATCTGTTGGTAAACAGAAAGAATATTATGAAAAGTAAAATGCCACTCTCTCTCTCTCTCTCTCTCTCTCTCTCTCTCTCTCTCTCTCTCTCTCTCTCAAGTACATACTCAGAAATGTTCTCTCCACGTTGTAAAGCTAAAATACTCATTTCAAAAGACATAATCACTCTCTCTCTCTCTCTCTCTCTCTCTCTCTCTCTCTCTCTCTCTCTCTCTCTCTCTCTCACACACACACACACACACTTATACAGATATGTTCTCTCTACGTTGTAAAGCTAAAATACTTATTTCAAAATGCATAGGCCCCCTTAATAGATCTCTCTCTCTCTCTCTCTCTCTCTCTCTCTCTCTCTCTCTCTCTCTCTCTCTCTCTCTCTCTCGTATTCAACCCCATTTCCGTCACATTTCCAAGAAGCGCCCATGATAAATCTCTCCCGCGAGAGAACGCCCAAATTTTTTTTTTATTTCTACAAACGTGAAGAGATTACAATCATGGCTTACGTGAAACCGCTTACTGATATTAAAGCGAAAGTGTTCTTAGGACCAATCGCCGTTGTCAACAATTCTAACCTGCAACTTTCCCGCTTGGCAGAGGTTTTTTAAGAGTTGCTTAAGGTCATTTCTTTGTTTATTGTTGTGTAAAGAAGTGGATTTTATGATACCTTAATCTCACGCTTCACTGGCCTTCGCTTCATCGCTTCAATTACTCATAAACTTGAATATTCTTACATCCTCTGAATTTCCAAATTCTTACAGTCTCTTGTTATTTCTTTGTCTTATTATCACTGGTTTTCCAAAGGGACTTTTCTTTAAAGAAATTAATTTTTGCATTTTCTTATACGTCTGTCTCCGTTAGTAATTATTTGGCTGTTTGCAAATGTTTTCAAAAGCATGGCTTAACGCATTGAATAAAATTGCTTTGTGTGTTCACAATGATACCTTTTCTGATTGTCCTTCCCAACTCCAATTAAATACTAAATCAAAATACCCCTTATTTAATCCAGTATATAATCTCTCTCTCTCTCTCTCTCTCTCTCTCTCTCTCTCTCTCTCTCTCTCTCTCTCACACACACACACACACACACACACACACAAACACACACGCAGAAATGTTCTCTCCACGTTGTAAAGCTAAAATACTCATTTCAAAAAGCATAATCCCCTAGTCTCTCTCTCTCTCTCTCTCTCTCTCTCTCTCTCTCTCTCTCTCTCTCTCTCTCTCGAGAGAGAGAGAGAGAGAGAGAGAGAGAGAGAGAGAGAGAGCCATCTTGGACTTTGTCTGTCAACAAGCGCATTTTTGTGCTCTGAAAACTTTCTCGATTATTTAGGAGATACGAAGATCTACATCACCTAGAATTGACTGAAAGCTGTGGTAGTGCTTAGTGAACAGTGCTGTGACATTAGTGTGTTTACGAGTTTTTGAACTTAGACTTTATTTAGGATTAAAAATCTCGTTCACTTGGCCACACCACTACGTTCAAGTTTTTCCTAATCCGCGAATGCGCAGTGCAGTGTGTGTGACGTGGTTAGCCCCGTCATGGCAACGTTACTGTGCCAGACGAACGAAATCAGATACTGGCATTGTTAAAAACCAGTAGATAATGACTATGGAATTCTCGGGACCTGGTACTCTCGCTGATGTTGAGGAGGACCTTGCTCTAAGTGATGATAATGTTGAAGAGCATCTGCTTACCCAGGAACATTGGCCACGACTTGTCTCTACTAAATCTGATAAGTTGATCCCTGCTGGTGCAGCTCCTAGTCTCATGGACCATACCACTACCTCCAACAAACGATGTATGGAGCATGATTCAGATAGCAGTAATGAGCCATTATCCCCTGCTGCTAAAACTACAAAGTGTGATGCTTCTTCCTCTCAAAATAAAGTTCTAAATAGTTCCCTGCCTAGACCTACTATTCAGATTATACCTACCATGGCTACAAAAACTGTTCTCCCTGCCTTTGCTCCACGTTCTGAATACATAAAGCTCCTATTCAGAGAAAATCCGGGGGTTAATGTGAAGCTTCGCTGGCTATCAGAGGTTACCAAGATGTTCAGCCTCGATCGGGAATTGGCTGAAGTTAAAATGTCTGCGGTCACTTCTCGATTTGTATACATTTCGAGGCATCGCCTGGATATCATAAATAGGGTCAAGGGTGGTGAGGTTCTGTCACTTGTGTTAGATGTTCAGGATGCTGTAGACAGACCCCGTAAGTTCCCTACATATCTCATCACTCGATATCCTGTGGATGTAGACCCTTCATTAGCTAAGGAACTGACAGGGGTGCACACTGTACGTCGTTTCCTACAGGATGGGAAGTCCATCAATCGTATTGTCATTACTTGGAGCCACCCAGATCCACCCCCGCCTTTTGTTAACTTCTCCTTCCTCCCTTGTCTACCATCATGTGAATTACGCAGAATGCCAGACGAAAAGCCATGGTGTTTCAAATGCTGGGGTATCGGTCACATCTCACGATACTGTGCTGCCCCTGAAAAGTGTGCATTTTGTGCTGCTGAGCATGACAGTCGGACCTGCCCTCATCGGCCCCCTGTACCACCCACAGTGGTTGACAGTTCTTCAGCATCAACATCAACCCCATTACCTCTACCTACACCGGACTCCTCGCATTGGAAATGCCCGAGATGTAATGAGCCTGGAGTCAATGTGTGGCATGGTTGTACCAGGCGTTCAGGCTCTGCATCGAACCAGCTTATTGCACAACAGCTTCCAGTGCCATCAATCAAACCCACTGTTACTGCCTCCTCACAAGTGACTACACTTCGTAATGCTGTAGATGTCCTCAAGTCTCGATGTGACTCCCTTACATCACGTTTTGAAGCCATTGAATCTCGTTTAGAGAGCATGGATACTCGCATTGACAGTCTCGTAACCTCCTTTGACAATCTAACTTCTAAATTTGCTACTAATGATAACACACTACAATCTCTTGTTGAAGCTCAGCAGGTTGTTATCACATCAGTTACTACACTAACTGAGAAACTTGACTCACTTGCTACACATCTTGAGAGTGTTACTAATCCCCATACAGGACCTTTGCCACGGGATACACCACCAATGCATACCCGTGTCACCACTGCCTCTTCATCTAGTCGCCGTTCTTCCAAGGGACATGTTCGATAACCAAGTGAAGCTTAATATCATCTCGTGGAATGCCTGTGGTATTACAAACTGGGCAAAACTTTCTGCACTTAAGGGAATTGTACATAGTCACCACCCAGATGTTATTCTAATTCAGGAAGCTTTTGTTGGTAATGCTCAGCCAAGGGAAAAAGCTCCCTCGCTCACTGGCTATGTGTCCTACGTCCATTTAGTAAGACATGGTCTCATCACCTATATACGCACTTCAATTCAGCATAGACTTCTCCCAAACTCTGAGGATGAAGATACAACATTCCAGTTATTTGAGATTACTGTTGGCGGAGGCACCATACGACTGTGCAATGTATATGCAGCACCAGGTAGGATAAATACAGCCAAGCTTCCAGCCCCAACCCTTCGTGGTATGGTTTACATGGGAGATTTTAATGCTCGTCATCCAGACTTGGGAGATCTTGCTGGCACTGTGAACCGCAACGGGAACCTACTTCTAGGATATATTCGTCGAAATCAACTGACCCGTTGGGACACTGGTGGTTCTACGCATGCACGAGGTGGTACTTTGGATCACATCTTGACCTGTGGACTCGTACCTTCCCTAGTCAATTGTGTAACGGTTCCTACGCTCTTCTCTGATCACATTGGTCTTAGCATCCAATATTCCCTTCCCGCTACACCTACTCCAATACACAATCGCACTTGCATCACAATTCCGCCTAAGTACCAGCCTACGTACATTTCATATATGACTAACCTTCGACCTACATTTGACCTCCACTGTCCGGAGAAACTTTACTCCTTACTTGTTAGTACCACACATGCTTTCCACACACAATATATCAGAAAGCCTCATAACAGGCATCGTGTTAGTGCTATGACACTGGATAATCGAATTTCTCAGGCAGAAAAGAAGGCGATGGATGATGGCCTTGCCTTTATGAGACAACCAAATCCTGAGACTCTGCACCAGTATCAACTATCGAGAGATGATCTAGTTGCTCTACAGCAATGTGTACAAACAGATTCCTGGCACAAATTAACAGACAGCATCAACCATCAAACAAGCATTGGTTCCATGTGGCACCTCATCAACAGGATTGTGAAGAAGAAACCCCCAAGTGTCCTCCACCACAGCCCTGCTCAGTATGCACAGGACCTTATTGATGAGTGGTCAGCACAGTCACGAACCATCAACCTTCCAGCTCATATACAAGACTCTCTCTCTTCACAAAAAAACCATCGTGCCTTACGTCTCAGTTCCGCCTTACTGAGCAGTGATGAAGAGGATGATGTACCCATAACTAAGGAAGAGCTACGACGTGCCTTAGCAAGGACTAAGAAGTCAGCTCCTGGTGATGATGGCATCACCTATGCAGTCCTTTGCACACTCATTAAAATACCTGGCAACCCTCTCCTCCGGCTCTACAACCTCTGCCTCTGCTTGGGATATGTGCCCCTAGCATGGACTCATAGTACAATTGTACCCGTTCCCAAGCCTAGCACTGACAAATTTCGTCCTATCTCCCTCACCTCCTGTTTCTGCAAAGTATTTGAACGTATTCTCCTCTCACGCCTTATGTTCCGGCTGCAAGATAAGCTTTCGTCTAGAATATACGGCTTCCTACCCCAAAGAGGAACACATCATTGTCTCATGGAGCTCTACACTCGTCTCTCCCCAACCAGTGTTGTAGCCTTCATTGATTTGAAAGGTACATTTGACGTCGCAAATAGAGACATTATTTTAGACCAGCTTATTGATTTTGGAATCAAGGGAAACCTTTTGAGGTGGATACGTGGATATCTTCGAAATAGAGTCTCTCGTGTGCTGTTTAAGGGAGCATTGAGCACTGCAAAGGAACTTGAACTTGGTACTCCACAAGGGGGAGTACTTAGTCCATTTTTATTTAATATCCTCCTACATCGCCTTCTTTCCTTACTTCCTGATACTGATAACGCAACCATCACTTGCTACGCAGACGATATTTGCATTCATTCAACCTCTCTGGATCACTTGCAACGCTTCCTTTCTTCCTTCTACGAATCAGCATCCTCCTGTGGTCTTATCATCTCCCCAGGAAAAAGTAGAATCTTCTCCCCAAGGCCAGCAAGGAATCTACCAGAATTTACTGTGGGGAACAATGTTGTACCTTTATGCACACAATATATTTACTTGGGAGCGCCAGTGCGAATTACACCATCCATTCCAGCGAGACAGAGAGTACATCCCATTGTTCAAGATCTGCTGGCCCGGTTACAGCGACGCCTGACTCCTCTCAAGTGGCTTACTAATTATTCTGCAGGAGTATCTATCCCAGTTGCCAGAACCATATATATTGCTTTCTTACGCTCAGTGATAGATTATCTTTCCCCTGCACTATGTCAACTCTCTAGATCAACTCTACAGCCGCTTGAAAAATTCCAGAACCAAGCAATGAGACTCATTCTAGGTTGTCCAGCATCCACTAGAATTGTAAACATGCAACACGAACTCCGTCTCCCTCCACTCGTTGAGAGAATATACTCCAATGTCACCTACTTCAGTATCAAATGCCTGTATAACCCTCACCTGTCTCCTCACTATTCAAACATCATCAGAACTTCTCTCGATCTAGATGCACCTCGTCCACAACTACGCCAGGGGGGACGTACACTAGTTAGTACTGTCTGTTCAAGCATTCGGGGGCTTGACATCAACATCGTGGCAGAGAATGTGGATCATGGCCTTGCACCCTGGCAGACTCCTGTGCCAGAAATCTCTTACACTCCAGTCTCTAAGACTGACTTGCCTCAACTTCAACAACAACGTGCATTGGAGACCATCGACAGACTATCCTCGTCCCTCAGTGTAGCCCATCACCTCTACACAGACGGCTCCCTACAGCAGGATGGCAGTGCTGGATGTGCTGTTTTCTCCCCCACTTTGGAACCCCCGCCAGAGGGCTGGACAGGCCGTCGCCTCCCAAAGTCATCAAGCTCCACGTATTGTGAACTACATGGACTTCTAGATGCAGTTATTTTAATCACACGTACCAGAAATAACGGCTTGATCATCTGCGACTCGCAACCAGCACTCCAAGCCCTTTCTTCGCATAAGCCAGCATACCAGCCCCTGGTTACACAAATACATAGGCAACTAGACATGGCCAACATGAGCTCACTGGTAGTGCACTTCCTATGGATTCCCTCTCACGTGGGTCTTCTGGCTAACAACACCGTTGACCATCTCGCAAAGGCTGCCTGTCAACTGGATCCTCCAGATGTTGATGCTCCCAGTCCATCTCTCCTGTGCTGCAGAAAAATGGTGCGCCAAGCTGCTCGCTCACCTACCCATCATCGTAGTAATGCCGAGAGAGCCACCAGTATATCAATACAGCATTATGATCACTTCTTTCCTCACCAACATAAATATCGCCGCAGTGGACTCATGGTTCGTCAAAATAACGTGATTTGTGCGCGTCTTCGGCTGGGTTGGCGACCAGTTTGGCAGGTGGCTGAGCAAGATGGAGTTCCTCACTTCTCCTCCTGTAGGTTATGTGACGCACCCAACGCCAACACCCTGGAACACTATTGCCTGGAATGTCCTCTTGTTAGTGACATATTACCCCAAAGACTCACAGTAGTTGATACATGTAAAAAGTTATTGACAGATAATGATTTGCTCGATGAGATCCTCATGCGCCATCCTCACTTTGGTGGATATTGAATAATCAGCTGTTTTGTAATGTTAATCAAAGATAGGTACAACCTACCTAAGAAATCAAACTAAATTTAATTTGTATTCCATATGAATTCATTTGCATAACCATAAATATATAGAAATGAGCAATATTATTTTTGATATGTACTAAATATCTGTCTATACTTTATTTTGTATTCCTTTGTATAGCCTTCATTATATGCTATAGATATAAACAATACTGTTTAAATATGTACTTAAATGTCTGTATATAATTTTTTTTTATTCTTTAGGTATAACTGAATTACAATGTAGATGTAAACAATATTACTGTATTACCATGTACTCAAATGTCTGACGCCAATGGGCGCAATAAATTGATTAAAACAAAAAAAAAATCTCTCTCTCTCTCTCTCTCTCTCTCTCAAAATTTAATCACAAGATAATTATGATTAACATTCTTTCATGAAAAGCATAAAGACAAAGTTCTTATTTTCAGACAAGTGAAACTCTCTCTCTCTCTCTCTCTCTCTCTCTCTCTCTCTCTCTCTCTCTCTCTCTCTCTCTCTCTCTCTCATTTCCTGACCTACCTTTAACAACTACATAGTCAGAAACCCCTTGAGTCTCTTATAATTTTATCTAACTCTTACTTCCGGATAAAAGCCTCAAACGAACGAAACGAGAAATCTTTTTTCTCTATCTTTTTTTTTGTCGGAAATGCTAAAGAAAAGGAGGATTTGTACAGACTAAAGAAAATCTCTTAAAAACATTTTTTTCTGAGGCAAGAGCCATTCTGAAGGGAAAATTTTTTTTTCAGAAATGTGTCTTAAACAAACATTTGGACAGACATCTTTCATTTTAATATAGGCTAAAGTAATAATAATGTCTTTAGTGTAATAAATAAATACTTTTAAGAAAACGTTTATTGTAAAATTAAAACAAGTATTTCTGACACAGGTATTGCTTCTATTGCATATATGTAATATAAGTATGCATTTGTGTGTATGTGTTGGTGCGTGTGTTAAGAAATATGTGAAATGTAAAGGAAAAATTTTTTAAGAGGCTTCGATTTTAAAATGACCAAATTTGCATGAAGACTTTTCGGATTTGAGAAAAGAAATGAAGTTTTCCCAAACATAAAGATGTTTTTAAGAATCCTTTTATCAAAAAAAGAAAAAAAATTCAAAGTAAATTCAAATCGAGCTGTATCAATAATAATCATCCAAATCACCGTTCTATTTCCCTTACAACTAAGTTTTGGAACTATGTTTCAGCATCTATTTTCCCGGACTCCTATAGCACCACGCTTCAAGACGCTAACAGTCCATACCTTCCTAAGGGTCAGGTACTACTTTACCTCCTCTCCTCGCCGTTTCCTGTCCATATCCTCTCAAGGCTATGAAAAGATAATCTATCTCAACTCACTCATCTTGTTCAACTTAGGGTTTCTGTGGCCTGATTGGTAACGTCTCTGCCTGATGTTTGCCAGTCGGGGGTTCGAGTCCCGCTCAGACTCGTTGGTGCCATTGCTGTCTGAAACCTTACCATCCTTGTGAGCTAAGGTTGGGGGGTTTGGGGGAGCCTATAGGTCAATCTGCTGAGTCATCAGCAGCCATTGCCTAGCCTTCCCTGGTCCTAGCTTGAGTGGAGAGATGGCTTGGGCGCTGATCATAATTATAATATATGGTCAGTGTCTAGGGCATTGTCCTGCTTGCTAGGATAATGTCACTGTCCCAAGCCTTTGCCATTCATGAGAGGCCTTTAAACCTTTAAACGATTTTTGTTTGGAAATCAACGTCTGAAGTAGAAATGGTTGCATGATATCCATCCTCTTTCGGGTTGTGGTGGCCTATTGGAAACGTCCCTACCTGGTGTTCTAATAGACGGGAGATTGAGTCCCGCTCAAACTCGATAGTTTCTTGTAGTATCTGCAACCTCACCGTTCTTGTGAGCTGAGGGTTTAGGGGGAGCCTATGGGTCTACTTGTTGAGTCATCAGAAGCCATTACCTGGCCTTCTCTGGTCCTAGCTTGGGTGGAAAACGGTCTTGGCCGATGATCACATGGATATATCGTCAGTCTTCGGGGCATTGTTATGGTTCCTTGCCTCTGCTATTCATAAGCGACCTTTAAACTTTTAATCCGTTTCAGATTTCCCTGTTATGTCCTGGATTTAAAGATTGCCCCTTGGGAAGGAAAACATGATTTCAGATAGCACGCTCAATAAAATTATTGCAATTCTTAATTACAGAATAAAGGGATGGAAAGACACAAAGAAAGACAGACAGAAATATTCCAAATATTTCCCTCCATAATTGTACATGAATTCTTTTTCTGACCTGTATAAAGATAAAGCTTTTATTCTATAATAAGGGATACCACGTAGCATAAACATGCTCTCTCTCTCTCTCTCTCTCTCTCTCTCTCTCTCTCTCTCTCTCTCTCTCTCTCTCTCCTTATTTAAGTTGAAGAAAATAAAATCGAGAATTGTGTCCTTTTGTGTCAGCAGCTCCAATAACATCGTAATCTCTCTCTCTCCCTCTCTCTCTCTCTCTCTCTCTCTCTCTCTCTCTCTCTCTCTCTCTCTCTCTCTCTCTCTCCTTATTTAAGTTAAAGAAAATAAAATCGAGAATTGTGTCCTTTTGTGTTAGCAGCTCCAATAACATCGTAATCTCTCTCTCTCTCTCTCTCTCTCTCTCTCTCTCTCTCTCTCTCTCTCTCTCTCTCTCTCTCTCCTTATTTAAGTTGAAGAAAATAAAATCGAGAATTGTGTCCTTTTGTGTTAGCAGCTCCAATAACATCGTAATCTATCTCTCTCTCTCTCTCTCTCTCTCTCTCTCTCTCTCTCTCCTCTCTCTCTCTCTCTCTCTCTCTCTCTCCTCATTTAAGTAGAAAAATTTAAAGACTAAGAATTGTGTACTTTTTGTGGTAGCAGCTTCAAAAACATGGTAACGTCTCTCTCTCTCTCTCTCTCTCTCTCTCTCTCTCTCTCTCTCTCTCTCTCTCTCTCTCTCTCTCTCCTTATTTAAGTAGAAGAAAATAAAGGCGAGAATTGTGTCCTTTTGTGTTAGCAACTCCAATAACATCGTAATCTCTCTCTCTCTCTCTCTCTCTCTCTCTCTCTCTCTCTCTCTCTCTCTCTCTCTCTCCTACCTTCAAAGAGATTTCTCCTCCTTCTCCATCTTAAATAAAAAACGTCCGGACCCCAAAGGGATCCAACGCCTTCCGGCAACTGAGTATTTAGAAAACCTTGAAATCTTCAGAGTTTCGGAAGCTTTAATCCGACTCTTACTTCCGGCGAAGAGCTCAAGGCGGAAGGATCAAGGATTCTTCCTCAGAAGAAAATGTTATAAAAAGAATGATCGCTAAAGTTAGGAAAGTTTATAAAATACTATTTTATGAGAATAGAACAAATTCTTTCAAGACAGGTGTCCATGGGAAAAAGAAGTCAAATGCTTTTTTTAAGGTAGGTGTCTCTTACTTACATAAATTGAATACTGTGTAGACATTTCTTTCGTTAAATTAAAATTAATACTTTGAAGACAGGTATTACTTGAATTATATATTACTATATATATATATATATATATATATATATATATATATATAATATATATATATATATATATATATATATATATATATATATATATATATATAAACACACATATGCTTGTGTGTATGAGTGAGTGTATGTCTGGGTGTCTGTATGGGTAGTTTAAGAAACAGGATAAGTAAAAAAAAAAGTTTTGAGAGCTCTTGATTTCGAAAGTAATAAATTTGTATAAACATATTAATATTTGCGGAAATATATCAAGTTTTCCAATATATGTATAAGAATCCTTATAAGAATCATATCATTTTAGATATAGTTTTTAGTTTTACGAATAAAGAAATATTTATGATTTTTCAAATTAAGTTCAAGTCCAATTGTATCAATAAATCTTCCATTTATCCATTTACTTTAATACCAAAGCTTTGGAACCCAATTCCTTCTTCTTTGTTTCCAGAATCCTATACTACCCAACGCTTCAAAAAAACAAGTCTATATTTTCTTCGGGGTCCTATCCAACTCTTTGCTCTATCTCCTGACCATGGCTATAAAATAGACATTCTATTTCGACACCTGCATCTTCAGAAAACTCCCGTTTAGTGACATATGTTTGAAGGACAACGTCAGAATTAGAAATGGTTATTACATAAGCAATGAATTCGAATTTACATATTTAGAAAACAGGCCAAATCATAGATGCATTTCTATTGAGGCCTTTTTATCGATATAAATTATTCTGTATTATACTATGTGTATTTTAGGAAACTAAAAGTATGCAGCCATTACTTCATAGATGATGATTTTACCTAAATTGAAGAAGGTGCCAATAATCTCGGCTAAAACAGAGCTAAGAAAACATTTTAGAGAAAAAGATAGAGAAAAGGGAAGCAATATATAACCTATTTTGTTAGCCATTTCCTGCATGTCTTTTACATGCCGTATCCGTTTAAAAAGAAAAAAAACCTAGAATTAATGGCAGTGTTCAGACATAGTTGCACATTGACTTTGATCACCCGTTTTCAAATTTGTCTTTATGACCTGGAAGAAGTGTTAGCCCCTCGGGAAGGAGAAAATGGATAACCTATTGGACATTTAGCAGAAATAATGCTTTTTTTCATGTTTAGGAGAGAGGGGGTGAGAGAGAGAGGGTGAGAGTGAGAGGAGAGACAGTGAAAGATGCTCTTTGATATACTCTTTATATTCATTTTATTACTTATACTGATGGTCATAACGTAATCTTTAAAACTCAGGAATGTAGGAGCGCTTTTTTTTGGGGGTGGGGGGTGGGGGGAGTTTGAAAAGGCTCTGACGATGTTGTTTTGATGGGTTGATTTCAGGTCAAAGAACAGATTCTTTAAAACTCGGGGACGTCGGAGCGGGTTTTTTCGCGTGGGGGTGGGCTAAAGTTTGAAAAAGCTCTGACGGGTCTGATGGGTTGATTTTTAGTCTAAGAACAGATTCCTGAATTCAACAGGTGTATGTACAGTGGACTTAAAATCAACTTATATCTCTCTTGATAGTTTGAATGGTATAATCGTCCATGCAGAAAATCCTTTGGCTTAGGGCATAGGTTCGAATCATTGCTCAGCCAAAAGCATTTATCATTATTGAGTTTCTAGTGGATATACATTCCCAAGGGTAGAATTCGATATCAAATTCCATTGTGGTTGATATTTACATTGATGAAAATCACGAGTTTTGGTGATACACAATCAGTGTTTGTGTATATACATCCTTTTTGTAAATAAGTAACAAATACCCTTTAACATCGAATTCGCTCTGCCTTGGGATCTCAAACGCTTAGGGAAATTTCTTTAATGATAAAGATTTCTGCCAGGCCAAAGACTCGATCTTATAACCGATAGAAATAAGGATAAACATTTCATTGTTTAGATCACCCTAACCTTTATTCCCATTTCTATGGCTCATAGGATATTTGTGACTTATTTGAAAAACCTTTTTAACACTATGAAAATAATCTCGATTAACTTTTCTTGATCTCCAACAACCTATCATCTTTAACCTTTCCATTGAATCAAATATATTAGAAAAGGTAAACCTTTCTTGTGATCTATTGGAAATAAATTAAACTGACTTTGATATCATTGCAGAAGAAACCGTTCCTTTGAAATAGACTTTTGTAAAGAGCAAAACCTTAATTATACTATAATTAATCTAGAAGACATTAAATAATGCCTAAAATTCCGTCTCTCCAAACTATCATGAACTTTATGGCCAGTACAAAATTCCTTAAAAACATCGCGATTAATATTCGTACTAACAAAAATAAATATTGGCAAATAATTATCATATATCTTTAATAGCTTAATGCTACACCCATAATTCACCTATATAAATGAACATTCGCTCTTCTCGTTATAGTTATACACCGTCTCATTTGATTCATTTGCAAAGATCATCAGCATCCCTGTCTTCTAAGGTCTCTCTCTCTCTCTCTCTCTCTCTCTCTCTCTCTCTCTCTCTCTCTCTCAACGATCTTTCAGAATCAGCTTTTTTTATATTCACGATTGGCCTATCATTGACTTAGGAAGACCATGGCCATTACTATTAACGGAAAAAAATTAATATATATACATATATATATATATGTATATATATATATATATATATATATATATATATATATATATATATATATATATATATATATATAATAATGGATTCTTTTAACCTATATTATTATTATTATTTTTATTATTATTATTATTATTACCTGCTAAGCTACAACCCTAGTTGGGAAAGCAAGATCCTCTAAGCCCAGGGGCTCCAACAGGGAAAATAGCCCAGTGAGGAAAGGAAACAAGGAAAAATTAAACATCTCGAGTAGAGTAAAATTAAAATATATATCTACTATATGAAATAAAAAAAACCTTAACAAAACAAGAGGAAGAGAATTATCATAAAACAGTATGCCCGAGTGTACCCTCAAGCAGGAAACAGCGTTACTAACATGCATAAATTTACTAAAGAAATGATGATAAGGTTCATTTTATAAATAATTTACACTCTGGAATGCCCTTATTAACCAGCAAATTTGCAGGTGGATGACGCAACACAGTCAGGCGTTGACGAAGACACAGAAATGTGACAGTTTTTTTCATCATTATTCAGTTTGTCTATATTGATTACGCTGATAATAAAAACATCAAATTGCACCACAGTCATACACCTTCTGGCATAAAACTATTACTCCTTAAATTATTTGAATCTGTGATGAATAATGATATTCTCCATTTAAGGAAATTCCATTTGGCAGCGTTATCCCAAACCCGTCCCACCAACTTTAACTATCCTGATGATTGTTATCTTGGTCACTTGTACAGAGAAATGACTTACTTTCCATGTGTTCTGGGGAAGAAATGGAATAATAAACACTTTCATAAGTCAACTCATGTTACTTCCGATGTCATATGAAAAATTCGCTTCATTCTCTTATATAAATATTCATTCATAATAAGGAAACGATCGTTGGACAATTTACCAACTACCAATTCTCTAGCCTATACCTTCCTACCATACTTTTTTGACACACGTGTTCGTCAAATAATTGACTGCATTAGTTGGTACAAGATACCTCTGATGCCATCTATTGGCAGTAAAACAAAACTCATTACGGTGTAAGGGAGGGGGCTAGAGAAGGGTGCGTTATCATGCCTTTCGAAATGTAACAATATTGATATTCTACGTAGTTTTTACTAACAATACATGTCATACCATGAAACATTTTAATTATATTTTGATTTCATGAAAAGGTAATTGAAAATTAGGTCATATAACAGTGTAATTACCATATTATCTCACCAATTTCAGTACATGTGGCATATCTGGGAAGCCCCCTGACCCCCCAATGTAATTGAACTAACGATTGTTTGCTGAGGAAATATTTCTGTGACATTTATTGAGAAATTGGTAATTTCCTAAGAATTGAGTTGTGGTCAGACAACAAGGAACATCAATTTCATGTGCATCTGTTTTATAGTAATTTTGTGCCCAAATAGAAACAGAAATGAAGTAATGCAAATTATAATGAGTGGATAATGGGGGGTACTTAGCAATTTGTTACTCTCTGCTATGGCCATCTATTGGCTCTGAAAATAATCATTGTGTAGAGCTCTTTAATCCTTGCATTCTGGAACATTCCATGACATCATTTTGGTTTAATAATGGCTAAAGATACCCTACTTAATTTGAAATAATATGATTTATACCTGTCATACATATTATTACCTAAGTATCAATTTATCACCCTTTTTCAATTGGATAGAATCATTCACATGAATGGAACAAGGGACGTGTGCTGCCATCTTTTAACAATAAGTAGAAACATTCGGATTCTATTCGAGAAGTGTATGATTACTGAAACATACTTTAATGGTAGTTTTTTCTCCAATTAATTCATTAAAAATTCATAATTCCAATAATACTATTTTTCTTTTGATTTTAGGCTCGAAGTTATGGTAAGTATATGTAAAATACAGATGATATGTATTACAAAAATATATAGAGCAGATCCTAATATTCTAGATATAGAGTTGGAACTCAGCCATAGAATTAAAAATCCTAAATTTAATCAAAACATACTCATGTCTGCAGCAAATACGAAGTTAACTAATCATAAGCCTAGTTATAGACATCAATGCTCTATAAAGTGTGCCTTGTTACGTATACCAGAGGCGTAAGAGCGTTTTTTCGGATGGGGGGATAATGCTGGAAAAGGCACTGACGGTTGGGGGGGGCCTCCCCTAGAGATCTTTTTACGAGGAAACAATCCTAGATGCGATTTCTGGCATCTGACAGCAGAGTTTTGTAACCATTACATTAATGAAAATATGAGCCAGTACCCAAGTAACAGAATAAAAAAAAAGAACACTTAAAGGCATGAAAAGAGACAAAGCAGAAGAAGATGGCCTAACAATAGTAGATGAAGGATATTTCATAATAGCAAATCTCGGTGAACCTTGCACCAAATGATTGCAAGACTGCTATATACGGTCAGCTTGGAAAAAAAATGTCATTATATCATTTCGCAAAAAGAGAGACCACAAAGACCTTAAAATTACCGCCCAGTAAGTTTACTCTCAGTAGAATATGAAATATTTAGAAAAATCATATTTAGCAAAATGGAGAGAAAACAAGACATTAATCAACCAAGAGAGTAAACAGGTTTTAGAAGCGGGGTATTCAACAAACTGACCATCAAACATGCAATCGAGCAGCGAATGGAAAAATCAACAGAGTATAACAAAGCACTATTTATGGCATTTAAGTCTATGAGAAAGCTTCTGATTCTGTCAAAACCCTTAGCAGTCATGAAAGCCCTTCAACAACGAGGAATAGATGATATTTATGTTTAGAACGTTTGAAGATATCTAAATATTGGGCGGTACAGCAATCCTAAAAATGCAGAAATTTAGTGTGGAAAATCCAATTGAGAAAGGGAGTTAGGCAAGGAGATCCTATCTCACCTAAATTATTTACAGCGTCCCTCGATGAAGTTTTCAAGAATTTAGATATGAGAAAATGTACGAATTAGCATTAAAGCATAATTTCCCATTAATAGATCTCTCTCTCTCTCTCTCTCTCTCTCTCTCTCTCTCTCCTCTCTCTCTCTCTCTCTCTCTCATATATATATATACACACACACACAAATGTTCTCTCCTCGTTGTAAAGATGAAATACTCATTTCAAAAAGCATGATCCCCTTAATAGATCTCTCTCTCTCTCTCTCTCTCTCTCTCTCTCCTCTCTCTCTCTCTCTCTCTCTCTCTCTCTCTCTCTCTCCTCTCGTATTCAACACATTTCTGTCACTTTTTCCAAGAAGCGCCCATGATAAATTTCTCCCTCGAGAGAAAGCCCATCTTTTTTTTCTACAAACGTGAAGAGAATACAATCATGGCTTACGTGAAAGCGCTTACTGATATTAAAGCGAAGTGTTCTTAGGACCAATCGCCGTTGTCAACAATTCGGACCTGCAACTTTCCCGCTTGGCAGAGGTTTTTTAAGAGTTGCTCAAGGTCAGTTCTTTGTTTATTGTTGTGTAAAGGAAGAGGATTTTATGATACCTTAATCTCACGCTTCACTGGCCTTCGCTTCATCGCTTCAATTACTCATAAACTTGAATATTCTTACATTCTCTGATATTCCAAATTCTTACAGTCTCCTATTATTTCTTTTTTCACATTATCACTGGTTCTCCAAAAGGACTTATCATTAAAGAAATTGTTTTTTGCATTTTTCTTATATGTATGTCTTCGTAAGTAATTATTTTGGCTGCTTACAAATCTTTTCAAAAGCATAGCTGAACGTATTGAATGAAAGCATTTTGTATGTGTTCGCCATGATACATTTTCTGATTGTCTTTCCCTACTCCAATTTAGTACTAATTAAAATACCCCGAATTCACTCCGGTATCTCTCTCTCTCTCTCTCTCTCTCTCTCTCTCTCTCTCTCGTCTCTCTCTCTCTCTCCTCTCTCTCCTCCTTATATCAATCTAATAATGTGTGTTCATGGGGAGGTGTGTATAAGTGTAAACACGAATATGTTATGCAACGACCAATAGCAACACTGTTGGCTAAATGTAAAGCAAAAATGGGAATGTTATTCAGACACCTTGAAACAAGAAAAGCTGAACACATGATCATGCTTTATAAAACTTATGTACGTAGTGCACTCGAGTACTGCAATGTGATATGGTACCCACACTACCAAAAGGATATTGCACAAATAGAGTGTACAAAGGTCCTATACTGTTAGAATAGAAGAAGTTAAGGACTGACTACTGGGAAAGACTGCAATTTCTAAAACTATACAGTCTAGAAAGGAGAAGAGATCGCTACATGATAATAGAAGCATGGATGCAAATAGATGGAGTTACTGAAAACATCATGGAGCTAAAAATATCAGAAAGAGCAAGCCAAGGTAGATTAATAGTGCCAAAAACTATATCAGGAAAACTAAGGAAGGCGCACAGGACATTAATCCACTACGCACCAGCATCGATAATGCAGCGACTATTTAATGAGCTGCCAGCTCATCTAAGAAACGGAAGTGAGCGTAGATGTGTTTAAGAATAAGCTCGATAAACACCTAAGATGCATCCCAGACCCATCCAAGACTGGAAGATGCAAAATACACCGGAAGATGGCATAAGCAACTCTCTGGTGGATATACGAAGTGCCTCACACTGAGGGACCTGGGGGGAACCCAGACATAGAATAAGGCAATAAGGTAAGGCTCTCTCTCTCTCTCTCCTCTCTCTCTCTCTCTCTCTCTCTCTCTCTCTCTCTCTCTCTCTCCTCCCTCTCTCTCTCTCTCTCTGCCTAGGTTTCTAATGCACCTATTCTGACACCAACATTCCTCACTTATATTACTTAGCAAACTTCATCTCTTCCTCTGATATGACGAACTTTCGGTATGCAGGTCGGATCCTGATTAATCTCTCTCTCTCTCTCTCTCTCTCTCTCTCTCTCTCTCTCTCTAACCAGTGTCCTCACTCCTGCAAGCGAGTACTACCTTTCCATCCCAATTAACTCCAATCAATTTGTTACCCGAGTTTTTACTGGCACTCGCTGCCTCTTCTATTTACCTTCCCTTTATTATTCTTTTATTCCTGCATTTTCCCATGTCACTAAAATTAGCATTTCTCTTTCTTTACCCTTAATGAAAGGCATGAATTATTTTCCTTTCTGTCGGTGAATGAGTGGAAATATTTCCTTTTATTATGCGTGTGGAAAGATGGAAAGACTACCTTTTTTTTTTTTTTTTTTTGAGTCTGTTCTACCTTTTATTATGAGTCAATTCTCATTATATTTTTCTTTCAGATAAATAATGAATGCATAACACCTTTTTATGTGCCAGGCTTTCATGTTAAATAAAAGGAAAATTAAGTCTTTTTTGGGGCGTTGATTGAAATATGCATGTGTCCCATGTTTTTAAGTATTGAATGATCATGTCCCATGGTTTTTTTAGGATTGAATAATCATGTCCCATGTTTTTTATTATTGAATAATCATAAGTCCCATGTTTTTTTAGGACTGAATAATATGTTCCCATGTTTTTTATTATTGAATACTCATAGGTCCTATGCTATCAAGTATTGAATAATCATGTCCCATGTTTTTTTATTATTGAATAATCATAAGTCCCATGTTTTTTTAGGACTGAATAATATGTCCCATGTTTTCAAGTATTGAATAATCATATGTCCCATGTATTTTTATTATTGAATACTCATAGGTCTCATGCCTTTAAGTTTTGAATAATCATATGTCCCATGCTTTAAGTATTGAATAATCATAAGTCCCATGTTTTTTTAGGATTGAATAATATGTCCCATGTTTTTAAGTATTGAATAATCATATGTCCCATGTATTTTAGGATTGAATAATCACATGTCCCATGTCTTTTTAGGATTGAATAATCATATGTCCCATGTCTTTTTAGGATTTAATAATCATATCTCCGTGATTTTTTAGGGATTGAATATCATATGTCCCATGTCTTTTTAGGATTTAATAATCATATCTCCCGTGATTTTTTAGGATTGAATAATCATTCCCCATGTTTTTTAGGATTGAATATCATAGGTCCCATGCTTTTAAGTATTGAAAAATCATTCCCCATGTTTTTTTTTTTTAGGATTGAATAATCATATGTCCATATTTTTTTAGGATTGAATAATCGCATGTCCGATGTTTTTTAAATATTAAATAATCATATGTCCCATGTTTTTAAGTATTGAATAATCATATATCACATGTTTTTAAAGTTCTGAATAATCCATAATTCGTTTCTTTCAAATCAGTGAACGATCATTACTTTCTTTCTATGCATCGAAGAAAGAATAGAATTCTAAAATTTAGTTGTCATTAGATAGATATTTATCTAATGGAAAAGACTTAAAACGTTTTTTTTTTTTTTTTTTTTTTTAATGTTGGTGAGAATTAAATCCTCTCTTTTTAATTTGTAAAATTGTGAATAAAATTCCTTGACGCTTTCTTTATAAAAATATATAAAATAAATTGTTCTTTTTTAATATGTTGATATAATATCATATAAGTCCCATTTTATCTAATGGAAAAGACTTAAAATGTTTTTTTTTCTTTTTTTTTTTAATGTCGGTGAGAATTGCATCCTCTGTTTTCAATTCGTAAAATTGCGAAGAAAATTCCTTGACGCTTTCTTCATAAAAACGTATAACATAAATTGTTTGTTTTCCATATGTTGATATAAGATTATTAGTTTAATGAAAAGGAGAACATATTATGGTTATTTCTTAAGAACTCTAATGTTTAAAGGCCGCTCATGAATGGCAGAGGCAAAGGACAGTAAAATTGCCCTATCGAGCAGGACAAGGTCTTAGAGACTGACCCTTTCTCTACCCAAGCTAGGACTAAGGAGGGCAAGGCAATGGCTGCTGATGACATAGCAGATAGACCTGTAGGCTTCCCCAAACGCTCCATTCTTAGCTTACAAGGATTGTGAAGTTGCAGCGTCCAAAGAAACTAACGCGTTTGAGCGAGACTCGAACCGCAGTCGGGCGTTCACCAGTCAGGGACGTTACCACATCGGCCACCACAAGCAATACTTGGCCATTTTATTATGTGTTTGCGGAAGTTCAATTAATTAACTCCTATATCCCCTTGTGCAAATCCTATTGCAGATTTCTTTACATGCAAATCCCCTGAGCCCTCTTTTATGAACTAGAGTTTATCTCACATTCACTCTTCTTAATCCGGTGAAAGTTCCATGTTTTTTTTTTTCTTTACAATC
>NC_090737.1:126138761-126141261 GCF_036898095.1 Palaemon carinicauda | reverse complement strand
ACTGACAAGAAACAATAAGGTATTGAATATAATATCATTATATAGACCACCAGCGAGTAATATGACTAAATTCATTGAAGAATTTAGTATTCTTGTGGGTGTGGTGGACGATATTAAAAATACATTAATTGGTGGAGACTTCAACTGTTGGGTAGATGATGAAAACGATAATAAGGCTAAAGAACTCAAGGAAGTATTTGAGATGTTTAATTTAATAAACAGTGTTTTGGTATCAACGTCAGTAGGTGGTCATACACTTGACTTGGTCATATGTGGAAAAGACTCAGACCTAATAAAAAACCTTGAAGTGGAACCAGACTTTGAGATCTCAAAAACACATAAACTCATCACCTTTAATGTTAATATAAATTGCACCAGAGTATTGAAAAAATGGATCACATATAGGGAACGGGAAAATTTTGATGCTGAGAATTTTATTGAAGCTAGTGTAGCGCAAATGTCTTGTGTGAACACACAATGTGAACATATGGTAGACATAGAATGTGTTGGGTGCTATACCAAGAAATACAACGACAATTTTGGAAAAATGTACGATACCATGTGTCCCATAAAGAACAAACAAATAGTGGTACGCGAAAATGTTAGATGGTATAATAGTGAACTATTAAAGGCAAAAAGACACAGACGTAAGATGGAAGGTAGATGGAAAAGAGCCAAATCCTTACAAGCCAGAAATCTATATAATAAGGCCAGAAATGACTATAACATCCTGTTAGAAAAAACAAAAAGAAAATTCTACAACGGCGAATGTAAAAAAACTGATAACATGAAGGACTTTCATAAAAACCTTGATGATTTGATGGGATTAAAGAAAAAATATGTCTTGCCTGACAATGTTTGTGCAGAGAGTTTTGCTATATTCTTTAGTGAAAAAATTGATAAAATCTATAGAGGCTTCCCCCAAAATCACTTGGAGGGACAGTCAGCTATGCCAGTGAAGGAGGGAAAGAAGTTAATAAAATTTAGGGAGATAAATATGTGCGACTTGTTAAAGGTTATGAGAGAGATGAAGAATACATATTGTGGAAACGACCCTTTCCCAAACAGTTCAATAAGTGAAGCTCCAAACAAACAAGTCGTTTATAATATTTACCTGAACATAATTAACCTAAGTATATCGCAATCCTGTTTTCCTAGCTGTGAAAAAACTGCGTTGATCAAACCAATTTACAAAGGGAAAGGTGATGTAAACGAGTTAAATTCATATAGGCCCATTTCAAATTTATCCTACATGTCAAAGCTTATTGAAAAAGTCATAAGTGAGCAATTGTGGGCGCATATTGACGAGTTAGAGGTATTCCCGGAAAATCAATCGGCCTACAGAGCTAATCATTCTACAGAAACTACTTTGTGCTCAATAATGAATGATATGATAGGTCTTCTTGATGGGGGAAAGTGTGGAATTTTAATTATGTTAGATCTTAGTGCTGCTTTTGACACTGTTGTGCACGAATACTTACTTGACGACTTAAAGTCTATTGGAGTGACTCAGGAAGCACTGAAATTTTTGCGAAGTTACTTAGTGAACAGGAAGACTATTGTAGAAGTTTCTGGAAACCGATCCAATGAGAGAATACTTATGAAGGGTGTACCACAGGGTAGTGTCCTGGGCCCTATCTTGTTTAACATATATACTATCGAGCTATCACACATCTTGAAAAAACAAAAAGTGGGTTTTAAACTATATGCAGATGATACTCAGTTTTACCTCTCAATTTCAACAACACAAGATACAGGGAAGAAAATTGATGAGATAATGACTGAAATAAAAACATGGATGCAGAGGAAAAAGCTCAAATTAAATGATGATAAAACAGAATGTATGTTTTTCGGCACAAGGGTGGCTTTGAAGAATTACCAGTTAATTCAAAGTATAAAAATTGGTGATGCTGATGTTGGGATTGTGCCTGTTGTGAAAAATTTGGGTGTACTGATAGACTGTAATTTGTCAATGAAGGACCAAATTGTGAACACAGTGAAAGTGTGTAACTATCACCTGAGAAACATAGCATTTATTAGAAAATATTTAACAGAGGGCAGTACAAAAATTTTAGTGGTGAGTCATGTAATATCAAGGCTTGATTATTGCAATTCTCTGTACTACAAATTGCCCAATACACTACTAAGGAAGCTTCAAAATGTGCAAAACCGGGCGGCTAGACTGATAAAAGGCATTAAATTTCGGGAGAGAATAACTCCTGCACTGATCGATCTACATTGGTTACCTGTTAAGGCTAGGATTGAATTTAAAATTTGCTTGTTGACTCACAAAGCACTTACAGGTGATAAGCCTAAATATCTTCGTGATTGCTTGATCCCCTACCCTGAAGCTACCAGCGCCACTGTAAGAGTTAGACATGCAGATGACCCTCATAGACTATTCGAAATTAGTGTGAATCATGCAATAGGAGGAAGAACGTTCAGTTATGCTGCACCGAGACTCTTTAACGACCTTCCACTCGATGTCAAGAATAGCACA
>NC_090737.1:126126261-126128761 GCF_036898095.1 Palaemon carinicauda | reverse complement strand
TTCGTTTTTTGCTATGAAATTGTCAGTGGAATGTGCATAAATTAAAAAGAAAATAACTCAAAATTCTTTTTTTTTTCTGGTTCATTGTTCTAGTTTGACAGTCATACTATTAAGAAATAATTTTGATTATGACAAATACGGTCAGAAAAGATTAAGTTTTTTGTACATGAGTTATAAGTAAGAAACCTAGAGCATGTAAGCTAAAGATGTAAATTCCTAGACGATATAAACATTATTTATCTGAGATAATGAAGAAGTGTTTACCATAAACATTATTTGCTGTGAGTCTTTGATAACTCGGTATAATTTTGCAACCTTTGTTTACTTTAATATCTGTATGTTATTCTTATTCTTATAAAGAACAAGTCTGTTATTCTTTGGCAAAATACACAGTCATAAGTAGGTAAAAGAAAGCGAAAAAACTTTAAACTGCTAAAAATAATAATGTTTTGATAGGATTTTGTATACTAAGCTATTCCATTTAATTAAGAAACCTAATATAGGAAATAGATATATGAAAAATTTAACAAATAGATATATAGAATAAATATATGGGTAAGCTTCTTGAACCGTTGTAAACGTTATAGATGATGTCTGAGCAAAGATCTGGCAGTAATTTTACCGAGTAGTTAACACACACCCGCCGTAGTTTTGGTTCCATCTACATTTATTATTATTATCATTATTATTATTATTATTATTATTATTATTATTATTATTATTATTATTATTATTATTATTATTATTATCATCATCATCTTTATCGTTATTGTTATTGAATTGGTCACAATTATATGATAGTGCAGATCCTGTTGTCCCTTTGAATGAGAATCTAGTCAACATAATTGATAGGCGTATCCCTTCTCGTGTGCTAAGGTACCGAGTGAAGGACAAACCGTGGTTCAATGATGATTGTAGACGTGCTTATTTGGAGAAACAGGAGGCCTATCATCTTTGGAAGGGTAACAGATCAGATTTGACCTGGAGCAACTATACTCAGCTTCGAGCTTTTGCTTTCTGGTACAACTCAGGAACATAAATGGTGGTCTACCCTTAAATCTGCACTCTTTGGTGTAGATGCAACAGTTCCTCCTTTACTCAAACCAGATGGCTCAGTCACTCACTGTCCAAAGGAAAAGGCAACCCTTTTGGCTGATGTCTTCGACAGTAAACAGAGTAATGAAAAACTTGAACTTCCTCATTCCTGTTTTCCTGAGGCTAAACTAACTAGTTTAGCTTTTCGATCTCGTGAGATTAAAGCTCTGTTGATGGACCTTGATGCCTATGGAGGTGTAGACCCAAATGGTATTTTTCCTTTGTTTTTTATAAAGACAGCAGATTTCTTAGCTCCAAAGTTATCTGTTATTTTGCGCAAGTTAGCAAGAAGAGGAGCTTTTAGCACTAGTTGGAGAATTGGTAATGTTACTCCTCTATGTAAATGTGTTTGTGGTAGCTCAAGTCCCACTGATTACCGCCCAATTTCCATAACTCCCATATTATCTAAAGTTTTTGAACGTCTTCTGGCAAAACGTCTTAACAGGTTTGCTGAAGGTAATCATCTACTCCCTAGTTTGCAATTTGGTTTTCGTAAAGGCCTTGGAGCATGTGATGCCCTTCTTACAATCTCCAATGCTGTACAGAAATCCCTTGATTGTGGTCGGGAAGTTCGTATGATTGGCCTTGATTTTAGTGCTGCCTTTGACCGTGTTAATCATGAGGCCCTTGTTTTCAAACTGAAACAGTTGGGAGTGGGTGGGTCGTTTCTTAGCATTATTATTGATTTTTTAAGTAATAGATCTCAACGAGTTGTTGTTGATGGGCACCATAGTGATTATAGGAATGTGATATCCGGTGTTCCACAGGGTAGTGTTCTTGGCCCATTACTTTTCATACTATATACACATGACATGTGGTTTGGCCTTGAAAACAAGCTTGTTGCATATGCAGATGATGCTACTCTCTTTGCATCAATTCCATCCCCTGAATGTAGATCTAGGGTTGGTGAATCCCTTAATAGAGATTTAGCTAGAATTAGTGCATGGTGCAAATTATGGGGTATGAAGTTGAATCCTAACAAAACTCAAAGTATGATTGTAAGTAGGTCAAGGACGGTGGCTCCTCAACATCCGGATCTCAGTATTGATAATGTTTCTTTAAATATGTATGACTCTTTCAAAATTTTAGGTGTGATTCTCGACAGTAAATTTACTTTTGAGAAACATATAAGGTCTGTGTCTTCTTCAATTGCACAAAAAATAGGCTTATTGAGAAAGTCTTTCAAGATTTTCGGTGATCAATCTATTCTGAAGAAGTGTTTTAATTCTTTCATTCTACCTTGTTTTGAGTATTGTTCTCCTGTCTGGTCTTCAGCTGCTGATTCTCATCTTAATTTGTTGGACAGAAACTTACGGTCGATTAAATTTCTTATTCCCGATCTAGATATTAATCTCTGGCACCGTCGTTCAATTAGTTCATTATGCATGTTGCATAAGATTTTTCA
>NC_090737.1:126112310-126123261 GCF_036898095.1 Palaemon carinicauda | reverse complement strand
CTTTATCCTTTTTATTCCTGCCTTTCACTTCACTTCCCTACTCTTTCTTCCTATTCCTTCTTGGGATATTTTCTCTCTTCGCTTTCCTTCTTCCCCTTTTCTCCGACGTCGTTGAAAAGGCACAGCGAGTTCTATTCTAAATAGTTGCTGGAAGACCATTGTAGTTTTCTTCCATATTGTTATAAAAGTTCTCTTTCCCATGTCGCTAAAATTAGCATTTCTCTTTCTTCACCTTTCAATGAAAGGCTTGAATTGTTTTCCTTTCTGTCGGCGAATGGGGTAAAAATTCCTTTTATCATGCGTGTGGAAAGATGGAAGGACTACTATTTTTTTTTTTTTTTTTTTTCTGTTCTACCTTTCATTATGAGTCGATGCTCTTTTATTTTTCTTTCAGATAAATAATGAAGTCATAGCACCTTTTTTATGTGCCAGGCTTTCATCTTAGATAAAAGAAAAATTAAATTCTTTTAGGGGCGTTGATGAAACATGCATATATTGGCGTGCTACTGTCTTAAGCACACATTTGAGTATGAGTTGTTTTCAGATGTATTTAAATGGATTAACTGAATACATCTTAATAGTTTTTAAGTTTTATTCTATAAAACAACAGAGTTTAAACATCTCCATCACTGGAGGAAGCTGTGTTGGTCCAGATGACCAATTCTGGTGAAGTTTAGATATGAACTGAATAAATTATCGATATCACAGATATCGTATGCTTGGTTTAATTTAGTCACGTGACGGAATCGGAAGACACCTGCATCCGGTGACGTCACAAACTTTCACACGAGGAGACAATGTGTTGACGTTAAGAAAGAATGTCAATTTGCTGAGGTTTGCATTATACGTCCTGTTTACAATTTGAATGACTACAGCAAATCCCAGGGTTAGCTCTTCCAACCAACATGACATATTACGTCATTTGTTTTAAACATGTAATATTAACTATTCTAATCATTACATTGGCTCGGCCAGCTATCTCAATTTTTTTTTACAAAAATTTAACAACAAGCCGAAACATGGTTATTAGGTGTGACTGGACATACGCATTATTCTTTGTTTAACTTTAGCCACAATCAACTGAGGACGAATGTCCAAATAGGCACATTAAAAAATAATAACAATAATGCCTACAAAAAAGATATTACCAAAGCAAAAAGAAAAATGCATGATAAAACCAAGATCATATATATGGTACATTGCTAGCAAATGATTACATGGTACCAAAAAACAAAATAAATTCTGACTTACATATGATTCGGTAACTTGATAAAGAATAATTGTTACCTTTGTCAGAAACAAGATACTCAATTTTTAGTGCACAAACACGAATTCCTGGTACGTACACGTACCACGGTTTCGTACATATATATATATATATATATTTATATATAGGGCTGATATATTTTATTAGATGCCCATAGATTCTGTTATATATTTTATTATATTTTTTTTTTCTCTTTTCTTTATTTAACATTCCTGCTTATATATTTTTATTAGATGCCGAGAGAAAAAATGATTTATATCCTTTTTTATTTTATTTATTTTTTAAATGTTGTTTTAAATGTATTTTTAACAATGCAAATGTAGAGAATTTCTTTAATTACATATTACTAGCGTACTAATCAGCTTTTCATACAAACATCTTCCCGACAAATTACTCCCTTAGCGAATGAGGTGGCCACTCAAACAGCTTTGAACTGGATTAAATAGGGGGTATTGTCAGGGCTATGCAACTCATTCCTTTTTAGCTGCTTGCTGTGCCGTAACCTACGCCAAACAAGGATGTTCACGGCGATAAATATCACCCACCGTGAAACACAAACCAGCCAGTAGTATGGGGGTGAAGAATTTCTTTATAAGTCGGTGACAGGTGGTCCTTTTCGGTAAGTTTCATCAACCGCTTTGCCACATTTCCGTTGTATGGGAGAGGAAGTGCTGGCATTGTAGAGGTCCACGTGAAGTTCGCGAAGTAGGCTCGTTCTCTGATGATTGTCCGTAGACCAGTCACCATGGAATTCGGGGAAGTCCCGATACAACCATCTGCTGCGACGAAGATGTGGGTGAAGGATGTGGATCCGTCAGGGCATGATACATTGAAGCCGTCCTTGTCGTATCGTATCCACGAGCCATTATTCAGTCTGCAATTGAATTCTTTATTGTCAAAGGGATAAAGCCTATCCAGACAATTTTCACTTGTATGGGAGAGAGCACCGTCTAGCACTATACCTAACTCGCATGAATCCATTAAGTTTTTACGGAATTCAAATGAGTCAGCTGTACATATTTTTCTATCCATTGCGTCTGAACAGTGAGTTAATTGATTTAAGTCTTTAATGACCGTATATGTTTCCTTGTCTGGGGAAATCAATATGTGTCCTGTCAAACTGGATATTACTGGATTTGAGTGATTCGTCATGAAAGTCGGAAATGGTGATATCCTGTAAGATTGCCAGGCATCAGAAGAATCAAAGGGAATTGTAATCCTAATCTTGTTATTATCTACGTTTACTGTAATTAGGCTGTAATAAAATTCTAACCTATGTTCGTCTAACAAAGGAACATAGCCTAGTTTATCCCTTCCGTTCTCCAGAACTAATTTTAAGTAACGTATAGGCAACAAATGGGGCGACAATACACCTTTAGTTGCTAACGTGATAGCTTCTACATAATCCTTGGATTTCTCAATGAAATGTGCAATTCTGTTATGTATGTGATCTATCTTTGAATCATAATACGTTAATGTTGCCAACAAATCCTGTACTTCCATAATTTGAACGATATTATCTGAATGTTCATTTAATAAATCCATAATTTTATTGATTGAAGCTAACTGATCCCTTAGTTCTGACATAATCAATTCATCTTTATGAGTCAAGAACTCAATTTTCTTATTTTGATTACTAATTTTAAGACGATTGGAAATTCCTAAACCTAAACTTGCAACAGACCCAAAGATGCTTAATGCAGCATAAATGAACGGATTCCGTCTTTCTTTATGTTCGTGTCCTACAGTCCACATCAAAAGGTCATAAGCCAAAGATCCTGTCTCGCCAGTCTTATTTTTCAAGTCATCAGATAGCATCTCTGCAACTTTTAATGTTGATCCAAGCAAACTCTTAGTAGTCAAATGAAAATGTCTTCTATGCAACTCATCCAATGATGCAGAAAACCTTGAAATGGCGGTTCTTAAGCTAGTGACATCATTCTTTTGAAGAAAAATTGCTTGCATATGCACTTCGACAATTACGTTGGTTGATGTAATAAAAATGTCTTCTTGTCTTTCAACTATATTGCCATATTTAAAATATATATTTTTAGTCTTAGAACTCATCCCATACGAGAAAAATGTCTGAGCGAACAATATCACTCCCAACAACAAAAAATTCATCTTGGAAACCTGTAACGAGAAAAAATATATGTAATTACTCCTGTATTAAAAAGAAAACTTTTAATCACATAAAATAAAATTTTCCCTCACTTCTTTTCCTCTCTTTTCTTTTTAATTTCTTTTGTGAGCCAATGGTACTATTCTCTCATCCGTGGGTTGGGCTACGTTTTGAATTCTAAACCTATTGGCCGTTAATGTTTCCAAAATGTTAAATGGGCCTTCAAACTTAGGTGTTAGTTTATAGTTGAGCCCTTTTCTGACATTGATTTGAATATAGACGTTATCACCCACGGTATATGTTTTAGTTGGTTTCGCTATTTTATCATGATTCCTTTTCATTATGATTTGTGATTCTTCTAAATTCTTTCGAAGGATATCATATCGACTTATACTTGCATTTATACATTCTTTTAAAGGATTTGATAGATTAGTTGTAGGCGTTAATACATGGAAAGGTGTTCTAACTGGGGTACCATACAATGCTTCATGCAGTGACATTTTAATTGATATATGATATGAATGATTCAGAGTACTCAGTGCCGCCGGTATTGCAATATCCCAGTTGGGGTCTGATCCCCCTAGTGTTACCCTCAATATATTTAATATCTTCCTATTTGCTCTTTCCACTAGCCCATTCGACTCTGGGTGATATATCATGGTATTAATCTTCTTTATGTTGAGGAATTCACACAATGAGGTAAGAAAGTGATTATTAAATTCACCACCCGAGTCTGAGATTATCATGTGTGGAATTCCATGTTTACAAATGTAACACTCGTAAAACTTCCTAGCGCATTCAATCGCAGTTTTAGTTTTAAGCGCTATTAGTTCTGTATATCGAGTTAAAGCATCTATAATTACTAAGAGGTGCTTATTTCCTCTGTCTGACTCGTAAAATCCTGTTAACAAATCTAAATGTATTCTTTCAAAGGGTTGATTGGGAACAGGATAAGCTCCTAGGCTGACAGGTGTTTTCGTATGCCCTTTGTTTTCCTGACATGTGCGACAATTAGCTATGTGTCTTTTTATATCTGTAAGCATCGTATGCCAATAAAACAATGATTTGGCTTTCTGTGACATTAATGAGAACCCAGGGTGTCCATGTAATGGATTTGAATGCAACCAATTCAGGACAGTGGAAATAAGTGAGTTTGGTACTGCTACCTGGTCGTTAGTTACATGTGGTGTATTGCGGGTTTTCCTTGTCACAGTCCTACACAGAATATTATCTTTGATTATATAATTCTGCTGCTTATACTTTATATATTCCTTTTCTTTATGATTGCCTTTCAAAGCATTTATAATTGTTTCTATTTTCTGATCTTTTCTTTGCTCAGTCTGTAACAATTCAGCGCTCCAGCCTAAATCTTCTTGTTCAGATATTGTTTTTACAATAGGCATGGATGTTGATATATCTATTAATTCAGCTAAAGGTTCCGTACAAGATGACACGGGGTTGCGTGATAATGCATCCGCAATGATATTTGCTTTCCCAGGTAAATACCCGATTCTTGCGCCAAAATCTTGAATGATCAAATGCCACCGAGTTCGTTTAGGGCTGTGATTGAAGCCTTTAAAGAACTCTGTTAGTGGTTTATGGTCAGTAAGAACCTTAACGGGATAACCGTAAATTATGAACTTAAAATGCACTAGCGAATTAACAATAGCTAGTCCTTCCTTGTCTATTACTGCATACTTACTTTCGGAAGTTCTCAATTTTCGAGAATAGAAAGCTATCGGGAAAAACTGTTTATCATATTGCTGAAGCAATACCCCTCCTACTCCTAAGTCTGAGGCGTCTGTTGCAATGAAGAATTCCTTACCGAAGTCAGGAAATTTTAAGATAGGAGAACTACACAGTTCATCTTTCAAAGTATTAAACGCCAGTTGATGTTGCTCAGACCATATGAAATCTACGCCCTTCTTCGTAAGATCAGTTAAAGGAGCGGCTATTATTGAATAGTTGCGTATAAAACGCCTGTAATATCCAGAAATTGTTGTATTCCCTTGACATTAGTAGGTATGGGAAAATTACGTATAGCCGACACCTTATCATGGACTACTTTAAGACCTTGGCTTGACACCATGAAACCCAAATATATCAATTCTGTTTTGAAAAATTCACACTTACTAATCTTTACCCTTAAGTTATGTTGTCTTAATCTCTGTAGTACTAGTTCTAACTTACGTAGATGTTCTTCTAAGGTGTTGGAAAAGATTACAAGATCATCCATATAGGCATGCAATATATCCCCTAACAAGTCTCCAAACACTATGTTAATCATTCTTGTAAATGTTATAGGAGCACAAAAGGCATCCGTAAAAATTCATAATGTCCCCTGGCTGTGCTGAAGGCTGTGTATGGGATACTATCTTCTTCTAATGATATCTGGTGAAAGCCTTTAAGTAAGTCCAAACTGGTAAAATATTTATTCTGACCTAACAAAGACAAAATATCGTCAGTACATGGCACTGGGAATCGATCAGGGATCGTTTCCTCGTTTAGACGACGAAAGTCGACGCAGATACGCCATGTTCGATCTTTTTTCGGTACAACTATTAAAGGAAAATTATAAGGGCTATTTGATTTTCTAATGACTCCTTCCTCTTACATTTTACCTACTTCATCATTTATTTCATTCTGGAATTTCATAGGGAGTCTGTACGAGGGTACATATAAAATTTTCTGCTTGTCTTTTAACCTTATTTGATGCTCGATCACATCTGTTTTTCCTAAGGATCCATCCGTAGTGGAAAAGACATCTGTATATTTAGTTAAAAGTTCAAAAATTTTCTGCTGAATTTCTTCGTCTTGAATGTCCTTACTGATTTTATTTTTAATAGATCGCAAAAGGGATTCATCCGCAACTGATTGAGAGTGATTGATTTCAGCAACGGTAAGAATACGATGTTTATAAACTTCTACATCCAAGATATGTTGATTTTTGTGAATTACTAAAGTGTTATTTAAATGATTACAGACTTCGATATTACATTGCTGATGTGAGCCTACTGTATAAATAGCTTGTGTGACAAACAATCCGTTGGTTTTCAAAGTATCGGAAAGGATTAATATTTCAGATCCCGGTAGTGTTTTCTTTATTTGCACTATTAAATTCGAAGGTATGTTTGGTTCGATATATTGCGTGCAAGATGATATTACGGGTGAACGAGAATTCTGCTGGGTCGCGTATATTATTTCTTTATTAGTGAGACAAGTTATTGGTTCTTCAACGTACGTTACGGTTACATTTGTCGTCTCCTTTTTATCCAAAACTGACTTTAAGGTATTAGAAGACTTATAGAATTTCCCTTTGATATACACGCCGTGCTTGGCAGGAGCTAAGATAATGTTTTGATTTCCCATAGATGGGTATCCTATAATTACAGCTGGATACATATTAATGTTTTTTACAACAACAAATGTATCGGCAAACGTGCGATTACCGACTCTGAACTGAATATGAGTTATGCCTACGACGTTTAATTCATTATTTCCTATACCTGAAAGTCTAATTCCTGATTTTTCAATCGGAAAGTTCGGAAACAACAAATGATGCGTCTTCAAATCCATAATATTACGTGGACTACCAGAGTCAAAAAATAACGTAAAGGATTTGTGTTCTAAATTTACAGCATATAAGGTTGGCCGTAACTCATTGTGGCTTATTATTGTATGAATTCGTTGCAAATCTACGGGAGCATGCACTGTTTTACTTAATTCGGCCGTGTGTTTCATAGGAAAATCTATTGTCTCACAATTATCTGATAAAACATTAAATTGATTATTCAATACTATTGATGTTGACATAAATGACCTTGACCCAACATCACTCTCTTCCCCTCTAGAGTTAACTATGTGGTATTTGCTTTGCTCTGCACATTCTGAAAATTAGACTGACTTTGCGAGGTCTGGTTTGACGGCCCAGGCTCAGCGATATTTGAAGAAGTGTTTGTTTGTTTCGGACTCTGAACTGCATTGACATTTTGTTGTTTCTTCTTATTGTTAAAATGAGGATTTTTCTTTTTATTTCCATATGGAACTGACTGTGGAATTGACTGTGTATTTCTAGGATATTGTTGTGTCTTACGCGCGTAACATTGACTATAAGAATGTGATGCTGTGTTGTGAACTGAGCAAAATTTCGTTCTACAGTCTGCGCTTATGTGACCTTGACGTTTGCAGTTGTAACACGTCACTCCCGCTACTGGACTGTTAATTACGTTCACTGTTTGTGGTTTTGTTTCATTCTTAGCAAAAACTTGAGTTAACACGGGATCGAGATCTGGACACTTGGACATGTGTTTCTTTATCTGTTTATAGACATCCAATTCCGTACTTGCAGGCATTAACTTCTTATCAAAGCACCGCACTAAAGCTTCAGGCAACATAAGTGTCATGCAAGTTAAATACATTAATCGTAAAAAATCTTTCACGGAGATGTTATCGTTAGTAACCCAAGTGGAATTACCTAAAATGTCCTGATATTCGTTAAGCCTATCAGCTATGAGAGCTGCTCTCTCAATAACATTAAGCCGATTCATAGTGGCTTGATTAAGTGTATTTCGTAACGTTAACACTACATCCAAGGCTTCCTCACCCCCATAAATCGCGCGTAACCTAACTTTGAAATCATCCCAAGTAACTGCTTCCTGAAATGAAACACCTCTTAAATACGCACTCGCATCCCCCTTAGAAAAATCTATAAAACTTTTAGCTTCTTGTAATTGTACAAAAGGATCTACGATTTGTTTGGCATTTAAATGGGCATCAACGGATGAAATCCATGACTCCACATTTTGTGGCAAGAACCCGTTGACCCGACCTTGAAAAGGAAGGATTGCTGACCTGGCATTTACAAGCGTCACAATTGGAGGAGGATTAGCCTGGCCTACACCACTAGGTCCAGGGGTAGGGCTGACAGGAGGAGCCATGACTGCTGTATTTTTTTTTTTCTATCTCTTTGATCCCTTTCAATTCTATCAAAATATCTATATGAGTACAGACGCCCACTGCGTAAACGCATATGTATAATAAAATTCCCCCAACAATGTTACTAATCCCTAAACATTTCCCCCAAGAGTTTCTGAAAGAAAAAGGAATTAGCACAAAGAAAGAAAAATTCTAAATGAGAATTCGGAGTTTCTTATAACAAAGTTTAGGAATTCACTCACCCCAGTAATAATCGACTAACGACTTGTGATAACTACACTTCACTGCCCAAACTGAAATGAATACAAAATATCTGTACTTAGCTTATATATGAAGTCGACACGTCCTCTCTCTCTCTCTCTCTCTCTTGATGTTTTGTTAGCGATGTCTCGTTCTAGTTTCTTGTTGAATGTAGTTCTTCCTGGATATGTCTTGCAATTGTTGAACGCCAGTCCTTGGGTTTCCTAGGATGTTGATTGAAGATTCAGGTTGTATACTAACATATGTTGATGTTAGCTTTTCCGTTGGACTTAGTCAAAATTGTAGATTCTTGTAGATAATGTTGAGTTCTTGAAGATCTTTCTCAGGTTTTACAGCTTTTATTTTGAAGTCTTGAAGATCTTTCTCTGGTTTTACAGCTTTTATGTTGAAGTCTTGAAGATATTTCTCTGGTTTTACAGCTATTATTTTGAAGTCTTGAAGATATTTCTCTAATTCTTAGAGTTTAACCGCTGTCTTAGAGTTTAATCGCTGCCACCATTTATTGGCGTGCTACTGTCTTAAGCACACATTTGAGTATGAGTTGTTTTCAGATGTATTTAAATGGATTAACTGAATACATCTTAATAGTTTTTAAGTTTTATTCTATAAAACAACAGAGTTTAAACATCTCCATCACTGGAGGAAGCTGTGTTGGTCCAGATGACCAATTCTGGTGAAGTTTAGATATGAACTGAATAAATTATCGATATCACAGATATCGTATGCTTGGTTTAATTTAGCCACGTGACGGAATCGGAAGACACCTGCATCCGGTGACGTCACAAACTTTCACACGAGGAGACAATGTGTTGACGTTAAGAAAGAATGTCAATTTGCCGAGGTTTGCATTATACGTCCTGTTTACAATTTGAATGACTACAGCAAATCCCAGGGTTAGCTCTTCCAACCAACATGACATATTACGTCATTTGTTTTAAACATGTAATATTAACTATTCTAATCATTACACATATATCCCATGTTTTTAGGTATTGAATAATCATATGTCCCATGTTTTTTTAGGATTGAATAATCACAGTCCCATGTTTTTTTAGGATTGAATAATCATATCTCCCGTGATTTTTTAGGATTGAATAATCATTTCCCATGTTTTTTAGGATTGAATAGTCATAGGTCCCATGCTTTTAAGTATTGAAAAATCATATGTCCCATATTTTTTAAGTATGAATAATCATAGGTCCCATGCTCTTTTAAGATTGAATAATCATTCCCCATGTTTTTTTTAGGATTGAATAATCATATGTCCCATATTTTTTTAGGATTGAATAATCGCATGTCCGATGTTTTTAAATATTAAGTAATCATATGTCCCATGTTTTTAAGTATTGAATAATCATATAAAGTACTGAATAACCCATAATTCGTTTCTTTCAAATCGATGAACTATCATTACTTTCTTTCTATACATCGAAGAAAGAACAGAATTCCAAGATTTGATTATCATTAGATAGATATTATATGACTCCAATTTTATCTAATGGAAAAGACTTAAAAGTTGTTTTTTTTAATGTCGGTGAGAATTACATCCTCTATTTTTAATTTGTAAAAATTATGAAGAAAATTCCTTGACGTTTTCTCTATAAAAACGTAAAACATAAATTGTTTGTTTTCCATATGTTGATATAAGATTATTAGTTTAATGAAAAGAACATATTATCGTCCTTTCTTGAGAACTCTAATGTTTAAAGGCCGCTCATGAATGGCAGAGGCATAAAACAGTGACATTGCTCTATCGAGCAGCACAAGGCCTTAGAGACTGACCCTTTCTCTAACCATGCTAGGACCAATGAGGGCAAGGCAATGGCTGTATGATTCACGGCAGATAGACCTGTAGGCTTCCCTAAACACCCCATTCTTAGCTCACAAGGATGGTGAAGTTGCAGCGACCAAAGAAACTAACGAGTTTGAGCGGGACTCGAACCGCAGTCTGTCATTTACCAGTCAGGGACGTTACCACACTGGCCACCACAAGCAATACTTGGCCATTTTATTATATGTTTGCGGAAGTTCCATTAATTAACTCTTATATCCCTTCATGCAAATCCTATTGCAGATTTCTTTACATGCAAATTCCTTGAGCCCTCTTTTATGGACTGGAGTATATTCCGTATTCACTCTTCTTAATCCGGTGAAAATTCCATGTAATTTTTTTTTTTTTTTTTTTTCAGATACTTCCTCCTTCCCAAAGGACATGTGGAAATTTCATAGCCTTCTTTACAATCGTATAAAAATTCCCCAACCCATTTGCACGTAAAGATGAAAATCCTACCAATTATTTCATAGCATTTTAAACTCAAGATGTTGTTAATTATTTCTCGTTGAAAATTCTATGACATATTTTCTCT
>NC_090737.1:126094810-126107310 GCF_036898095.1 Palaemon carinicauda | reverse complement strand
ATAAATATTTTATATAAAGCCTCATCAATGAAGACTGATTTCCCTACCTAAGTCCACAGAAGATATCACCACCGTATCCGGTCTCTCAAGGAATGCTAGCTGCTATGTACCGGCGGCTGCTATGTACCGGCTCCTACGTACCACTTGTTTAGCTTATATGTACCATTGTTGGGCTGCTATGTACTGGCTCTTATGTACCACTACTTTGGCTTGTATGCACCAAACAAGGCTGCTATGTACCAGATACTAGGTAAGGAAATAAGAACACACAAGGAGATAAAACACAAAACCATAAACATATTGAAATTGTATACATTTATTAAAAGTTGTCAAGCAATAGAATTCAGCATGCTACATTGTTGATACATTCTTATTCATCTACATGATCCATCAGTTCGGCACAGCGGTTTAGAAAGTCTGATGTTGATATGAATTTGTTCTCATATTTCATCCAGAGGTCATCAAGGGCAATTTGCTTTTTGACAGCATGCTTCCTTTGGTATCTGTGAATTTTCTTTTATTTAACTAGATTTACAATGATGGGAATTCTACTGGCTTCATCATGGAGAATGCTAATTAAGAAGTACATGTTAATTGAATTGGTTTTTGCTACTCTGTTAATCGCATGGTGCCACCCTTCTACATCGTTGTTAGTCCGAACAGGGCGTTTGTAACAGCCCCAAGAATGTGGAGGATGCATCTCATTCCTGATCCATATTTTATCATAGTAAGTAATGAGGTCTTTTAATCGTTGATCAGGAAGTGGCTGGCTAGTGATATGGCGAAAAGCTGGCTCTATATGTGATGGTGGTAAGTTTGGCAGCGTCATTAACTGCTGAATGAATTGTCTTACAACGAGTTGATTAATATGGGCATTTTGTAAACCTAGTGTTTTTACTCTTCGGTACACTGCTTGGGCCCAGTGAAACCAGCAGCCATGAATGGAAGCCTCGGGAAGGCACACTCGCACTGCCAACCATAGTGCTTTCTCAAAATCCACAACAACCTCACAAACTGTTGTTGGTGTTAACTCAGTGATTTTTCTTAGGACAGCTACGTAGTCCTTTTTCTTTCTTCTTGACATTAGGACAAAGCATCAAGGGAACCTGTTTCAAAATTTCATCCTTCTTTATAAAACTGTGGACACTTAAAAGTTGAACAAAAGGGGTACGAACAAGTTTAAAAGTGCCGTCCACGTACCAAGTTTTAGACTTGGACATGTGTTGCACCTGAATAGACGTTGCAAAAATGAGATACCATTGCCCATTTTCAAATAGATCAGCTTGAAGAAAGTCTTGGGGAACATGATCTCTGCTTAATTCAAATCTGGTATCTTCAGGGTGTTTTGGATGTTGTCCTTCTCTGGCGCGATTGGTGCATCTGACTAGAGTGTTTATATTTGGTAAGGGAACATCTGAATATTCACAGCTTGAGAGTGCTTTCTTTACTATTTCCCCAGATGATGCAAATTGGCATTCCAAAGCTGACTTTTTAACGATAGCTCGTGTTGATGCTTTAAGTTCAGCACCAGGATCCCCTGGATGTGTGTGTTGGTGGTGTCCACTTTTGAAGTTCATTGTTCCTACTTGCTGTGAAATTGTTGCATAGCACTTTTTACCACGGTAGCTGCATATCCATGTTACTGATACAGACAACTCTCGCTTCCTGGTGTACGTAAAACCCAATGAATCAGCAAGGAGAGAGCTGCCTTTTCTTGTTCCACCGGAAACAATTTTGTAGGTCACAGGAGTGTCTGCAAGGATAGTTGTCGGTAGGTAGTAGGTTGGCCAGGGCACCAGCCACCCGTTGAGATACTACCGCTAGAGAGTTATGGGGTCTTTTGACTGGCCAGACAGTACTACATTGGATCCTCCTCTCTGGTTACGGTTCATTTTCCCTTTGCCTACATACACACTGAATAGTCTGGCATATTCTTTACATATTCTCCTCTATCCTCATACACCTGACAACACAGATTACCAAACAATTCTTCATCACCCAAGGGGTTGTCGCACTGTAATTGTTCAGTGCCACTTTCCTCTTGGTAAGGGTAGAAGACTCTTTAGCTATGGTAAGCAGCTCTTCTAGGAGAAGGACACTCCAAAATCAAACCACTGTTCTCTAGTCTTGGGTAGTGCCATAGCCTCTGTACCATGGCCTTTCACTGTCTCGGGTTAGAGTTCTCTTGCTTGAGGGTACACTCGAGCACACTCTCCTATCTTATTTCTCTTCCTTTTGTTTTGTTAAAGTTTTTATAGTTTATATAGGAGATATTTATTGTTGTTACTCTTCTTAGAATATTTTATTTTCCTTTTTTCCTTTCCTCACTGAGCTATTTTCCCTGTTGGAGCCCCAGGGCTTATAGCATACTGCTTTTCCAACTAGGGTTGTAGCTTAGTAAGTAATAATAATAATAATAATAATAATAACACTTCATCAACTAATGAGGCTGCTGTTCAACTGGGAAGGCATCAGAAGGATCATCGGCATCGGCACCTTAAACCACGTGAATGTAAAATGGTGTATTCCAAGTGCTATTTTTCGCAGAATATGTTGACGCATTCAAATGAAAGCGAAGACAACCCCCCCCCCCCCCACACACACACACCCAAGCCAGCTATATGGTCTTATCAACGGGCTTAGGAAAACAAAAAGATAATTAGGAAAAATATAATAGGAAAACAAAAAGATAATTAGGAAAAATATAATAGGAAAACAAAAAGATAATTAGGAAAAATATAATAAGAAAACAAAAAGATAATTATAATTGTGCCTTAAACTTCCATCCAGTCAGGACAGTCTGGGCAACACCACATGAAAACTTGACCAGCTTTCAATCGTCTGTTTATATTCCGGTACTCAGATTGTGATATTTCTGTACCACAAAAGCGGTGGCGCCACTTGTTACATCCGTCACAGATAAGGGCTTCCTGTCTAGGGCGAACACAATCCACATCCTGGGCAAAGGGAAACCGCTGATGCCATGGTGGTATAAAAAGGATAACTGAGAGCGCACGTTCACTAGAGTTAGGACGTAAATGCTGAGCAGATCCACTAGTCTCGAAGGAGCCATGGTGGGGCTTCGAACCTTGTGCCTCTGTCCAGTCTATCTGGCATAGAGTTCAGTAACTGTTCACCTCCAGCCATCAACAAGCTAGCTGAGCTGGGGCTCAGCTACCTTGTTGTTTTTTTTTTCTATGTTTTTAGGTAGTTAGGTAGGTTCAGAGTCCTCCACCGTTCTGGGTATAACTTTGTAATGGTTTATATTAACTTTGTAAAGTTTAATATCACAATTTACATAAGGTACTTGTGTTAATACAATTTTAGGTATATAGCAGCCATGCATGGTACATAGCAGCCGGATACATAGCAGCCATGCATGGTACATAGCAGCCAGGGATGGTACATAGAAGCTGGTGGTACATAACAGCCAACGGTACATAGATGCCTGTTCCCCTCTCAAGTACATAAATGCAATTAATGAGCTTAAATGAATGGATCTTCGTTAGTAATAATCGTTCGTTTATAGCGACGACCAGATGTTGTATATTCGCTCATGAATATCTTATGGATGTTTTCCCCCATTGAGAAGTTGGGTGAACGGGAAACCGGGATTTACCTAAAGCTAAATATGAATAGTTACACACAGATATTAGTTAGCGCATATACAGCACACATATGGATGGTCTCATGCACGCACACAAATATGTGTATATTTATAAATATAAATATTCATATATATATATATATATATATATATATATATATATATATATTATTTATTTATTTATTTATATGTATGTATGTATGCATATATATATATATATACATATTTATTTATTCAATGTGTGTATGGATGCATATATATATATATATATATATATATATATATATATATATATATATATATATATATATATACAGTATATATATATATATGTATGTGTGTATATGTAGATATATCTAATATATATATATATATATATATATATATATATATATATATATGTGTGTGTGTGTGTATATATATATATATAATATATATATATGTGTGTATATATATTTTGATATGTGTATATATATATAAATATATATATATATATATATATATATATATATATATATATATATATGTATGTATGTATGTGTATATCAGCAATTCCATTTACACTTACCCTTGGGAAGGCGCCACCACACACTTCCTCAAATGCAACGACGTTAACATCATTGCATCAGCCTCCAATGGCATGAAACAAGGGTGAACGGAGAAGCGGGGACGAAATAGCGTTGTCAAAGTCCAACTAACGAATAACAGCGCAGCTGGCGATTCTTATAACGCCTAAATGAACGTTCATGTTCAATTCCTGTATCTCTTCTCTATTCTGAAATGTAATTTAGTTTGGAATGAGACCAACGATGTGGTTCGTGAATGCACCAAAGAAGAGGATGGCATTCAATGCGGTTTCGTTTGTGATCTGGCATGATAAGCAATACTACGCCATATGCAACAGCAACCTATAATAATAATAATATCTATATGTATATATATATATATATATATATATATATATATATATATATATATATATATATATATATATATATATATATATATATAATGTTGTGGAGGATTTATTTTTGCTTTATTTTTATTTTTGTTTTTGCCAAATCCTGTGTGAGAGAGAGAGAGAGAGAGAGAGAGAGAGAGAGAGAGAGAGAGAGAGAGAGAGAGAGAGAGAGAGAGATATTGTGTTAGCGAGCGAAAGTAGTTAGTGTAACGATCGTTTGTGGTGAGGAAGACTGTTGGTATAAATGAGATTGTTTGTTTACATTTTTAGTAAGGTTACGACAGTGGTGAATGTTTCGGAGCGAATGCTTTTTTATTTGACTGCAGCATAAGGCAGTTGTGTGAGAGCTGGATTACATTTATATTTTTCTGACCAGCGTGGAAGTGGTTTTTGATTTTCAAAGTAAGTACAGTTTTGTTTATCTTTGCTTGTCGTGATTATGAATGATAGGAACAATTTATTATTTATCTTTGATTATAGTGCGATAGTTCAGTTAGCTAGAAGTGTTCGTAAGTGTTTTTCTTTTTTATTTTGGCAGGCTGCGATTCCTCCTTTGGAGTGACTAAATTTCTAGAAAGTGGATTACTGTTGATGACCTGGCCTGGAACTGATCATATTTAGACTGCTTTTTTTTGGATTAACGATTGTCGATGACCTGGCCTGTTTACTTTGATTGCTGCTATTGATGATGATAATGATGATAAGGATGATGACGATGATGATTACGACCCCGATTAGGGAGGCAGTGGTGGCAACTTGCCATACAGTTTAACCTGTTAATCACAGATTGAGGGTTGTGCCGTGAAAGACAGTTCGGCAGTTTGTGAACGACTGTTGCAAATAATATATATGAGCATACAAATTTTGGTGTTGAACTCGTAATATATGTGTTTTGTGTTTTCATGTTTGGGTTGCGGTTAGTTTTAAGTTTCGTTAGGATTTATTGGATTGCGGAAAGGTTTTTTTGTTAATTATATATTTAGTTTTATTTATCTTATAGTGTTAAGTTTTGATTAGTTTAAAGTGTTAAGTTTTGATTGGTTTAAAGTATTTATTTTGAATGTTGATGGTTTATGATTTATTTTAAGGTTTAAGAATTATAGTTTTAAGGTTATGTTTTGTTTTGTTTTGTCCTTTTGTCCAAGAGTCTGGTTGTAGATTACGTAAGGGGAAAGTTTGTTTTGTGGAGACCATTGTAAGTAAGTAAGATTCAAGGGTGTGGGGGTTGTTTTTGCAACATCCCGCCACATTATTTTGGCGCCCGAACAGGGACTGCTGAGGCGGGACTGATAGCTGGACTCTTGGACGAAGGACTGATAGGATAAGATATTAGATATAAGGTTGATGAAAAATGGAAGAGCAGAACAAGTTACTGAAGGAGGAATTGCGGCTGAGTAAGGAGCGTGAGGAGAGGTTGCTAATAGAGAATGAGAGGTTGAACTGGGAGAATGCGGCGATGCAGAAGGAGCTTAGGGAGTTAAAGGGGACAGTAGAGAGAGTGGAAGAATGTGTTGAGATGAGGATGCGAGAGAATGAAGAACGAATGGAGAAACGAATGGAAGATATGATGGGGCAAGTCATGGGGATGATGAAAACTATAATGGGTGAAGGTGCAGTCGGAGGAGTGTCCTCAGCTTCGGGTAATGGGTTGGTAGTGAAAGAGAAGGTTAAGGTAGGTGATAATGGAAAAGGAAGTGATAGTGATAGTAGTAATAGTGATGGTGATATTGAAGATAAGGGAATTAGGCATAGTAAGGATGAACAGAAAGGGGAGAGGAAAGATGAAAGGAAAGGTAAAAGTGATGTGAAGAAAGAGAAGAAAAAGTATCAGGCTGATAGCAAGGACGATCGTGAATGGGTGAAAGTGGTAAGTAAGAAAAAGGGTAAGAAGGGAATGGTTAAGGATAGGAATTTAAGTGTGGAAGTGGATTCATTATATTCGAATGAGGAAGAAGGTAACAAGGGAGTAGACAGTGATGATAGCAGTGAGAATGAACGTGATGTGTGTAAGACTGTGTTTATGAGAGAGGTACCTCGGTGTGAAAGGTTCAATGAGCATAGCAGTAGGGATGTATATGATTTTTTCAAGGAGTATGAGAGGTATTGTCAGGATAAGTATGGTGATAGTAAAAGAGTTTGGGCTAGGGAGTTAGGAGAATATTTGACTGGGTATTTGTTGACGATGTATGGAGTGATAATGAGTGTAGGGGACGTTGATTATGAAAGTGTGAAAACGAGAATAATTGAGCAGGTAAAACGTATGAAAGGGAGTGTTAAGTATAAGCGTAAGAATGATTTTGATGAGGCAAGGATGAATGCAGGAGAAGCTATATCAATGTACGTATGTAGGTTGGAAACGTTAGCTAGGAAGAAGTATGGGGATGAAGGTATAAATGAGAATAAGGAGTTAATGAGGAAGTTTTTGGCTACTGTACCCGAGAATGTTGCTGAGTTTGTTAATTTGAAACGGAAGGAGAAAATGAGGTGGACGAAAGAAAGATTGACATGGGATGATATTTTAGAGATAGTTGAGGATTACGAGTTGGATAGGTGTATGAAAGAAAGTAAATCTGTGAGTGTAAGAACTGGAATGGAGGAAAGTGTGCCAGAATTTGTTAGTTTTAGAGATGCTGTTATGAGAGGACCGATGAGGGTAGCTGATAGTGTAGTAGATAGGAGTGTTAGGGCGAGTAATGTGGGAATACCTGTAAGGACAAATGAAGGATTTAGGCAGGGTAATTGGCGCAATAGGGATAGGAGTGTTAGTGCGCATCGAGGTATGTCAGATAGTCGTGTCCGTAATGAAAAGTGTTATAGGTGTGGAAAGGAAGGTCATAAGAAGAATGAATGTAGATGGGCATTAGGAGCATGTTTCGGGTGTGGAGAGACAGGGCATCGTATTAGCGACTGTAAGAAAGAGAAAGTGATTAAGTGTTATCGGTGTGGTATGACTGGGCACGTAGCAAGTGGATGTAGGAGTAATCGTATGAATGTGATTTGTGGTAATTGTGGTAAGGATGGTCATTATGCTAGAATGTGCAAGGAGCCGCGGGGTAAGTGTACTGAATGTGGTGCAGATGGGCATATAGCTAGGGTTTGTAGAAAGAAGGGATTAGGCCAGCCAGGATGTTCGGGAAACTAGAGTGTGAGAGGGTTCAGCTGGGTGAGTCCTCCTGTGTGTGTGGAAGGAATAGGATTGTTTGTGAGAATGGGATGAATAATTGGTTGGAAATGAGCAAGTATGAATCTAGTATGCATGAGAAGTTAGGGCTGGAAAATAAACAATTAGTGTTGGTTGAATATAGGAAAAAGAGGCGTTTGAAAGTTTTAAGTGAGGAGAAAGTGCAAGGGAAATTTATAGGTATAGGTAAGAATACGAATAAGTATGACAAGGGTGTAAATGTAAAAGTGAGTGTGGAGGATAAATGTATTAATACAGATGAAACGTGGCTGAGTATGAATGATACCTATAGTGTGTGTGGCTTTTCCTTAGGTGATGTAAAAGAAAGGATGACGAATGCGAGAGTGAGAGATAGGAGAATGATTAGTAGTATGAATGAATCTTTTACTAAAGTTGAGAATGTTTTTGATGAAATGGATGAACTGTTTACAGAAATGAGTGTAATTATAGGGCCAGATGAGAACGAGGTAGATATGATTGTACATGATATATTAGATGATAGGGATTTAGATAGGAATAGTGTTAATGTAGCGAATGATTGTGATAAGGAAGAAGTGAATGAGAGAGTATATGGAGGCCCAGTTACTCGGAGTAGAGGTCCCGTTCCCGACTGCGACTGGGTTATGAAAAAAATAATGTAAGTGTTGTGTGAGAAGGATTTGGCAAAGTAAGGGGGGAGGAATGTGGAGGATTTATTTTTGCTTTATTTTTATATTTTTGTTTTTGCCAAATCCTGTGTGTGAGAGAGAGAGAGAGAGAGAGAGAGAGAGAGAGAGAGAGAGAGAGAGAGAGAGAGAGAGAGAGAGAGATATTGTGTTAGCGAGCGAAAGTAGTTAGTGTAACGATCGTTTGTGGTGAGGAAGACTGTTGGTATAAATGAGATTGTTTGTTTACATTTTTAGTAAGGTTACGACAGTGGTGAATGTTTCGGAGCGAATGCTTTTTTATTTGACTGCAGCATAAGGCAGTTGTGTGAGAGCTGGATTACATTTATATTTTTCTGACCAGCGTGGAAGTGGTTTTTGATTTTCAAAGTAAGTACAGTTTTGTTTATCTTTGCTTGTCGTGATTGTGAATGATAGGAACAATTTATTATTTAACTTTGATTATAGTGCGATAGTTCAGTTAGCTAGAAGTGTTCGTAAGTGTTTTTCTTTTTTATTTTGGCAGGCTGCGATTCCTCCTTTGGAGTGACTAAATTTCTAGAAAGTGGATTACTGTTGATGACCTGGCCTGGAACTGATCATATTTAGACTGCTTTTTTTTGGATTAACGATTGTCGATGACCTGGCCTGTTTACTTTGATTGCTGCTATTGATGATGATAATGATGATAAGGATGATGACGATGATGATTACGACCCCGATTAGGGAGGCAGTGGTGGCAACTTGCCATACAGTTTAACCTGTTAATCACAGATTGAGGGTTGTGCCGTGAAAGACAGTTCGGCAGTTTGTGAACGACTGTGTTGCAAATAATATATATGAGCATACAAATTTTGGTGTTGAACTCGTAATATATGTGTTTTGTGTTTTCATGTTTGGGTTGCGGTTAGTTTTAAGTTTCGTTAGGATTTATTGGATTGCGGAAAGGTTTTTTTGTTAATTATATATTTAGTTTTATTTATCTTATAGTGTTAAGTTTTGATTAGTTTAAAGTGTTAAGTTTTGATTGGTTTAAAGTATTTATTTTGAATGTTGATGGTTTATGATTTATTTTAAGGTTTAAGAATTATAGTTTTAAGGTTATGTTTTGTTTTGTTTTGTCCTTTTGTCCAAGAGTCTGGTTGTAGATTACGTAAGGGGAAAGTTTGTTTTGTGGAGACCATTGTAAGTAAGTAAGATTCAAGGGTGTGGGGGTTGTTTTTGCAACATCCCGCCACAATGTGTGTGTGTGTGTTTATTTATATGTATATATACACATATATATACATATATATGTATTTATATATGTATATATAATATAATATATAATATATATATATATATCTATATCTATATCTATATCTATATCTATATCTATATCTATATCTATATCTATATCTATATCTATATCTATATCTATATCTATATATATATATATATGCATAGATATATATGTATGTAGTGTTAAGAATATCAAATGTTAATTTAATCCCTTTCATAGGATTCCTAGACTTATTACATACAGATTAAATAAAACAAACCAACGAAGAGGGAAAGAAAAGGGTTGTAAAAATTGAACAAAATTCCAAGCTTGTACCAAGAATTTCCTCCTTTTAAGAAAATTAACGCAAAGGGCCTCGGTTAGAATTCTCCAGTCGTCTTTATCTTGAGCCTTCAAATTAATACTTCTCCGTGCATCATCTCCTACTACACGCTTCATAGTCCTCAGCCATGTAGGCCTTGGTCTTCCAACTCTTCTAGTGCCTTGTGGAACCCAGTTGAAAGTTTACCACCAGGCCACCAAGAGAGATAAAGATTGAGTACAACTTTTTCATATATGTTCCAGTTTAATGAATTTATCTCCATCATTATAGTCTTTAGGTGGGTTTGTAAAACTTTGGCTTTTTTGTATGATAATTCATCCCTAACAACCGTGATTTCCATTGACTCATATAATCCACAAATATCCTTTAATATTGGATTTATATTTATCTTTAAGTTTATATGCATTTGTATGGGCGTGGATGTATGCTCTTCAAAGTATAATTTGCAGATATATTTTCTAATTTTAGATCAGATTATGTGTACTTTGATTGAAGGGTAATTGATTTTTTAATTAGGTATTATCGAATATAGTAATGTGGGATTTTAATATTTGCTCAATGCCAGTAGCTTCTAGGTATATAAAATGGTAGAAGCATAAGGTTGACACAAAATAACTTTATATTCTAATAATAATAATAATAATAATAATAATAATAATAATAATAATAATAATAATAGTAATTATGTCGATGTCGGAGATTGAATAATAATAATAATGAGTTTTATAATTTGATTAATGATTTTGTTCCATACAGAAATACTGGGCTATGAATGTAATAGATATAAATTAAAGTTTCAAATTACTAAGACAGTTATTGATTTTCACACCAGGTTGAATAACTTATTGGCTGCGATTCTTAAAGTTGTAGGAGCCCTTTATATGATTTGCCATATTGTATTAATGGTAATACTCCCTCCTGGCTAGTACAGTGGTAACGAGTTCGCCTAGCATCTAAATGGCTGCAGATCGATCCCAGCCCTTGACAGTGAGTTTAAGCTGTTTACTAGGGAGGCCACTGCTGTGGTTGGGCACTACAGTGGGGTGTTCGGCTTGCCAGGCTGACATTCTGGTGAGTATCTCTTCTGATGAGAATGGAACTGAAACCAGACTTCTTTAACCTTTAACCATTAACTAAAAAAAAAAAAAAAAAAAACTATAACAAATTTAAGAGACTCATTACTAAAGTCCCTTGTTTTTAATCTTAGAAGCATTGACGTAAATTCTTAGAATATTCAATAACAGACTCTCTCTCTCTCTCTCTCTCTCTCTCTCTCTCTCTCTCTCTCTCTCTCTCTCTCTCTCTCTCTCTCTCTCTCTCTCTCTCTCTTGTTGACATTACTTTTGTTTTATGGGTGAAATCCGGAAGAGACCTCCATCTCTTCAAGACCATTAACTATGCCACTATTAACCATGGGGGCATTAATTATATGGTCATTCGTTAAGGGATAATTTATCTGTTACTATATATATATATATATATATATATATATATATATATATATATATATTACATATACATATACATATACATATACATATATATATATATATATATATATATATATATATATATATATATATATATATATGTACTATTATCTATATGATCATCAGTATCGGAAATGTTGTTGTAACAGATTGTATTCAATTCGTTATAAGGAAGGAATGGATAGTAATTAAAAACACGGAAAAAATTCCTGAGAGAGAGAGAGAGAGAGAGAGAGAGAGAGAGAGAGAGAGAGAGAGGGGAGCTTGGCGAATTTTCATGGTATTTTTAAAATGGGAATGTATATGGGTGTTGAAAAAATAGAAAATAGAAAATTCAAGCTCTGTTCTTTACCTCTCAGTTTTTATTATGTTTATGCAACCCTCCATGGAGTTAAAATATTAATCCCTGATAAGGGAAAACAAACTCAGAATTTTTAATAATGGCACTATAATTCAATTTATCACAAATGAGTGATTCAGTTTACATTCCTACGTATTTTTTTTTTCCTTTTTCTTTTTTTACCTTAATTCATTTTACAAATACCAAGAATTTACTGCCCATGTACAAATCAACAGGATGAAATTATTTTTTTTTACCATTTAGCTGGTAAGAATGTCAGAGATAAATATTTCTTAGTGCCATTTAAGAGAAATTTGCAGTAAATAATAAAGGGATTTCTTTAAATGAATTTATATTCACCAGGCATTTACGTTAATGACCTTTCGCAAGCTTACGCAAATGGAAAGTTTTAGAAAACCTGCAAAATTAATCTATTCAATAAAACTTTAAGCTATGAGTCACTTAAAGATTTTCATTTTCTTACTTTTCTGATTCTTTTTATTTTCTATCTTTTTTTTTGCGATGAAATTGTCAGTGGAATGGGCATAAGTTAAAAGGAAAATAATTCAAAATTCTTTTTTTTTTTTTATTTCTGGTTCATTGTTATAGTACGACAGACACTATTATGAAATGATTTTGAATATAACAAATTCGGTCAGAGATGATTTAGTTT
>NC_090737.1:126084810-126087310 GCF_036898095.1 Palaemon carinicauda | reverse complement strand
TTTCCTTCCTTCGCTAGAATCATTACAGCTTTCCGATTTCCTTTTATTTCCTTGATTTCCCTTGCGAACAAAGACAACTATACGGTGCTTTCTCTGCCGTCTTTCCTTTTAAAGGTTTAAAGGCCGCTCATGAATGGCAGAGGCAAGGGACAGTGACATTGCCCTAGCAAGCAGGATCATGCCCTGGATACTGACCATATATACATATGATCAGTGCTCAAGCCCCTTCCCACCCAAGCTAGGACCAAGGAGGACCAGGCAAAGGCTGCTAATGACTCAACAGATAGATCTATAGGCTACCCCAAACGCCCTTTCCTCCCCACCCCCCCATCCTTAGATCACAAAGAGGGTGACATTTACAGCGACCAAAGAAATTAACGAGTTTGAGCGGGAATCGAACACCAGTCTGACGATCACCAGACAAGGACGTTACCACATCGGCCACCACAATATTTGGTATTCAACTCCGTTGCTATATAAAATATGCAATGTATGTTTTTTTTTTTTTCATTCACTTTTTAAAGGTAGATGATAAATGAAAAAGAATATGAGTAATTATCAATATACCATTAAAGGAAGAAGGAAAAAGGTTTTCGAAAATATTCCCCAAGGCTTCTATCACTACAATTATATCTATTCGTACAAGTTTATAAGGCACTGAATAAAGAGAGAGAGAGAGAGAGAGAGAGAGAGAGAGAGAGAGAGAGAGAGAGAGAGAGAGAGAGGATGTACAGTAAATTTCATTCCTCTACCCCTTTATTATTATTATTATTATTATTATTATTATTATTATCATTATCATTATTATTATTATTATTATTATTGTTGTTGTTGTTGTTGTTGTTGTTGTTGTTGTTGCTGTTGTTGTTAGTTTTGAGATTCTGAATCTAAGCATTAGATAAAGACAACTATAACGATTCGCTCTTCAAATTGCATCTTTGATGAATAGACATACTGGAATTTCAAATAAAAACTTATTTTTCTTCGTTATCTAAACATGTTTACAACCGAAATTAATCTATCACTGAGATCCAAAAGCAATTTAGAATGTTGAACAATGAAAAATAAACATAAATCATAGTGTACAATCGAAAAAGAATCTAATACAGAGATCCTAAAACAATTTAGAATGTCGAACAATGAAATATAAACATTAATCATAGTGTACCATCGAAAAAGAATCTGGTGCTACTATAGCGTGATTCCTACCTTCATTTTCTGTTCCTACCTCAATATGGAGATTCAAATCTACTAAAAGGTGATTCCTACCAAGCAAACAACCAAATAATGTAATATTCCCCTTCCAAAGTGTTATTACAAGAGTAACACCTCAATTAAGCGTTACCAAACCAACTAAACAAGCAACGACCATTTTACCTAACCTTACCTAACCTAACCTAATCTAACCTAAAGCGCGTTTTATGGATTGTTCAGCATGTTTTATAGAATAGAATAGATTAAAATAGTGTCAAGAAGTATGTTTTAGCCATCCTCCTTTAGTAGGAATCACCTCATACCCGAAAAATAGGGTAGGAATCACTCCATAATAGAATCCTTATGGTAGGATTTACACTATAGTAACACCAAGAATCTAATACCGAGATCCCAAAGCAGCTTAGAATGTCGTGCTATAAAATATAAACATTAATCATATCGTCAGCTTAACATGTTCTCTTTTGAATCAAATTTGTGACAAGAAATATCACTGGAACGTGTCATCTTTTGTCCCTTTCCGAGCATCAAACAAACAAAATGTCTATTTATATGTAGGCAGCAGCGTCCGACAACACAAAGCCTCTTCGTTCATTGTTGAAGGATGACAAAATATCTGTTTTTTCATACGCTTACGAATTGCGTTGCAATGCTGTTTCTCTCTCTCCTCTCTCTCTCTCTCTCTCTCTCTCTCTCTCTCTCTCTCTCTCCCTCTCTCTCTCTCTCTCTCTCTCTCTCTCTACGTGATGGAGTGGTTATTATAAGGGGAAATATTTCAAAGTACAGATATTTACCGTGAAAACAAATCTAGTTCGTCAACGTGTAATTAGTTTCCTATTCGACCGAATATTGAAATATATTTCCTTGACGTTTTGGCCAAATGTCACACGTGTATTTATTCAACGAAGAAAAATTTCATGCATGAACAAATGCTTTAGAATATATTTAATTATTGTAGTTTGGCTATGCACTAGTGTAAATGTATCTGATAAGATAATGGAAGTTTTTTTATGTAGAAAATCGTTAGGAATAAAACGAGCGAACAATCAGATATACTTTCTTTGTTTTTTTAACAATATTGTTCTAATAGCAAGAACTAACGTAATCTCTGCCTTTAACTACAAAAGAATTTTTTAAAATATTGTTCTTATTGGTAGAGCTAACTAATTTGTGCCTTTAACTACAAAAAGATTTCTCTAAAATATTGTTCTTATAACTAAAACTAACTAATTTTTGCCTTCAACTACAAAACCGTTACTCTAAAAATATAGAATTATTTATATGAACA
>NC_090737.1:126056600-126081600 GCF_036898095.1 Palaemon carinicauda | reverse complement strand
AGGTTATGGGCCCAAAAGGGTGTAAAAGTCTCGACACTAAACATCTTGCAATTGTAATTGCAATTGTAATAGTAAGAACTAAAATCTATGGAAATTCCCTCAACCTATACGATTGTGTGTGTTCGTGTACATGTTTGTGTATGAGAGTTAATTTGCGTATGTGTACATACACTAAATTATCTGTCACATTATAATCCTAACCGGTAATGTATTAAGCCTCATTAGGTCGCTTCCTTTACTAAAATGCCTACCTAGCCTCAACTCTGTACATAAAAGATAAAAGAGATTTTCATGTTAATTATTTCCATGGAAAAGGTACGAGATAAATATTACTGTCTCAGAAAAAGGATTTAGTTCTAGCCATCTTATAAGACCTAAACAGGATCTAGTACATTTTTCAATTCATTGGTAAAGGATATATATAGGCATGTATTATATATATGTGTGTATATATCTATCTATCTATATATCTATCTATTTATCTATCCATCTATCCATATATATATATATATATATATACATACATACATATATTTATATATATATATATATATATATATGTATATATATATACATATATATATATATATATGTATATATATATATATATATATATGTATATATATATACATATATATATATACACACACATATATATATATATATACATATATATATATATATACATATATATATATATATATATATATGTATATATATATATATATATATACATATATATATATATATATATATATGAAAATATAGTGTCAACCCAAAACACTTATTGATTTCAACTCTAATTTCCTTGGGAATAAATCAAACCAAAAGGAAAATATTTATAAGTGTACATACCCTGGCCGCAGTTTAAACTCAAGTCTTTGCATCTTTAAAGATAAATAAACATCAATGTTATGCAACTCACTATAAAGAAAGATTATCAGAGTTTGATTTTGATGTAAGCATAATATATAGGAGTATATATATTATGTCCATGATACAAAGATCTACTGTAGAATTTGACCTAAGCAGTCATTTCACAGCATACCGTGTCTCGATCGGGTACAAAAACGAGAAGGGAAGAACAAAGAGATGTCAGGTCACAAAAGGAACAAGAACAAAGCAAGGAGGATGTTCTTAAATCCCAAACAATGAAAGAGGGTCCCGACTTTTGTCTCCTTTGAGTCTGTTCTGGAGCTTCATGGGTCTTTTCTCCTTGTCGTTGTCCGGAATAGAGCCAATCGGCTGGCATCGCCTTTTCCTCAGTCTTTGATACGGTTGGTTTGAAGTAGAAAGATGGAAAATAGGAAGGAGTAAAGGAAGGTAGTAAGAGGATACAAAAATAGAAATTAAGGAAGGTAGTAAGAGGAGTTAAAGAAGGAAGTAGGAGGTTACAAAATAGAAATTAAGGAAGGTAGTAAGAGGAGTTAAGGAAGGAAGTAGGAGGTTACAAAATAGAAATTAAGGAAGGTATTAAGAGGAGTTAAGGAAGGTAGTAAGAGGATACAAAATAGAAATTAAGGAAGGTAGTAAGAGGAGTTAAGGAAGGAAGTAGGAGGTTACAAAATAGAAATTAAGGAAGGTAGTAACAGGATACAAAATAGAAATTAAGGAAGGTAGTAAGAGGTTACAAAATAGAATTTGAGGAAGGTAGTAAGAAGAGTTAAGGAAGGTAGTAATAGGAGTGAAGGAAGGTAGTAAGAGGATACAAAATAGAAGTTAAGGGAGCTAGTAATAATATACAATATAGCAGTTAAAGAAGGTATTAAGAAGAGTTAAGGAATGTAGTAAGAGGATACAAAATAAAAGTTGAGGAAGGTAGCAAGAACAATAAAGGAAGATAGTAAGAGGATACAAAATAGAAATTAAGGAAGGTAGTAAGAGGAGTTAAGGAAGGTAGTAAGAGGATACAACATAGAAGTTAAGGAAGGTATTAAGAGGAGTTAAGGAAGGTAGTAAGAGGATACAAAATAGAAATTAAGGAAGGTATGAAGAGGAGTTAAGGCAGGTAGTAAGAGGATACAAAATTGAAGTTAAGGAAGGTATTAAGATGAGTTAAGGAAGGTAGTAAGAGGAGTTAAGGTAGGTAGTAAGAGGTTACAAAATAGAAGTTGAGGAAGGTAACAAGAGGAAGGTCGTAAGAGGATACAAAATAGAAATTAAGGAAGGTATTAAGAGGAATTAAGGAAGGTAGTAAGAAGATACAAAATTGAAGTTAAGGAAGGTATTAAGAGGAGACAAGGAAGGTAGTAAGAGGATACAAAATAGAACTTAAGGAAGGTAGCAAGGGGAATTAAGGAAGGTAGTAAGAGGAGTTAAGGAAGGTAGTAAGAGGATACAAAATATTAGTTAAGGAAGGTAGTAAAATGATACAAAATAGAAGTTAAGGACGGTAATAAGAGGAGTTAAGGGAGGTAGTAAGAGGAGTCAAGGAAGGTAGTGAGAGGATACAAAATAAAAGTTAATGAAGGTATCAAGAGGAATTAAGGAAGGTAGTAAGAGGATACAAAATAGAAGTTAAGGAAGGTAGTAAGAGGAGTCAAGGAAGGTAGTAAAAGGATAAAAAATAGAAGTTAAAGAAGGTAGTAAGAGGAGTTAAGGAAGGGTAGTAAGAGGAGTTAAGGAAGGTAGTAAGAGGAGTCAAGGAAGGTAGTAAGAGGAGTCAAGGAAGGTAGTAAGAGGAGTCAAGGAAGGTAGTAAGAGGAGTCAAGGAAGGTAGTGAGAGGATACAAAATAAAAGTTAATGAAGGTATCAAGAGGAATTAAGGAAGGTAGTAAGAGGATACAAAATAGAAGTTAAGGAAGGTAGTAAGAGGAGTCAAGGAAGGTAGTAAAAGGATAAAAATAGAAGTTAAAGAAGGTAGTAAGAGGAGTTAAGGAAGGTAGTAAGAGGAGTTAAGGAAGGTAGTAAGAGGAGTCAAGGAAGGTAGTAAGAGGAGTCAAGGAAGGTAGTGAGAGGATACAAAATAAAAGTTAATGAAGGTATCAAGAGGAATTAAGGAAGGTAGTAAGAGGATACAAAATAGAAGTTAAGGAAGGTAGTAAGAGGAGTCAAGGAAGGTAGTAAAAGGATAAAAAATAGAAGTTAAAGAAGGTAGTAAGAGGAGTTAAGGAAGGTAGTAAGAGGAGTTAAGGAAGGTAGTAAGAGGAGTCAAGGAAAGTAGTAAGAGGATACAAAATAAAAGTTAAGGAAGGTATCAAGAGGAATTAAGGAAGGTAGTAATGTTACAAAATAGAAGTTAAGGGGTGGTAACAAGAGGAATTAAGGAAGGTAGTAAAAGGATACAAAACAGGAGTTAAGGAACGTAGAAAGAAGATAAAAAATAGAAATTAAGGAAGGTAGTAAGAGAAATGAAGGAAGATAGTAAGAGGATACAAAATAGAAGTTAAGGAAGGTATTAAGAGGAGTTAAGGACGGTAGTAAGAGGATACAACATGGAAGTTAAGGAAGGTAGTAAGAGGAGTCAAGGAAGGTAGTAAGAGGATACAAAATAGAAGTTAAGGAAGGTAGTAAGAGGAGTTAAAGAAGGTAGTAAGAGGATTCAAGGAATGTCGTAAGAGGATACAAAATAGTAGTTAAGGAAGGGTAGTAAGCGGAGTTAAGGAAGGTATAAGAGGATGTAAAATAGAAGTTAAGGAAGGTAGTAAGAGGATATAAAATAGAAGTTAAGGAAGGTAGTAAGAGGAGTCAAGGAAGGTAGTAAGAGGATACAAAATAGAAGTTAAGGAAGGTAGTAAGAGGAATTAAGGAAGGTAGTAAGAGGGTACAAAATAGAAGTTAAGGAAGGTAGTAAGTGGAGTTAAGGAAGGTAGTAAGAGGATATAAAATAGAAGTTAAGGAAGGTAGTAAGAGGATATTAAAATAGAAGTTAAGGAAGGTAGTAAGAGGAATTAAGGAAGGTAGTAAGAGGATATAAAATAGAAGTTAAGGAAGGTAGTAAGAGGAATTAAGGAAGGTAGTAAGAGGATACAAAATAGAAGTTAAGGAAGGTAGTAAGCGGAGTTAAGCAAGGTAGTAAGAGGAATTAAGGAAGGTAGTAAGAGGATATAAAAATAGAAGTTAAGGAAGGTAGTAAGAGGATATAAAATAGAAGTTAAGGAAGGTAGTAAGAGGAATTAAGGAAGGTAGTAAGAGGATACAAAATAGAAGTTAAGGAAGGTAGCAAGAGGAATTAAGGAAGGTAGTAAGAGGAGTTATGGAAGGTAATAAGAGGATACAACATAGAAGTTTAGAAGTTAAGGAAGGTAGTAAGAGGATACAAAATAGAAGTTAAGGAAGGTAGGAAGAGGAATTAAGGAAGGTATTAAGAGGAGTTAAGGAAGGTAGTACGAGGATACAACATAGAAGTTAAGGAAGGTAGTAAGGAGTGTCAAGGTAGGTAGTAAGAGATTACAAAATAGAAGATAAGGAAGGTAGTAATAGGAGATAAGGAAGGTAGTAAGATAATACAAAATAGAAGTTAAGGAAGGTAGTAAGAGGAGTCAAGGAAGGGTAGTAAGTAGGAGGATACAAAATAGAAGTTAAGGAAGGTATCAAGAGGAATTAAGGAAGGTATTAAGAGGATATAACATAAAAGTTAAAAAAGGTAGCAAGAGGAACTAAGGAAGGTAGTAAGAGGATACAAAATAGGAGTTAAGGATCGTAGTAAGAAGATGAATAATAGAAGTTAAGGAACGTAGTAAGAGGGTACAAAATAGAAGGACTGTAGTAAGAGGAGTTAAGGAATGTAGTAAGGGGATACAATATAGAAGTTAAGGAACGTAGTAAGAAGTTGCAAAATAGAAGTTAAGGAACGTAGTAAGAGGATACAAAATAGAAGTTGAGGGAGGTAATAGATTGATACAAAATAAAAGTTAACGAAGGTAATTAGAACATACTAAATAGAAGTTAAGGAAGGAAGTAAGAATTTACACAGTACAAAATAAGAAAGATAATAAGCAGATAAAAAAATATAAGCTAAAGAAAGGAGCCAAAGAGAGGAAACATAATGAAATAAGGGTCTAAGGGGATGAAGTAGGGTCATATGGGATGACTTAAGTAATTAGTGATGTCAAAAGCTGAAGACTATTTTTAGGGGGTTCTGTATATTGTGTTTCTTTGAAGCCGGAATTAAAGAGAATTGAATTTGGAGTCATGGGAAATTTGAAATAAACTTATAGAGTAAAAAGAAGGTGACATACATAATATTGATGTAAAATAATAGGAAATATTTTTCTTTATTTGGAAAAGTGAAATGGGTGTTTGTATATATATATATATATATATATATATATATATATATATATATATATATATATATATATATATATATGTATGTATGTATATACACGTGTGTGTGTTTATACTTGCTCAAACAGTAAAACACGAAAATAACAGAAAAATAGCTACACAAACGCAGAAAATAAGAGAATACCTTTCTTTCTTTTTTTTTTAAAGAGAGCACAAACATTCATTAGCAGAAATGTGTGTTCTATAATTCGGCTGTTCAGGAAATTGCCCTGTCTCCTTCTAAAAGCTTCGTTGCCATGGTTAAATGGAAAAAGATGATTATACACTACTCGTTTTTCCCTTAATTTTTGAGCAGGTTGCTGAGAGAGAGAGAGAGAGAGAGAGAGAGAGAGAGAGAGAGAGAGAGAGAGGGTTTAATATTGTTTACAGCATACATATATATAAATAAATTTATATATATATATTTATATATAATATATATATATATATATATATATATAATATATATATATATATATATATAATATTTTATATATATATGTGTGTATATATATTGTATGTATATATACATGTATATAAATATTTTTTTATACATATACATAAATATTTTCGTGTAAATACACACACACACAAACACACACACACATGTATATTATATATATATATATATATAATATTATATATATTTATATATATATATATATATATATATACGTATGTGTATATATACATATACATACACACACATTATATATACACACACATATGTATATATATATACATATGTATATATATGTATATATTTTATTTGAAGTATATATATATACATATATATATATAATATATATATATATATATATGTGTGTGTATACAAATACATATATATATATATATATATATATATATATATATATATTATATATATATATATATATATATATAATCTATATATATATATATCTATATATATATATATATATATCTATATATATATATATATATATATATATATATATACATATATATAATTATATATATATATATATATATATATACATATATATAATTACATATATATATATATAATATATATATATATATTTCCGATTCTACATATGGACTTCTTAGTTTGTTTGCAGGTCAAAATTCATTCTCATTTTGTTTGAATAATGATGTTATAATGTCTATTATGAAAAGTAAATCACTCTTTGTATATCAGAAATGACTCCCCTTGTTTTCAAATTTGCTTCGCTCTTCAAATGTAATGTCTGAGCTCCTTTTTCTACTTCACAGAAAGAAAATTCGGGACCCATGGTACAAAATTCATTATTCATGGGGTCAACCATTAAAATGAAAAAATGTTGGCCTCCCATTACTATTTTTTTTTTTTTTTTTTTTTGAAAACATGTCTACTTCACATTCGCCAACAATTTTCCTGGAAGCTCTTTTGAAATGGTTTTCAATATATTTTTTCTTTCATTATGCAATACTATTGTACACGAGCCGTCAAAAATGAAGTCAGAATATTTAGATAGATATGCACACACACATACATGCACACACATATACAGATTCAACACTACCCGTCGCCCCCACCCCTTTCCTAACGATGACCCAATGGTTTGGCAATTTGTAGGTATGTATGGTTTCCGGGTGTACCTGTTGTGGAATCCCCTCTCACCAGGGAATGACTACTCTCTCTCTCTCTCTCTCTCTCTCTCTCTCTCTCTCTCTCTCTCCCTTGAGCATGACAGGAAATTATATATATGAGACGGAATGAGAATAAGAAAATCAAAGCAAAACGAATTAAAAGTGGAAGCAAGACTAGGAGTGAAATGAGGGCATAAGTGACTTTAATTAAAGAGGGCTCATGTTGACGACCATTGCCCGTAGAGACAAAATTACCCTATATAACTATAATCTTTTATTAAGGTATACCGTATAACAAACAGGATTAATTAACCAAAAGGCCACGTGAGATTTCATGCACAGGTATTTGTGAGGATTCTTACTTTTCAAGAAATATTATTTCTTCTTTAAGTTCTCTATTAAAAGAAGCGTGTAATAATAAGGAAATGGAATTTGAGAATCATTATTTCTGGTTTTATTCGTATACATATCTGCCTTAAGTTAATTAGAACTATCAATACTAAAAATGGATTGGTCAAAGAAAGCAATCTATAATATACATATTAATATAATTTATCATATATTGTGATTATCAACTGATTATCGAAAATTAAAATAAAAACAAAAATAAATCTTGGACAGGTTAATTATTTCCCAATGATTGACGCCATAACTTCTCAAATTCAATAAGATATACGATGCAAATTAAAATTAAAATTCAAATTCATACAATTTATTGATAAAAAGTGGTAAAAAGGAGCAGTTTGTCTTAATGGACAGCCCACTGTATCTTGTATTTACATAGATGAACAAAAGTACAATTGTAGATCCCAGTAATGATTTACATGGCCCAAGAAATGAAAACCACTTCTACATGGATAATTTTGCATTTACACAAATTAAATTAACACAAACCTTAAAGGATTATTCCACAGGACTGAAATTACATAATGATTAATCAAAGTTATAATTTTCATAAAACAATGATTCTAGTTAAGTCCCCAATTCTTGAATGACGACCGATAAGTCATTAATGGCCAATGATTGATTTGGGTAGTTATAAGGATCGGTATGAACAAGGTTTTGAAGAGTTTGAGCCCTAACCTCAGGTCGAGTTAAAGCTCACAATGTCAAATATAATCGGGCGAGTTATATTTATTATGAATATATATATTGTTTCTATGAATATCAATTAGAGAGTTTTCTTACTGTCATAAAGTTATCGTTACGGTCAGCATGTATATATAATCGGAGACTTATATATCTTTTGATTATGTATAGTTTCTATATATATATATATATATATATATATATATATATATACACACACACATATATATATATATATATATATTTATGTATATATAATATATATATGTATATATATATATATATATATACATACATATATATATACATACATATAAATAAATAAATAAATATATTTATATACATATAGATAAATAAATAAATATATATATATATATATATATATGTATATATATATATATATATATATGTATATATAACTATATATTTGTATATACACACATACTGTATATATATATATATATATATACATATATATACATATATATATATATATATATATATATATATGCACACACGAGAACGACTGGTTGTTTATGCATCTAACCTCGTCAGTTATTTCAACAAGGGTATATATCATTCAACTAATTTTAGGGATATTATATTTTCAACCCCGTTTGGTAGTTATATTCGCGGTTCATTCATTCAACAGCGGGGTTTCGGGTACATTATGCCATGTTTTTAATCAAATATTTTACCTAGAGTGGCACATTCCACGGCCAGTAATGATTTCATGAGATAGCCGAATTCTCTCTCTCTCTCTCTCTCTCTCTCTCTCTCTCTCTCATGACTTAACCATATTTACACCTGCTCTCTCTCTCTCTCTCTCTCTCTCTCTCTCATGATTTATACATATTTACACTTGCCTTCTCTCTCTCTCTCTCTCTCTCTCTCTCTCTCTCTCTCTCTCTCTCGTTCTTTTTATTCGATTCACTGTATTTCTGCCATGAATAGCAATTTTATGGCTATATGCAGCGGACAGAGTTAATTCTTATAAATCAAGAAAATAACTCTGAATTGTATGTTACTTGTATTTCCATGGTTGAGTTGTGCCTAAGATTATTACTCACATTACAATGCTAGGTTTTAAAGTTAGGTTTCCCATCGCCCTAAAATTTTTCTTAAAGGAAAATAGTCTTTTGAAAGATAAAGTTTACTTGACAAAGCGTTCTTCATCGATTCATATACCATTAAATTGCTTGCTGTATTACTTATGGTAACTATCGTCATCTCCTCCTGCACTTATTCACGTAAAGGGCCTCAGTTAGATTTCACCAGTGGTCTCTATCATGAGCTTTTAAATCAATACCTCTCCATTTATCACATCCTACTTCACGCTTCATAGTCTTCACGACATGTAGGTCTTGGTATTCCAACTCTTCTAGTGGCTATTATTATTATTATTATTATTATTATTATTATTATTATTATTATTATTATTATTATTATTATTATTATTATTATTACTTGCTAAGCTACAACCTTAACTGGAGAAAAGGATGATATGAGCCCAGGGCCCCCAACAGGAAAAATAGCTCAGAGAGGAAAAGAAATAAGAAAAGCAAAATTAAGAACAGTAACAACATTAAAATAAATTATTCCTATATAAACTATAAAAACTTCAACAAAACAAAAGGAGGAGAAATTGGATAGAATAGTGTGCCCCAGTGTACCCTCAAGCAAAGTGTACCCTTAACAAATTATCATACATCCTTACCAAAGTGTTTGTTTAAGCATGATTTATTTCCAAAGATCTAAGAAAAGTGGCTCCTACGTAAACTGTGTTTAAGGATCAGTTAAAATACGCCATTAAGCAACAACTGAAAATCCCCTTATTGCACCAAATACGAGAGAGGAAAAGTTCCCTTTAAATACACTCCAGAGTAAACTGGTGACGCAACTTAGGGGAATTAGCTTTAAGCATCGTTGGCGAGAAATTCGGAGAGGCGAGTTCTCTATCGACCGGAAAATGCCACCATTATTTCGTCGATTCAGACACTTATCCGGACGGTGGAAGCACAATGCATCGGAGAATGGCTGCAGAGGGAAGTTCCAGTTGAGAGGGATGGGAATGCCTCATGGATGGGACTCGAAGAGATGGGGCTTGGTTTGTGCTTTTGGTGAGAGAGAGAGAGAGAGAGGAGAGAGAGAGAGAGAGAGAGAGAGAGAGAGAGAGAGAGAGAGAGAGAGAGTGGAAGCACAATGCATCGGAGAATGGCTGCAGAGGGAAGTTCCAGTTGAGAGGGATGGGAATGCCTCATGGATGGGACTCGAAGAGATGGGGCTTGGTTTGTGCTTTTGGTGAGAGAGAGAGAGAGAGAGAGAGGAGAGAGAGAGAGAGAGAGAATATACTTAACGAGTTCACTCTGATTCCACTTGAAAACAAGAAAATTGGCATGAAAATCATACAGGAGAGAGAGAGAGAGAGAGAGAGAGAGAGAGAGAGAATTAAGAAATATTTACGAGTTAACTCATTCTAATTCAAAACATAAGAAAATTGGTATGAAAAAGATGCAGGAGAGAGAGAGAGAGAGAGAGAGAGAGAGAGAGAGAGAGAGAGAGAGAGAGGAGAATTATAATATATTTACGAGTTCATACTCATTCAAATTCAAAACATAAGAAAGTTAGCATTAAAAATATGCAGGAGAGAGAGAGAGAGAGAGAGAGAGAGAGAGAGAGAGATGAGAGAGAGAGAGAGAGAGAGAGAGAGAGAGAGAGAGAGAGAGAGAACAATGGCTTGTTTATGTCATATTAAGATATTGTTCAATGGTTATAATACTTTATAATCTTGTTTTCCTTTTGAGACAAATGCAAACTTCCCTAATTTCTCATTTAAATTAAAATGAGGATTAAACATCTGAAGTATAGAGAGGAAGAAAGAATTGAATTTAGTTTAACATTGGAAGTGAGATCTCTCTTCCAAGGACGCCTCCCCCTTGCCAAATGGCAGCTTGTTAGAGTGGCACTTCTTGTCCCATCCAGTGACACCCTCGAGTCTTGCTGAAAGAAAACGGGCTCGAAAACGATGATGTCTCTAAAGAAATTGGAGATTTAGCCCAATTCACGGTACATAGATGGTAACTAGTGGTTTGGTTTTATTTTATAGTATGCTATATATGATTGAACTCGTTAGATATGTGCGATGTACTTCTAAAATCAAGCATATTGGGTAAATATTGTCAAAATTTCCAAATTAGGCCTGTTATCCCCTTCAATGATCTTAGGGCCTGTGACAAAATTTAAGTTTTTTCCCAATTCACTTTATATAGAAAGTAACTAGTGTTTGTTATTTTTATTATATAATATGCTATACATGTTCGAACCCATTCGATATATGAAATGTACTTCCAAAATCAACCATATTGTTTAAATATAGTCAATTTCCAAATTAGGCCTGTTAACCCCATTAATGATCTAGGTGCCTGTGAAGAAATTCGACATTTTTCCCAATTCACGGCACAAGGAAGGTAACTAGTGTTTTTTTTTTTTTCTGTATAGTCTGCTATTTATGTTCGAAGCCATTCTATATATGCAATATACTTCCAAAATCAACCATATTGGGTAAACATAGTCAAAAGGTCCAAATTATAACTATTATCCCCTTCTACGATCTAGCCTTGCTAAGACAAATAACACATTGCTGGCTCGTGTATATCAACTTGGAGTCTTACTGAATCCTTAGAACATAAGCTTTACAACCCAGAGAGCAATAGAAAGGATAAAGCTGGGAATAACACTAAGACGTAAGAAAAAAGAGCAACATGGATACGAGAGCAAACTGAAGTTAGAGGATATTCTAACAACATGTAATAAAAATAAATGGGCATGGGCAGGACATACAATGAGAATGAAAGATAATAGATAGACATTATCAATAACAGAATGGGTCGCTAGAGATGACCAAAGAAGCAGAAGGAAGAGAAAATGATGGATACAGGCACTATGAAAGTTTGCAAGTGTGGACTGATATAAAGACCATAAGCAGAAGCAAGCGGAAGGACCTGCATGAGGCCTTTGTTCTTTGTTCTGGAGTGGACTAGCAATGGCTGTTTTATATATATATATATATATATATATATATAAATATATATATATAGATATATATATATATATATATATATATATATATATATATATGTTGTATTTGTTTTCAAACTTATTCTTTATCCTCAATGACCACCGACTTTTTATAGCAAAAGCAGGATTTGAACTTTAAACTTCCGGTGAAAAAATACCTTATACTTCGGTTAACCCGGTCTGTGAATTAGAGACTTATTTTGTAGTCGGCTGTTGCGGTAGGCAGCTGGACTGGAGATAGAAAGACAGTTAGAGGAAAAACTAGGGTATAAAAAAGAAAAGAAAAGAAAAAAAAAGGAAATTAAAACGCATACCACGATGTCATCATAAATAGTTAAGAAGTGGGTTCTTTGGTGAAGTCACTCTACAGATTTGCATACGTATATTTTTTTTAAAGGATTCAGAAAGGCAATAAAGCAGACTTGAACTAATTGACAAAAACAAAATTTAAAATATAAACTCGACGTGTGTGTGTGAGTGTGAGTGTGTGTGTGTATAGATATCATCATCATCATCATCATCATCATCATCATCATCATCATTATCCGCCGTTACAGTCCACTGCAGAACAAATTCCTCATACATGTCCTTCAACGTGTGTCTGTACTCTCCCATCACCTAGGTGAAGTCACTCTTTTTGAGAGTATATGTGAGTACGCACGCGTGTGTGTGTGTGTGTGTGTGTGTGTGGGTGTGTGTGTATGTGTGTGTGTGTGTGTGTGTCTGCCTACATTCAGACAGAATTATAGACAGATTAACAAACGCGCAGAGCGAATTCAGGTCAGAAAACCAACGTATGAAAAATAGCAAGCGATTGCTCTTTGCTGCGAGGCAATAAAGCATGTGGAGAGACAGAGAAAGATGGTTTGTGTCAACAAGCAGTGAGATAAAGTGAGGCAGAGACAGAAAGAATGGGTGTATAGCTTGATTTTGTATTTGCTTTCAACTTATTGTTTTTCAAGGGAGTGCGGTTTGATGAGAAATAGTTTAGCATTATTGTATTTAGTTTGTTTATATAGATAATGTTATATTTCTAGAGTAACGTTTTTGTAGTTGAAGACACACATCAGTTAGTTCTTGTTATAAGAACAATATTTAAAGAATTTTTTGTAGTTAAAGGCACAAATTAATTCCAGGTATAAGACAAATATTTAGAAAAATCTTTTTGCAGTTATAGGCACAAATTAGTTCTAGGTATAAGAACAATATTTAGAGAAATCATTTTTGTAGTTAAAGGCACAAATAAGTTCTAGGTATAAGCACAATATTCAGAGAAATCTTTGTGCAGTTAAAGGCAAATATTAGTTAGCTCTAGTTATAAGAACAATACCTAGAGAAATAATTTTTGTAGTTAAAGGCACAGATTAGTTACTTCTTGCTATTAGAACAATATTGTTAAAAACAATGAAAGTATATCTGATTGTTCGCTCGTTTTATTCCTAACGATTTTCTGCATAAAAACAACTTCCATTATCTTATCAGATACATTTATACTAGTGCATAGCCAAACTACAATGATTAAATATATTCTAAAGCATTTGTTCATGCATGAAATTTTTCTTCGTTGAATAAATACACGTGTGACATTTGGCAAAAACGTAAAGGAAATATATTTCAATATTCGGCCGAATAGGAAACTAATTACACAGTGATGAACTAAATTTTGTTCATGGTAAACAACTGTACTTTGAAATATCCCCCCTTATCATAACCACTCCATCACGTAGCCAAAAAAAAAAAAAAAAAAAAAAAAAAGTATTGCAACGCAATTCGTAAACGTATGAAAAAAACAGATATTTTGTCTTCCTTCAACAATGAAAGAACAGGCTTTGTGTTGTCGGGCGCTGCTGCCTACATATAAATAGACATTTTGTTTGTTTGATGCTCGGAAAGGGACAAAAGATGATACGTTCCGGTGATATTTCTTGTTGCAAATTTGATTCAAAAGAGAACTTATTAAGCTGACGATATGATGATATGATTTATATTTATATCTTATTGTTCAACATTCTAAATTGCTGTTAGATCTCTGTATTAGATTCTTGGTGCTACTACAGCGTGAATCCTACATTCAGGATTCTATTATAGTGTGACTCCTACTCTATTTTTCGGGTATGAGGTGATTCCTACCAAAGGAGGGTAGATAAAACATACTTCTTGACACTATTTCAATCTCTTCTATTCTATAAAACAATCCATAAAACGAACTTAAGGTTAGGTTAGGTTAGGTAAAAAGGTCGTTTTGTTTACAATGTTTGCTTATTTAATTGGTTTGGTAATGCTAAATTCAGGTGTTATTCTTGTAATAACACCTTGGAAGGGGAATATTACATTATTTAGTTGTTTGCTTAGTAGGAATCACCTTACAGTAGATTTGAATTCATATATTGAGGTAGAAACAGAAAATGAGGGTAGGAATCACGCTATAGTAGCACCAGATTCTTTTTCGATTATACACTATGATTTATGTTTAGGCTTTATTGTTCTACATTCTAAGCTACTTTAAGATATCTGTATTTGATTCTTTTCAGTTGTGCAATATGATTCATGTTTAGATTTCATTGTTCAACATTCTAAATTGCTTTTGGATCTCGGTGATAGATTCATTTCGTTGTAAACAGGTTTAGACAACGAAGAAAGATAAGTTTGTATTTGAAATTCCAGAATGTCTATTCATCAAAGATGCAATTTGAAGAGCGAATCGTTATAGTTGTCTTTATCTAATGCTTAGATTCAGAATCTAAAAACTAGCAACAAAAACAACAACAACAATAGTACTACTACTACTACTACTACTACTACTACTACTACTACTACTACTAATAATAATAATAATAATAATAATAATAATAATGAAGGGGTAGAGGAAGGAAATTTACTGTACATCCTCTATCTCTCTCTCTCTCTCTCTCTCTCTCTCTCTCTCTCTCTCTCTCGTGATAGAAACCTTGGCGAATATTTTCGAAAAACTTTTTCCTTCTTCCTTTAATGATATATTGATAATAGCTCATTTTTTATTTATTTATCATCTGCCTTTAAAAGAAAAAAAAAAACATATGTATGATATTGAGTTGTCATAATGTTATATGGAGATGGACATGAATACCCAATATTGTGGTGGCCGATGTGGTAACGTCCTTGGCTGGTGATTGTCAGATTGGGTTGCGATTCCCGTTCAAACTCGTTAATTTCTTTGGTCGGTGTAATCTCACCCTTTTTGTGAGCTAAGGATGGGTGGGGGGAGGTAAGGGCGTTTTGGGGAACCTATAAATCTATCTGTTGAGTCAATTAGCATCCTTTGCCTGTCCCTCCTTGGTCCTAGCTTGGGTGGAGAGGGGGCTTGAGCATTAATCATATGTATATATGGTCAGTATCCAGGGCATTGTCCTGCTTGCTAGGGCAATGTCACTGTCCTTTGATTCTGCCATTAATGAGCTCCCTTTAAAACTTTAAAAAGGCAAGACGGCAGAGAAAGCAACCGTATGGTTGTCTTTGTTCGCAAGGAAAATCAAGGAAATAAAAGGAAATCGGAAAATAGTAATGATTCTAGCGAAGGAAAGGAAAACCACTCCGAGATATTGGAGAGATTTCTAAGGAAAGAAGACGGTCCAGACACAGCTTTTGCTTTTATTTCTATCGACTGCTTTTGATATGTATGAAGTACACGTCTTATATGCCTATGGCTATTTTAGATTCTTACTGATTCTTTCAGTAATTTTCGGAAAGTACTGTTGCTAAAAGACAATTATATATTCAAAACGTCTTTGTGTGTCATATTTTCGATTCTGTTTCTATCCGGCTGCCTTGAACATGTATGAAGTAAACGTCACATCTCTATTAAAAGACTATCTTATATTCTTTCTGATCCTCACAGCTAGTTGATATGTCTAACTAAATTTTCAGAAAGCACCGTTGCCGGAAAACTATTGTATATTCAGATTATCTTTGTATGTCATACTATTTTTACTTCCGTTTCTATCGACGGTTTTTAATATGTATGAAGTAAACGTCTTATATGCCTCTGACTACTCTAGATTCTTGCTGATTCTTACAACTAGTTAACCTGTCCATCCAAATTTTCGGAAAGTACTGTTGCCAGAAGACTATTGTCTATTCACAATGTCTTTATATATCATATTTTTTGCCTGTTTCTATCGACTGCTTTTATTATGTATGAAGTAAACGTCACTTCTATCAAAAGACTATTTTAGATTCTTACTGATTCTTACAACTAGTTAACCTGTCCAACCGAATTTTCGGAAAGTTATATTACCAAAAAACTTATAAATTCAAAATGACTTTTTGTGCCATAGGTTTTACTATTTTCTAATAATTAGTTTAGGCTATCTTTTATTAATAATGATAATAATTTTTGGTGATAAAAAAGTTTTTTTGGTTACGTTTTCATGTATTAGGATAAATGGAGAAATGTTATTTTTTTACTTCCTTCTACAATAAGATTAAATGTAGGAAATATAAGTCCACACAATCTGAATTAATTCTCTCTCTCTGTCTGTCTGTCTATCTGTATGTCTATCGTTATTTTTCCTTATCCGTGAGGATCAATATAGGAAATTAGAATTACTCTCTCTCTCTCTCTCTCTCTCTCTCTCTCTCTCTCTCTCTCTAGTCCCTTATAAATTTTTCACACTCATTACAAAATCTAATTCCAAACAATCTGATTTTTACTTTTTTCTTATCCAATAAGGTCATCATAGTAAATAAAATTTACTCTCTCTCTCTCTCTCTCTCTCTCTCTCTCTCTCTCTCTCAGTACCTTATATTTCTTTCATGCTCATGACAAAATGTAATTCCAAACAATCCAATTTTTACTTTTTTTCTTATCCATTAAGGTCAACATAGTAAATCAAATTTACTCTCTCTCTCTCTCTCTCTCTCTCTCTCTCTCTCTCTCTTTCCAGTTCCTTATATTTCTTTCACCCTCATGACAAAATGTAATTCTAAACAGTCCGATATTTACTTTTTCCTTATCCATTAAAGTCAATATAGTAAATCACTCTCTCTCTCTCTCTCTCACTCCTCTCTCTCTCTCTCTCTCTCTCTCTCTCTCTCCTCCCATTGTTCCTCCCTCATTTGTGGCTGAAGGAGTTCCCATGGAAGGAATGAATGGAATCCGAGGCCCTCAACCCTCGGTCCTGACTTCATGGCTTCTTGCTAACAAGAACGACAAATCACGGCAAAGGTCAGCATCGATCGCCTGTCCTACATCGAGATATTTTTAGTTGGATAAAAGAGGAAAATGGGACAAAACTTATCTGGATTTAGTTTTTCAAGGGAAATTATATGACTTCTTCAACGGTATATTAAAATGATTTTATGCTACTGAAAGATGGACCCCCGTTTTCTATGAGTACTTCGTGTTGTTGTCGATTTTTACATTGTTAAAAATTTTCATTAAAAAAAAATTGTCTGGCAACATTTATTTCAGGATTTTTACCGTTTTAAAAACGTATATATTGACGTAAAGGAGTGGTATGTAAAAGATGATGACAAAGTAGGGTTAAATTACGGTCGCTTGTATTTTATTGATATACGGTTGAGAAAAGTATATTTATACGGAGAATTTCCGATTAAAATTACGGTTTTTTCTAGCAGTGTACCTTAGATAATTAATGGAAATGTGGCTTGAAAATAGAGTAACTCCCAGACAAAAGACAGTGCGTTTTAGTCTTTTTTTTTTTCTTTTGGTTAGTTTTACGAATAATTATAGTCTTAAATATTCGATATATTGCAAATTGTTACTGGGCCAATTGTAATTTCAATTATTCATAATTTGATATTCCTATTAGTAAAACCGTTTGGATTCATTACACTGACATTGTGATAGGTTTATATTTTTTTTTTTTTCAGAATCCCAATCCATCTAAAGAATAAAACCTACCTATGGGTCAAAGTTAGAAGGTTCTGGTCGCTCGTGGGGCGCCTTCGTTGCAGCAGGTGTTGAGATGAAAACTGTAATGTAGACATAGGACTTCTGTAACATAGATATAAGACTTGTCATGCATAAGATTACATTGAGAATACAGATGTTCTATGAATTGGGTTTTGCTCTTTTGACCATATATCTGTAATAACATTGCAACTGAATTTACTCAATTATATATGTAAAGAAAGAAATTTCATATAATCTCAGCGTTTTAGTTACGATTTATATTATGAATATATATATATATAATATATATATATATACACACACAAACACACACACACATATATGTATATATATATATATGTATATATATACATACTTATATACATATACACACACACAGACATATATATATATATATATATATGTATATATATGTATATATATACATACTTATATACATATACACACACACACACACATATATATATATATATATACACACATACTTATACACACACTCGCGCACACACATACATATATATATATGTATATATATAATATATATATATATATCTATATCTATATATATTATATATAATATATATATAATGTATATATATATATATATTATATATATATATATATATATATACACATTTTCTATTGCTTATTATCACCAAACCTTTAGATTAGAAAAGATAAAATACACTAAGTCAAATTTGACATGTCAAGTTAACGTTATAAACAACATTTTAAAAATTCTTACATATAATTCTGAGGCCCTTTGCGTCAATAGGCTTAGGAGGAGATGATGATGACGATGATGATGAAGATATATAATTCCATATTATGAAAATGAAATTATATACACCATGAAAACATAAAAAATCCTTGAAACAGGAAGTTGAAACATCTGGGATACCCAAAGGATCCACAAACCAATTCACTGTTCACTGTCCATGAGGCAGCAATCCAGACCTTCAAAAGCTCCGTTTGCTTTATATTCACTGAGTCGGAAGAGAAAACAATTCATATATACGACCTAAGTCAACAAAACTCTGTTTGGTTTTTTTATCTCTCTTGTCGTTCGGGAAATAACTATGTTTTTTGTTTTGGAAATATTTTTATGTTTTATTCAAACGGAATGTTTTGGGTATTCTATCCATGTAACAAGAACACACACAAACACACATGCATATACATACACACGCGCACACACATACGCACACACATATATACATATAAATATATATATATATATATATATACTGTATATATATATATATATATATATATATATATATATATATATATATGTGTGTGTGTGGGTGTGTGTGTGTGTGTGTGTGTATCGCTAAACCATTTAATGAATTATTGTTTTTTAATTCACAAAATCGTGATAGTAATATGCCGTTTAAAATATGTTATCCTAATTATCACTAAGGCAAGTACCCGAACTTTATATATATGATAAAAGCGAGGAATTAGGGACCTAGTTTTACATATGATAAAAAAAAATTCTTTCAACACAAAACCACTACCGGTCACACAATTCAAGTTCTGTTCAATTGTTTTTTTTTTTTTTTTTGCCTACATATATATTTCTACTAGACCTCAGAGAGAGAGAGAGAGAGAGAGAGAGAGAGAGAGAGAGAGAGAGAGAGAGAGAGAGAGAGAGAGGTCTTTACCCCACCCCCCACACACACACACCTGTGAGTTGTCTCACTTCACTTAGAGGTAGGACTTGACTTGGGGGACAGGGCTGGCGGGCAAATATGGTTAGGAAAAATACAAATTATCTCAGAATTTGTCATTTGTTCCGTAACCGAAATACAAACCACGCTATTTACATAGGGTGACTTACCCCTTAGGAAGGGCGGAAAGTCCCCAGCCTTACTGGCTTTTGGCTTTACCCGGGGACCCGAAAACGAGTGAGCAGTACTCGAGAAAGGGGGTCCCTGCACCTTGCACTTTTCGTTGCTTGCTACGAATGTGCGGCCTACGTAAATTGTGTGTGGAGGAAGTTGTGACTCGTCCTAGGAAGTTGACCTGGAGTTCTATATATTTTGTGTAGCGATTATTTCACTGCAACTTGAATGAGAGAAGTGTGTGACGGGCCATGAGTAGGTTTTGAGTCATAGGCGAGATGAATGCAGCTAACTTTATCACGACACATCGAGTATATATACACACTAGGTCCCGGTAAGAAGGTCACAAAATACAAACATGCTCTTTCTTATCAAACCGGTAACCGGTTCTGTTAGCAGTTAACAATGAAGTAGGCCTTCAGGTTAAAAACAAGTAGCTGTCAGTGGGAGGGGAGAGCGAAGATACAAAGGATAATATAGAAGAAAAAGAGAAATATCGTTTCTATATGCTCGTGTGACACACGGTTGGTACAAGTGTGCAATTTTCAAGTTTTCCTAATCCGTACATAAATCTAAATTGCCATTTGATAACACTCAATACATTTAAACTATTATTAGTAATGAAAATGACAACAAGAATAATTAGTAAAAGAAAAAAAAAATAATAACAATATCAATGGCAATAACAATAAACATGATTATTCTGTTATTTTGATAAAGGTCATAGGAATTTACTTCATCGTAAAATATAAATTTCGAAATGTGATCATATCCATGTCTGATGAGCAGAAGTTATGTAACAATCTTCTTATTTAAATGTGGTCTGAGGAAGTTGGAAATACGTGGAGACATTGTAATTTTTCTAAGGCAAAAACACCAATGCTGTATTATTGTTATCATCATTATCATCGTTATCATTATCGTTATCATTATCATTATCATTATCATTACATGATTTCATCGGGGTGTTATATTATTATTATTATTATTATTATTATTATTATTATTATTACATGATTTCATCGGGGTGTTTTATTATTATTATTATTATTATTATTACTACACGATTTCATCTGGGTGTTATATTATTATTATTATCATTATTATTATTATTATTATTATTATTATTATTGTTATTATTATTATTATTATTATTATTATTATTATTATTATTAGCTAAACTACAACCCGAGTTGGAAAAGCAAGTAGCTATAAGTCCAAGGGCTCCAACAGCGAAAAATAGCAAAGCTAAGAAACGAAATACGGAAATAAATAAATGATATGAAAAATAAAAGAAATATCAAAATAAAATATCTTAAAAACAGTAACAAAAGCAAAACAGATATTTCATATGTAAACTAAAAAACTATTTGGCAGTAGCAGCAGATCATGTTTAGTATTTAAAAATAGTCATAGAAAAGAGATTTTAACTCCATGAAAATCGAATTTTGAGACCAGCTTTTTAATTACAATAAAGGTAAGATTATCTCAGATATCACGGAGAATGAAATAATCCTCCCCAACCATTTTTGTTCAGCAGATAAATTTGCTTTTACAGTTACTGTTGTTACAAATATTTCGGTTTAGAAGAAAAACAAGTTTATAGAATATTTTTACAACTAAATTTCTTGATAACATATAAACAAAAGGTTATGACCTCTCTCTCTCTCTCTCTCTCTCTCTCTCTCTCTCTCTCTCTCTCTCTCTCTCTCTCTCTCTCTCTCTCTCTCTCTCTCTCTCTCTCTCTCTTTCTTATATATATACACACACACACACATATATATATATATATATATATATATATATATATATATATATATATATATATATATATATACATATATATATACACATATACATATATAATATCCTTTTGATGTGGTAACACAAGTATGATACAGGTTATCTAGTTTGTTAGTTTAAATACAGGTGGCTTAAACAAACCACAGTTCTTTGTAATGAAGGCGAGGTGTTCGCCAGATAAATAGACTTGGTGTGGAACTCTGAACTAAATCACCAAACATGGACAAGAAAATTTTTTGTTTTTTTTTAATCCTCATCTTCTCAAACGGGAGCCCAACAATATCAATGCCATCATTCGGTCCACTTATGCTGAGTGGTCCATATACGAAGCAGGCGGTGGAGTTTAAAGGCTTAAATGCCGCTCATGAATGGCAGAGTCCAGGGACAGTGACATTGACCTATCAAGCAGGACAATGTCCTAGAGACTGACCATATATCATATGATCAGCGCCCAAGCCCACTCTCCACCCAAGCTAGGACTAAGGAGGACCAGGCAATGGCTGCTGATAACTCAGCTCACCTTAGCTGACAAGGATGGTGATGTTGCAGCGACTAAAGGAACTAACGAGTTTGAGCGGTACTCGAACCCCAGTCTGGGGTTTACCACTCAGAGACGTCACCACATCGGCCACCACATGCGTACATCCATACATATATGTATATATCATCATCATGAGCCGTAACTATTCCACAGCAGAACAAAGGACTCAGGTATCTCCTTCCACTTGCCTCTCTTTATGGTATTTCAATATCAGGTTAAATTAAAAAAATCCTTAGTTTATCAATCCATCGTCTTCTCTTCCTCACCTGGTTCTTTTGCAATCTCTAGTGATCCATTCCGTTATTCTTAATGTCCATCTATATTGTGTTATTCTCATTATATGTCCTGCCCATGTCCCTCTCCCTTTCTTACATGTTGTTAGCATATCTCTACGTTAGTTTGTTGTTGTATCATGTTGTTCTTTTTCTGTGTCTTAGTGTTATTCCCATCATCATACTTTACATATCTCTTTGAGCTGTAACTAACTTATGTTCTAAGGCTTTAGTAAATTTTCAAGTTTCTGATGCTTAAGTTAATACTGGTAAGACCAGCTCATTATTTACTTTTCTATTTAGAGAACGTGGAATATATATATATATATATATATATATATATATATATATATATATATACATATATATATATATATATATACATATATATATATTTATATATATATATATATATATATATACATATATTTATATATACATATATATATATATTTATATATATATATATATATATATATATATATATATATATATATATATATATATATTTATATATACATATATATATATTTATATATACATATCTATCTATCTATCTATCTATATATATATATATATATATGTATATATATATATATATATATATATATATATATATATATATATATATATATATATATATATATTATTCTAAGGGTAAGTACGAATCTGATTGCTTCACTATCAATTTACTATCAATTAAACCACCGAACATCATCCAATACCACTCCTTCTATGGAGAGCTCTTCAAATGTCTGTTTATGCACTCGTTGAAATGGAGATTGTACTCCTACCTGGCGACATCTCGCGGACAGATTGCTAATTAACGTTGAGTCTGCAATTACCTGACAGTAACTTGCTCTTGCAGAAATGGGTCTGCAGAATATCTAAAGTATGATTTGCGAATCGTATTCAATATTTAGGTATAGATTGGTACACTACTTTAATTGTTTACACTTAATTGATTAGCTAGTTAGTTACTAGATAATTTCATATCTATTACAGATATCTATTTTATCTCTTCTATTTATCTATCTGTTCTCTTTTTCTTATATCTATGGCAGCTTTCTTTATAATATATGTATTGATTAAAGGGAATCGCATAGTATACAAAATCCTATCAAAACAGTATTGTTTTAAACAGTTTAAAGTTTTTTCGCTTTCTTTCACTTACTGTATGACTGTGTATTTTGACAAAGACTAACAGACTTATCCTTTATAAGAATAAGAATAACCTACAGATAATAAAGTAAACAAAGGTTGCAAAAGCATACCGAGTTACCAAAGACTCACAGCAAATAATGTTTATGGTAAACACTTCTTCATTATCTCAGATAAATAATGTTTATATCGTCTATGAATTTACATCTTTAACTTACATGCTCTAGGTTTCTTACTCTTAACTCATGTACAAAAAACTAAATCGTCCGTGACCGGATTTGTTATAATCAAAATTATTTAATAGTAGTATGCGTGTCAAACTATAACAATGAGTCAGGAATAAAAATGGAATTTCGAATTGCATTTCTATTAACTAATGCATATTCCAATGAATTTTTTTCGTAAACAAAAACAATTGTCAGAAAAGGTAAGAAAAATAAACATTTTTACTGATTCAGAGGTTAAAATTTCAGAGAATAGATTAATTTGCATGTTTTCTAAAACTTTTCATTTGCGTAAGCTTGCAAAAGGTCATTGACGTATATGCCTGTTGAACATAAATTCATTTAACGAAATCCCTTTATTATTTACTGAAACTTTCACTTTAATGAATCCATCAAAAAATGTTTACCGCTGAAATGGTTTTTACGTCACCCAAATGGTAAAAGAATTAATTTCATCCTGTTATTATTATTATTATTATTATTATTATTATTATTATTATTATTATTATTATTATTACTTGCTAAGCTACAACAGTTGTTTAACATAGGCGGTTGAATCTTGGCATTTGTAAAAGGAATTAATGCCAAAAAAAAGAAAAAAAAAAAAAAAAGACTACGTAGGAGTGTACGCTAAAACACTCATTTATGGTATACTGAATCATCATACCATTATTGAAATTATGAGTTCGTTCTCCCTTATGGATTATTATTTCAACTCCATGGAGGGCTGCATCAACATTATAAAAACTGATAGGTAAAGAACAGGGTTTAGAATTTCTATTCTCTATTTTTTCAGCCCCAACAAATATTCCCCTTTTAAAAATGCCATGAGAATTCTCCAAACTCACTCTCTCTCTCTCTCTCTCTCTCTCTCTCTCTCTCTCTCTCTCTCTCTCTCTCTCTCTCTCTCCTCTCTCTCTCTCTCTCTCTCTCTCAGGAATTTTTTCCGTGTTTTTAATTATTATCCATTCCTTCCTTATAACGAATTGAATACAATCAGTTGCAACAACATTTCAGATATATATATATATATATATATATATATATATATATATATATATATATATATATATATATATATATATATATCGTAACAGGTAAATTATCCCCCCAACAAATGACCATTTGATTTATGGCACCATGATTAATGATGGCATAGTTAATGTTCTTGAAGAGATGGACGTCTCTTCCG
>NC_090737.1:126024100-126041600 GCF_036898095.1 Palaemon carinicauda | reverse complement strand
CTAACCAATCAGGGATCAGGAAACTTTTCCGAACTAAAAGGGCACCGTTGCGAGTCGGTGAAATACGCCTCATTAAAAGAAATTGAGTATAGATGGCTATAATTCAACCCTCGTCATTTTAATATCAAGAGTATTCTCCGATTTTGACAATAAAAAATATTAGATTGCGTGTTTTATCAATCAGTTCACTTGAAGTTGCAAACAGGAATCCTGAAAAGGGTTGTCTCCACTTTGAGAGGGTGATTTTTGCCAATTTTTTTTCTTTGCTAAAAGTCTTCCTTTTGCCTATCAGAAGGCCGTGATATGTGTAGAATTCATCTCCAGCCTCTATAATTCCCCCCCTGGTCATCAACGCCCCCCTTATGTTAATAGTAAAAATACGAAATATCATTAGTAATTTTCTAATTTTTATAGTTTACCCCTTAAAAACTTTTCAAAGTCGTTTTCTCATATCAGTAACATCAAAGAAAATGGGCTCAGGGGTGACTATGATTTTATATCCAATATTTTAGTCATCAGACAAAAATCGTAATTTCTCGTTTTTTCTTTTTCGGGAGAGGGGTGTATTTCTTTGCTTGTCCTGCTCTTATGCCTTAAGTAATATAATATTTAGATGTTTTAGGCCATCAAGTGACATAATACCTACAAAAACACAGAAGGTTTTTTCCCTAAATCGAAATTTTAATTTTTGGTGAATATTAATTTCTAGGTATCCCTCCATCACCAGCCGGGCTTTCACTAAAGTTATTGCTCGTTTTTTTCTTGCTGTGTGCTTATTTACTGTTCGATTTTGATAAAACTTTGTGTGCTTGTTCCAGGTGGATAAACAAACATAATGACAGAGCGAATTTCAATTCAAGACATTAGTTTCTCACTGGTCACCAAATAACTTTTAAGTCGCTAGCTTCGATTTTCACATTTTTATTCATAAAATCCTTTATTTTCCCTGTAGAATGATAAAAATTACAGAGGATATGCCTTATTATAGTGCTAATAATGCCTGAAAATTTCATTAGCGTGTCTTGATTAGTGTATTTTTGGGAAATATTTTTTACGATTGGCACCCCTTGAAAGTGTAGCCTACCCTCTCTCCCTCAGATGATATTAACTATTCTAAACTTCGTAGGTTAGCCTTACACCAACTTACACTCATAAAATATTAGGTTTATGGCATTTCCTTTGATTTCTATGAATTCGATCCCTGAATTTAAACTGTTATATAAGTCCATTATTATTTACAATTTTTTATACCAGGAGGATTTCTTATACAACAAAATTAAAATATCAAAAAAACCATAAAGATTGATGCTAAAAGTAAAATGAGGTTCTAAAAATTTATCCCTATTACCTAATTTAGTGCCCCTTTCCAATAAATAAACATCCATAATATATATAAGATAACAACTACTTTTCAAGCTTTTCTCATTGCTACTTTCCTCTCTAAGTATAGAAAAAGTATAAAAACTTATATACGTCAGTACCATAACTTATTTAATCCCGATAATATGTGTAAGTGGTAATAAATCAACGAGTTCTGCGAATGTAACAAGTTTTATCCTCCAGAGAAAATTCTTTTTTCACCAGACGCCGAGAGGCAAAACTTCCGATCTGAGAATTCATTACTTGCAATGGCCTCCTGGCTGTTTACAGACAGCCAACACGGAAGGTAGCAACATCTTATATACGATCTTTATATATATATATATATATATATATATATATATATATATATATATATATATATATGCTGTACATAATACATATAATTATATGAATATGTGTGTGCAGCTATTTAGGTATAGATACATAAATACCGTATGTATGTATATATATATATATATATATATATATATATATATATATATATATATACATATATACATATACATATATATATATATATATATATATATATATATATATGTATATATATATATATATATATATATATATATATATATAGAGAGAGAGAGAGAGAGAGAGAGAGAGAGAGAGAGAGAGAGAGAGAGAGAGAGAGAGAGCATATATAAGTGTGTGCATGTGCGCACCTATATATGTATACATACATACATACGTACATACATACATACATGCATACATGTATATAACCATCTTTCAATGTTCTTAGAGTTCAGTTTTGTTGCACACGTTCTTTTGAATATCTTAACAATATTTGTCCTCTCATAAATTTTCCCATTTGTCTTCATTATGTTTTGAGTTATCAGAACACTTTAGGAATTGTCAATGTTTCATAGTTATCATTATCTATGTTTCATAGTTATCATTATCTTTAATTCTGTTATCATTATTTTTGTATTAGTAGTAGTAGTAGTAGTAGTAGTAGTAGTAGTAGTAGTAGTAGTAGTAGTATCAGAAATACGTATTGAATAAGAGGAAAAGGACTTAACCAATAAAGCACAATTTCATGGATAAAAAGCCTTATGCCAATAATGTTTTAAAAAATTAGTTAAATGAGTTACGATAAAATTATTAGTACATATCAATAAATATTTTCAACGGATATGAAATGATAAGTGAGCAAATCATAAAAAAACGAGAAAAGAGGGTATTTAGAAAAAAAGATTTGACCATCAATCCAGCTATTATTATTTTTGCTTATCTGTCTGTTTATCTTATCTAAATCATAATCTATCGGTAAATCCTCGAGTTGATAAGCTAAGTGTTTTCTACGCTTTTGCACACACTGCTAGTGGCTGGGCCAATCAATTTCTTCTAGAAATAAAAAAAAAAGATATAAAAAATATATATTCTTTTTAGTAATCTGTATCGTTTACCATTACAATTAGCCTTAAAAATGGAAGTCTAGACTATAGATTATTTAATCACATAACAATTGATATATCCCTCAAAATGGAATTCATTTTGTCTTGATTATTTTGTTTCCTCTCTACAATATTTTTTTATCGTTTTTGTCAGGAATGTCTTTTTTTTTTTTTTTTTTTTTTTTTTTTTGTGATGACCCATTTCTCTCTCAAGGTTTAGTGTCAATAAAATTTTCAGACCCCCTCACTCACGCATTCCCTGATTTCATTCACAAACCTTTTGGATTTTTAATTATGTTTTTTCATATGCAATTCGACCTACATTTAAAGGTTTAAAGGTAGATCATGAATGGCAGAGGCAAGGGACAGTGACACTGCCCTATCAAGCAGGAAAATGCCCTACAGACTGACCATGTATACAAATGATCAACGCCTCTCCACCCAAGCTAGGAACAAGGAGGGTCAGGCAATGGCTGCTGATAACTCAGCAGATAGACCTATGCCCCCCCCCTCCTTAGCTTACAAGGATGATGAGGTTGCAGTGATCAAAGAAACTAACGAGTTTGAGGAGGACTCGAACCCCAGTATAGCTTTCACCAGTCAGGGATGTTAACACATCGGACACCAAATTATAATAGGTTATGCCTCATTTGATTTCTCAGGACTTCAATTAAAAAAAAAAAAAAAATCAAACAAAACTAAACTACAATTCTCCCTTCTGTAAAACGTCACTGTATTATTAATATTATTATTATTATTATTATTATTATTATTATTATTATTATTATTACTATTATTATTATTAGCTAAGCTACAGCCCTATTTGGAAAAGCAAGATGCTATAAGCCTAAGGGCTCCAACAGGGAAAAATAGCCCAGTGAGGAAAGGAAATAATTAAATGATGAAACGATATAAAAAGTAATGAACAATTAATATAAAATATCTTAAAAAATATCAAAACAGATATTTCATATATAAACTATAAAAAGACTCATGCCAACCTGTTCATGATAATTAAGTTTACTTGGTCATAACTAATGAGAAGCAAGGGACGTATAATGAAAATCACTGGGCTTAAGACCAGGCTCCTCATGAATACAAAGATAAATAATATTAAGAATTATAATCAAAACAATAATAAAAATAGTAACAATAAAAATAATAATAAAAATAATAACAAATAACAATATTGATAATAATAATAACAATAACAATAACAATAACAACAAGGATAATAATATTAATAATAATAATAATAAAAAAATAAAAATAAAAATAAAAATAATAATAATAATAATAATAACAAGTGAGCAAGTCCTGAACGCGGACATGGTCCTCGTAGAGGACATACCTCCGCCAAGGTGACCTAGAGCGCCATATGTCCTAGAATCATGAATTGATGTGACTTCGACTTTCAAGTAACGTTTGACCTTTAATTTAGCTTAACCATTCAATGGCCTTGGCAGTTACCTGACACTGAGGTTGAAGGACTTTTGACTGTTTGTGTGTTGGTAGCATTGGGAAGCTCTTGTGGGTGTGTTCGATTTTATTTTTTTTTGACGTGATGATGGCATTGACGCGAGAGTCGAACATATGAATTAATAATGAGCAATAGTAATAATATGTCGTTGGGTGATGTATAGAAAACAAATACGAATGTATGCTTTGCACGTTTATTAGAGCAAAATTAGAAATGAGTCAAATGACATGTGTACATAAATATATATGAACAGATGATCGAACATAGGAATACAAAAAAGACAATAGTGACCTTGACCTTCAGGTGACCTTGACCTTCACGTGACCTTGACCTTCACGTGACCTTGACCTTCAAGTGACCTGCTTGACTTTTGACCTTCAAGTGATCTTTGTTCATTTGCCACTGATACTTAATATGACATTGATATAATGCACCAATATGACCTTGACCTTTGACCTTTATAAATTTGAACATCACCCATGGGTTGCGCCTGGACTAGGACTTCCCTGTTGGCTTATGCAAAAGTCAGTGCTTTATTTCTGTCTCTTGATATGGCCACTTATGTCATAGTGACACCAGTGACCCCTGTGACCTTGACCTTGGGGTGACCTTGACCAAAATTTAATCAGTTCTTCCATACACATTGGGGAACTACTTGGCCAAGTTTGAAGTGATTCCGTGTAGAAATGTGGCCTCTACGTTGTCCACAGACAGACAGACAAACAGAGAAACAAACAAACAAACAAACAAACAAACCGAACCGAAAACATAACCTCCGCCGCTTGGCGGAGGTAATAATAGTATTATTATTATTATTATTATTATTATTATTATTATTATTATTATTATATAAATAATAATAATAATAATAATAATAATAATAATAATAATAATAATAATAATAATAAATACCAAGGTCTATGAATACAAAGATAAATGTCAGATCTAAATACCAAGGTCTAAATTTAATTACAGCTGGTGGCTTTCTCAAAAAAAGTTATTTATGTATCCAGTTTAGCTGGTATTATTCCGCTACCCACTCGCTTCATGGCTGGATTTACATCCTCATTACATCTGATTTCCCGAACGTTAAAACTTTTATGCATTTGCAAATTAGAGCTCTGTAAGTTGTATCTTAAATGGGTAGGATAATGGTGTTAATGAATATAATATTGAAATGAGAAAGGCATAATATAGTGATTTTTTAAGTAATGTCCTCTTTATATGTAATAATATGATAGTAGTTATTATTGTATTTAGTTTGTTGTTCCTAATTCAAATACATAAAAACTGAAAGCAATATCAAAACTAGGACTAAGTACAAAATTCGGAATGTAATTACGTAAATTACATATAGAAATCCAAATCCGTCAATTTGCTCTGACAAAATATTTAAGATTAGGAAAAATGCAAATCCAGATCTAGAATCCGGATTGGGATTTAATGGGTTTGTCCATGAAGTGGGATAAATCCGTGAGTTTGTTTTGACGTAATCTTTAAAATTGTGGAAAATACAAATCCGGATCCGGATTTAATGGACTTGTCCATGACATAAGATCTATCTATAGTGAAAATTTCGTCAACATCCGTTGAGTAGTTTTAACGTAATCCTGTCCACAGATACACATCATCTCTTCCTACGCCTATTGACGCAAAGGGCTTCGGTTACATTTCGCCATTCGTCTTTATCTAGACCTTCTAAATCAATACTTCTCCATTCATCACTTCCTACTTCACTCTTCATAGTCCTCAGCCATGTAGGCCTAGGTCTTCAAACTCTTTTAGTGCCTTGTGGAGCCCATATACCCCGACAAATAAATAAACACATTCGAAAACATAATCTTTTTGGAGGAGGTAATAACTAGCTATTATAGGATCACCACAAATATGAAATCATTCAAGGAAAATTATTCTCTATCTAATAAATTAAAATTAAAGTTGGTGATGGATTCGGCAGCTGATAAAGGACATGGCTGGAAACGGGCGGAAAATACCGACTGCAAGCACTGATTTGCTTCCCATTGTGACGGGATTAATGGGCTGAACAGCGGAAAATCGATGTGTTAACTGAATTCTTTTTTCCATCACTCACCCCGTCACAGATGATGATGACTCCAACCTACTTCCCGGCAAATCTGATTAACACCTGTGATGGAAAGTCCATGTTCGGTCGGATGGAAAATTGAAAATTGTGTTTTTCCAGCGGGTGGAAAAGGTTTCTGGCTCTGAATGAACGCGGTGGAATATGAAGAACTGGTGCTGTTGCTCGCTTTTGTTTCTTTATGTTTTGTGTGTAGGAAATAAAATAAATATGTTGACATACTTATTTTAGGTGTCGTTGCTGATCTTAAAATATATAATTTTTCCTTGTTTCCTTTCCTCACTGAGCTAATTTCCCTGGTGAGCCCCCCGGGCTTGTAGCATCCTACTTTTCCAACTAGGGTTGTAGCTTAGCAAGTAATAATAATGATAATAATAATAATAAAAAGAACATAAAGAGGTTTATATGTAGATATCTTAATTACCTTTTTTTTCATCCGTTGACTTTTTCCGTGAATAAAACAAAAGAATAAATAAATATAATGTTTATATAAAAATGCATTCTTATTCATTTATTTTTTTATCCGCTGGCATAAAAAATAGGTTTATATGTAGATATCTTCTGTTTACTTCTTTTATGCACTGCATGTTTTCTGTTCAGAAAAAAGAAAAAGAATTAAAAAAGAAATAAGAAATGAAAATTTATATGTAGATACATTAATTTTCACTTCTATTTTATCCGCTATGTTTTCTAGGCAGAAAAAAATATCAGAATAGAAAAGAAAAAGTTTATATATAGATATATTCTTATTTTATTTTCTGACATGTTTTTGGGGCAGAAAAAAATCAGAATAAAAAAAAAGAATATGAAAGGTCATCATGTTCATACATTCTTATTGACTTCTTTTCAATCAAGAAGAATTAATGTCAATTCTCGTTTGATGATATGAAAATCATGGCACTTCAGTAAGATACTATTCTAAAGTAAGAATAAAATGTAGTATTACTTTTATAAGTCGCCAGCGTCCTTCCTCCTAGCACAGTATTCCAACTCTTCTAGATTTAGTTAGTCCCTGAAACCTAAGTTGAAATGGGAGAAGTGAAAATAGAAGTATTTGAGCGAATGGCGATGTCTGAAGAAATGCCAATTCAAACTAAATCGAGAAAATAAATTCAATGTAAGAAATACATTGTTAAAAAAAACCGTAATTTTAATCGGAAAATTCTCCGTAAAAATATACTGTTCTTAGCCGTATTTCAGTAAAATTCAGACGACCATAATTTTTCCCTACTTGGTTAATATCTTTTACTGGTTGGTGACCGTAATATCATTCCTTTACGTTAATATATTATATTTCAAAACGGTAAATATCTGGCAACATTTATTACATAATTTTTATGGTTTTTTACGGCAAAGTTTTGACAGTGTATAATAAATAGAAATTGCATAGAATTGATAAAACCAATATGTATAATATGTATAGTAATACTTTGCAAGCATCAAATAAACGATTGATGAGGGAATACTTGACTATAAAGATAACTAAACACAACAAGAAGCTATTAACACATCTAAGTAATAGACAAATAGAATGCTGTTGTATCTCATTATTCTCATAGTATCCGAACTCTCTTTCTCTCTCTCTCTCTCTCTCTCTCTCTCTCTCTCTCTCTCTCTCTCTCTCTCTCTCTCTCACTACGGTTAAAATGTTGAGAAAACTTCCTCGAATGGCAAGAAAGAATGACTTTTCAGGCAAGTTTATATCGGCCAAGATTTCAACTTTAAAGTTATCTCGCGCAAAATTTCACATCGTTTGCGTAGAATATAGAATACAAACATCTTTAAGGGAACGAAGGATTTTGATAAAATTTGTATTACGTACACATATATATGTATATATATATATATATATATACATATATATATATATATCATATACCAGATTATATATATATATATATATGTATATACGTACACATATATATGTATATATATATATATATATATATATATATATATATATATATATCTATATATATATATATATATATATATATATATACATATACATATATATATATATATATATATATATATATATATATATATATATATATATATATATATATATATATATATATATATATATATATATATATATATATATATATATATATATATATATATATATATAACGGATTTTGAGCGAAGCGAAAAATCTATTTTTGGGTGAGATGGCCATGTCGTCCTGATGGAAGTTCCTATAGGGTAGCTTCCTAGGGTATATTACAACTACGGCGATATTCCCAGAGAATTTACCTTAAGGTACCAGAATTCTAACTCCTGGAGCGAATATCCCTCCTGAAAGGGATATCGCGACATATCAGAGGACGTATTCTTGACACGCCACATGGAAATCTGCATCCCGAACAGAGATTTCATCTCGCAGGGGGCGATTGGCAAGAAACGAATTCGGGAAAGAAAAGGGGGAGCCGCTCCCAAAGCTCCCTATCTCCCGATTCGTAAGCGTGCCTGGCGCCAATACTGGCGCCATCTGTATTCCTTGTAGCGTACACGAGGTGCTACAGATACTGTATGTAGGGAGGGGTCCTACAGCCCTTTCTTAGAAAGGCAAGGGCGGGTCCATCAGGACGACATGGCCATCTCACCCAAAAATAGATTTTTCACTTCGCTCAAAATCTGTTTTTTGGGTTCAAGCCATGTCGTCCTGATAGAAGTATACCAGAGCATTACTGTATCTGTGGATTCTCAGAACGTGTCGTACTCCCGGGATGTAATTTTTCCCGGTCGACTAGACCTAGAGACCTAAGATGTTACCGTTATACTTCTTTTCAACTAACTATAAACCATGTTAGACCTTCCTGCCCCCTACAGGGAAGAGTCCTACTAGACTCTGGAAAAGTCTCGAAGAGTACATATACCTATGTATGAATACCAGGCAAGCTAATATAGTGGTCTCGCCCTATATAAAGTAAAGCATAGTTTGTAAAGAACCACTGCGTCAATATGAAATATCGACCAGTTCTCCGCACAATACTTGTATTGGACAAAGGTTTATATCCGCATAGGAGGAAACTAGTAAAACCGCCATCGTCCCCTTATGGGACGGGGTCCTCCCGTTAAGGGAAAGCATAAACCAATGCAACATAGCTTGCATAAAGGAACAATTCTATTAGAATTATCCCAGATAAGGTACATAGAATGAATGCTCAATTATACCAATAAATTGACACAGGTGAAGGAGACGCAAGGTTCTCAAGAACAAGTTCATTGACAGACAATAAACAGACAGGTTAACCACATATATATATATATATATATATATATATATATATATATATATATATATATATATATATATATATATATATATATATATATATATATATATATAAGAAGAGGATAACCCAAAACTTTAAGCATAAGTATGATAGTAAACAGAACTGTTTATCTGAAAGAAAACACATTAAATGCCACTTTTAAGATACCGAGGTATCAAAGTCATAAAAGTCTGTATTACAAATCAATGACATTAGCGTTAGAAACGCTCGGCACACATGTCTGCACTTATGCTAGGTTCACCTTTGGAAATGGAACAGTCTACATGGGCAACTCAGTGCCCTCACTTAGTTTGTAGTACCGTATGTAACTACACACTCACCCTGGAGTTAATCGTCCCAATTAAAACCACTGTTCCTCGCAGAGTTAAACAGTAGGGTTAACGACGCGACCCACTGCTACCACAGATCTCTTTAGTTCCTCTACTTGCTTCGCATAGTGGCGAAAGGACACTCTGGAAGACTTCCAGCCAGTGTATGAACGGAGATGTTCAAAATCCATACAATTAAAGAAATTTAAGGATGAGGCAACTTTCCTCGGATCGTGACCTGCGGGTGTACTGTCAGGATCCGCTCTGCGAATAAAATATGTGATTTTCGCTCTGAGTTGATTCAGAGATAAATTTGAGCCTGAGTTTCTCCCCTGAATAGTTGACCACCCTTGAAGTCTGAAGTTCTATGAAGATAGACCTTTAGGCATTCTACTGGACATAGAGATGCATCTTCTTTCAGAGGGCAGATTCTCCAGGGACCCCACCTGTTGGTGGGTAACTCATTCTTGGCGAGAAACGTAGGATCCGGAAACAGGTTCAGTTCTCCCTCATCCAGGAACTGAACACGACCTGCCTCTCTCGAGAGGGTTACAATCTCACTAACCCTGGCCCCGGACGCGAGTGCAAATAGGAAAATAACTTTTTGTGTCAAATCCTTTAACGCACATTCTTCATTGCACAACAGAGAAGCGAAATGAAGAACTTTGTCTAAAGACCATGAAATGGCCTTTGGAGGTGCTGAAGGTCTGAGCCTAGCGCAGGCTTTCGGAACTTTATTAAAGAACTCGTTACTTAGGTCGACCTGGAAGGCATATAGAATGGGTCTTGTCAAAGCAGACTTACACGCTGAAATCGTGTTAGCTGCCAATCCTTGACCATGGAGGTGGATGAAGAAAGATAAGCAGAAGTCTGTCGAGATCTCCTGCGGATTCTTCGCCTTGACAAAGGCCACCCATTTTCTCCAAGATGACTCATATTGCCTTCTAGTAGATTTGCACTTATATTCCTCTAGGAAGTCTATGCTGGCTTTCGAAATCCCGAAACGCTTTCTCACCGCTAGGGAGAGAAAATCATGAGCTACAGGGTCCGGGTTTTCTGTAATGAAGAGCAGACAGTCGACTTCTGGACTCGCTGGGTCACAACTGGATCTGGTAGCGGTACAAACTTCAGCTGTAGTTCCAATGCCAGGGGGAACCACACGCTGTTCGGCCACTTGTGGGCTACTATTGCCGCTACCCCCTTGAAGGATCTCAATTTGTTGAGGACCCTCAACAGAAGGTTGTGAGGAGGGAACAGATAAATCCTGGACCCTCTGTTCCAGTTGAGGGACATCACGTCCACTGCTTCCGCTAAGGGGCCCTCGTACGGGGACACGTACAGGGGCAGCTTCTTGTTGTCTTTCGTCGCAAAGAGGTCTATCTGCAGTTCTGGGACTTGATTCAGAATGAAGGATAATGATCCTGCGTCTAAGGACCATTCCAACTCTATCGGTGTGAACCTGGATAGAGCGTCCACTGTCACATTGCGGACTCCTTGAAGGTGAACTGCCGACAGATACCACTTCTTCTTTTCCGCCAATCGGAAGATGGCCAACATCACCAGGTTGAGAGGTGGTGACCTCGATCCTTGTTGATTCAAGCATCTCACAACTACCTCGCTGTCCATCACCAACCTTATGTGGATCGAGTGACGCGGGGAAACTTTCTTTAAGGTAAGGAGCACTGCCATAGCTTCTAGAAAGTTTATGTGAAAGGTCTTGAATAGCTTGGACCAAGTCCCCTGGACTTTTTTCCGATGAGAGTGACCTCCCCATCCCTCCTTCGAGGCGTCTGAGTGAATCGTCACCGACGGGGGAGGTGGCTGAAGAAGAACCGACTTCTTTAGGAATCTGGCTCGGGACCAAGGCCTGCGAAGAGTACGTACCCGAAGCGGAACTGGTCTTCTCAGATCTCTTCGCACGATTGATGCAAAACTTCTCCAAACTCCGGTTGCATCCTTTAGCTGTGCTCTTAGCACTGGGTCTGTCACCGAAGCAAACTGGAGAGAGCTCAGTACCCTCTCTTGTTCGCGTCTTGATATCCTTTCGGAATCTAGAAGTCTCTTGACAGAACCCACTATCTCCTTCCTTTTCTTCGCCGGGATGGAGAAACGGTGTGACAAAAGGTCCCAGTGGATTCCCAGCCACTGGAACTTTTGAGATGGAGAAAGTCGAGACTTTTATCTGTTGATCTTGAAACCTAGGTACTGTAGGAACTAGATCACTTGACTAGAAGCTTGCAAGCATTCTGTCTCGGATGCTGCCCACACCAACCAGTCGTCCAGGTAGGCTACTACCTGAATTCCCTTTAGGCGTAATTGTTTGAGAGCTACGCTCGCAAGCTTCGTAAAAATCCTTGGGGCTATATTTAGCCCGAATGGCATGGCTCTGAAGGCGTATAGTCTTCGTTGTAGCCTGAACCCTAGGTAGGGGGAGAGTCGACGGTTGATTGGAATGTGTCAATAGGCGTCTGACAAGTCTATAGAGACGGAATATGCCCTCTTGGGCAGTAAGGTCCTTATGTGTTGCAGTGTTAGCATCTTGAATTTGTAATACACTATGAACTTGTTGAATGGCGACAAGTCCAGAATGACTCTGAGCTTTTCCGAGTCTTTCTTGGGAACACAAAACAGCCTCCCTTGGAATTTGATGGACTTCACCTTTCGGATCACATTTTTCTCCAACAGTTCTTGAACGTACTCCTCCAGAACGGGGGTGGAGCGTTGGAAAACCCAAAGGCCCGGGGGTGGAGTGCTGTACCAACTCCAGCCCAGTCCATTCTTGAGTAGGCTGTGGGCCCAGGGATCGAAGGTCCACCGATCCCGAAATTTCAGAAGTCTCCCTCCTACCGGTATCATCCCACTTGGACTGCCGTCCCGAGGTCTTGCCTCCCTGACCACGACCACCCCTGAATCCCCTTCCCCTTGAGGGGCGCCTAGACGAGCCTCTGGCTGCCCCTCTAGGCTTTGCTCGAAAGGAAGTAGACTGCCCTTCGAACGATGGGGTGAATGCCGTGGACTGTGTCGACACGGCCTGGGGTACCCACTGAAAAGTGGTCGGGGTTTGGGCCACGATCTGGGGCACTGGAGGCAATGGCAATTGCAGTTGCTGTTGCTGTCTAAAAGGCTTGGCTGGCCGAGACGGTAGCCTAGTCCTCATAGTCTTCCTCTTTGGTTGAGGACCTTCATCCGGGGAAGACTTTCTTTTGATAGCCAGGCCCCACTTCTGGAGAAGGTTTCTATTCTCCAAGGTGGCCTTATCAACTACTTCTTTGACCAAATCGGTAGGGAAAAGGTCTTTGCCCCAGATGTTGGAGGAGATTAGTTTCCTTGGCTCGTGCCTCACCGTAGCCGAGGTGAACACGAACTCCCTACAAGCTCTCCTCGCCTTGACGAAGCCATAAAGGTCCTTTGTCACTGTGGCCAGATGAGTCTTGGCCACCACCATGAACATTTCATGGACCTTGGGGTCACTTGCCATCGTCTCAAGAGTAGTCTGAAGAGACATTGAGGCAGCCAGTCTTTCTTTTGTCTCGAACTCTCTCTGCAAGAGAAAGTCAGACACCTTAGGGAGGTCCTCGCCGAACTGACGTCCGGCGATATCAGCCTCCAACTTCCCAACTGAGAACGTAAGATGGACGTCCTTCCAGTCTTTGTGGTCCATAGATAGGGCCAGCGACAAGGGTTTACACTCCTTCAGGGAGGGGCAAGGCTTGTCAGCCTCGACTGCTTTTAGTACAGCCGCAAACCATTTCTGTAAAAAGGGGAAGGCTCTAGCAGGAGAGGACACAAAGGAAGGGAGCTTCTTGCTCAATGCAGCTACTTTTGAGTTAGAGAAGCCCCTCCCTTTCAACGAGGATGAAAGCAGAGCTTGAGCCTTAGTATGGTCCATCACTATGACCTCCTTCGGCTCTGTCTCCTCCTTTGAAGCTGGTTCCTTCCTCAACCGGACATAACAGTCCGGATATGATGCCTTGCTGGGCCAGAATTCCACCTCCTCTAGGGGAACTGAGCCCAGCTTATCCGAGATGACGATCTTTCCAGTCGTCATTGGCATGTGCTCAGCATACCTCCATGGGTTAGCATCTGAGCACAAGGGAAGGTCTTTCACATTGAGCCTTTTCTGGGGCCCATGTGATTCTGCAAGGCACTGCATCCGCCGTTCCACAGCAGCCGCCTTCTCCTGATTCTCCTTCTGCATTTGTTGGATCATTCCAACAATCGAAGAGAGGGCCTGTCCCAGCTCTACTGGGAGACCGGCCGATGTTGAGGGAATAGGCTCCAGAATCTGAACCGGAGTAGCCGACACATCGTCGATCTCTTCCTCTACGACGTCCGGGGCTTGAACTTCATCCTGGCCTTCTGCCAGGAGGTCTTCTTCCAAACGCTCGTCCACGTCAGATATCCTGTCTTCTAACTGGATGTCTTGCATCGCGACCGCGACATCAGCATCCACCTGGATCTGACCTTGGGGGATCTCCTCTTGAGGCTGGGGAATCACTGCATCAGCTGATGCCTTAGGGAAAAGATACGCCCTCATCTTCTCACTTGGAAGATAAGGGCCAGAGGTGTTCTTTTGGAAGCCCCTTACCCAGGTACGAAGCTTCTCCCTTGCTATATCCCTTGATTCCGCCGTCCTAGGGGAATCAAAGGCCTCAGTAATCAGGTTAGTGCACACAATACATACCTGAGGGTCCCAATACTGGAGATCATCCTTGGAGACAGCACATGCTGCGTGTCCCCTACAAAACTCATGTCCGCAGAGGTTCTTGCCACGGACGTTGCAGAAAACATTTCCGCACTTCGGAGGGTCCCCCCGTAAAGAGAAGAAATTTCCATGAGTATCAAGTGAAATATGTATCACTGAATATGCATAGTATAGCATAACAATTCATAAAGGAAAGACACACACTTGTGTTTCCCTCACAACCCATTGCTGCAGCCTTCCAGATAATAAAATCAAATGGTTAATCTCTTCTAGAGTAACCAATGCAAGGTTTCCAAAGGAAACAGGTGGAGCTCACACCTAAGCAATGATTTTAAGATCCTGGATAATAGACAGGAAAGAACTCACTTTCCTATCTGTAGGGCAACAGCAAAGGACTGTGCAAGAAAACACAAAAGTGTTAGAACACAGTGCTGTACCAAAACCCATACCATAGTTTTCTTCTTACTGTATATGTTATACTGAAGAATACTAGTACAGTATAGGAGGATACGTGCCGGCCGGCACTTGCCGGCCGGCACACACCATAACTAGCTTTAAAGTATACTACTTAACAGCTATAAGGCGGCAGAACTCTGGTTCAAGTGCATGTGCCGGTCAGCAACAGCCAATGTCGGCCGGCAATGGCTGCCGGCCGGCTACTACACAAGGTAGTACCCAGCTGCCAGCCACACTTTTGGTGACCGGCAGACAAGGGCTGACATTAGCCGGCCGGCAAAGGTACAGGACCGATGCCAGCCAGCAGCAAAAGAACCAGAGGACTACACCCGCCCGGCTGCCGGCCTCATAGGCCGGCAGCCGGGTCGGGTACAGCACTAGAAGAAAAATAGGATGGATGCCGGGATAAGAGAGTACTCTACCTCCAAGCCCGGCAATCCGAAAGAGTGCATATAAGGAAGGGGAGAATCTAATTCAGGCTTCCTGACCAATGCCATCTGGCTCTACAGGCAGGCATGGATGAGGGACCAAGGGAGGTCCGGGCAGCACTCAAAATATAAGACCCCTGCCGGCCGGCAGCTCTGCCGGCCGGCAGGGGGCTGAGTCAATTCCACATCCTAACCTATTCTAGGTCCAGATGTAGAACGACGTACAGTACTGTAATGGCTAGGCCATTACGGAGATAGAGGGGGAAGGGACAAAAGAGGGTCCTACCAACCTTGCTTTAGTGACGGATCACCCGCAGCCAAGAAACTTATCTTAGCCTAAGTGAGATCCAAGGGGGGAGGCCAGCAATACTTGCCAGCTCCCAGAGCACCAAAGCAAGGAAGGTGTTGCCACTCCCAGGGAAAGAAACTTATCCTCCCCCGAGAACAGCAACAAGGACTAGTCTGGTAGATCACAAAAGAAGTAATCATATCCACAGAAACCTTCGGTAGTGACCTAAGGAGGCTAAGCCACCTTTGTCTGTGTCAGGCCAGCGAGGGAGACTCTACCCCAAGCCAGACAAACACAGACTCAGACTAAAAAACTCTGTTGTTCTGTCCCTCTTTGAACCAGACTTACTGGAACAGGAAGGTACAGTAACACCCCAGTATAGTTTTATCGAAAATAAATTCGGAAAAAAACCACTTAGGGATAAGCCCAAGGCTTAAACAGAGGGAAAGGGATTGCAGACCTTCTCCGAAGAAAAGAAAGCAACCGGGGAGTATGAGAAAGTATACTAAGGCTCCATAAGCAACTTAGCCTAGGCACCAAGAGAATCGACTACCTAAATCACCGAAACTCACTCGTATACTATCTTGGAAATATTCCACACAATCTTAAATGTATAAAACATAGCCTAAAGCTTCAATAAAATTTTAATTCACTCGGAAAACCCAAAATCATGCATGAAGTATTAGGACCAAACGACTAGGCTACATGGCCGTGCGTAGGCCAGAATGGCGAATACTTCGCCAAAATAATACTAAGCACGAAAGGAAATCCTATGTAATGCTAAATAGCTAAAATTTATTAAAGCAAAACAACCGGGAATGTCGCTCTGACTAACTAAACTTATACCTAGCGAGCGACAGCGTCCATGACGCCTCCGGTAGGCTACGGCTCTTATAACAAAGATTAATCCTATTAATCACTCAAAAATTTACCAAGAGCTTACATTTATACATAAAAGACATGGTACTCAACTTATCAGAGGCCGACGAGGACGGAGAAGCCATGAAAAGCAGAATAAATCCAAGATTTGCGAGAAACACAGGAAAAAACACCGAGTTGTTAAGCTACGCAAAAAGGAATACAGATGGCGCCAGGATTGGCGCCAGGCACGCTTACGAATCGGGAGATAGGTAGCCTTGGGAGCGGCTCCCCCTTTTCTTTCCCGAATTCGTTTCGTGCCAATCGCCCCCTGCGAGACGAAATCTCTGTTCGGGATGCAGATTTCCATGTGGCGTGTCAAGAATACGTCCTCTGATATGTCGCGATATCCCTTTCAGGAGGGATATTCGCTCTAGGAGTTAGAATTCTGGTACCTTAAGGTAAATTTTCTGGGAATATTGCCGTAGTTGTAATATACCCTAGGAAGCTACCCTATAGGAACTTCCATCAGGACGACATGGCTTGAGCCCAAATATATATATATATATATATATATATATATATATATATATATATATATAATATTATATATATATATATATATATATATACATATATATATATATATATATATATATATATATATATATATATATATATATATACACACACATATTTATAAGGAGGGTTTTCTGTGACTTTTTTTAAAGCGATTTGATATTTACTTTTAGTTTTATTGAAGAAAATAAAAAGCTTTAAAAGTAAAAAT
>NC_090737.1:126011403-126013903 GCF_036898095.1 Palaemon carinicauda | reverse complement strand
TATATAATAAAATACAACATTACATTTGTCGATTATCTAGATATGTAATAGCTTCTTTCTCGTGTGTAGTTACCTTTATATTCAAGAGTTCCCTCGTCAATCGTTTATTTGATGCTTTCAAAGTATTACTATACATATACATATTGGTTTTAATAATTCTATATGATTTCCATTTAATATACACTGTCAAAAATTTGCATTAAAAAGCTGTAAAAATTATGCAATAAATGTTGCCAGATATTTACCGTTTTGAATTAGGATATATTAATGTAAAGGAGTGATATTACGGTCACCAACCCGTAAAAGGTAATAATCAAGAAGGGCAAAATTATGGTCGGCTGCATTTTACTGAAATACGGCTAAGAACAGTATATTTTCACGGAGAATTTTCCGATTAGAATTATGGTTTTATAACTGTGTATTTCTTAAACTGAATTTATTTTCTCGATTTAATTTGAATTGGCATTTTTTCAGACATTGCCATTCGCTCAAATACTTCTATTTTCACTTCTCCCATTTCAACTTAGGTTTCGGGGACTAACTAATTCTAGGAGGAAGGACGCTGGTGACTTATAAAAGTAATACTATATTTTATTTCTACTTTAGAATGGTATATTACTGAATTGCCGTGATTTTCATATCATCAAACGAGATTTGACATTAATTCTTCTTGATTAAAAAGAAGTAAATAAGAATGTATGTACATAATAACCTTTCATTTTTTTTATTCTGATTTTTTTCTGCACAGACAACATTTCAGCGGATAAAATAGAGGTAAATAAGAATATATATATATATATATATATATATATATATATATATATATATATATATATATATATATATATATATATATATATATATATATATATATATATATATATATATATATATATATTTAAACTTTTTCTTTTCTATTTTGATATTTTTTTCTGTCCAGAAAACATGTCTGCGGATAAAATAGAAATAAACAGGAATGTATTTACATATAATTTTTTTTTTTAATCAGATTTCTTTTTTTGCACAGAAAAGAAGTAAACAGAAGATATCTACATGTAAACCTATTTTTTATGCCAGCGGATTAAAAGAAATAAATAAGAATTCATTCATATATAAACATTATATTTATTTATTCTCTTGTTTTATTCACGGAAAAAGTCAACGGAGGAAAAAAAAAAAGATAAATAAGAAGATATCTATATATAAACCTCTTTATGTACTTTTTATTATTATCATTATTATAACTTGCTAAACTACAACCCTAGTTGGAAAAGCAGGATGCTACAAGCCCAGGGGCCCCAACAGGGAAAATAGCTCAGTGAAGAAAGGAAACAAGGAAAATTAAATATTCTAAGATCAGCAACGACACCTAAAATAAGTATGCCAATATATTTATTTTATTTCCTACACACAAAATATAAAGAAACAAAGGCGAGCAACAGCATCAGTTCTCCATATTCCACCGCGTTCATTCAGAGCCAGAAACTTTTTCCACCCGCTGAAAAAACACAACCGAATTTTCAGTTTTCCATCCGACCGAACATGGACTTTCCATCCCAGGTGTTAATCAGATTTGGAGGGAAGTAGGTTAGAGTCATCATCATCTGTGACGTGGTGAGTGATGGAAAAAAGAATCAGGGTTAACACATCGATTTTCCGCTGTTCAGCCCATTAATCCCGGCACAATAGGGAGCAAATCAGTGCTTGCAGTCGGTATTTTCCCCCAGTTTCCAGCCGTGTCCTTTATCAGCTGTCGAATCTATCACCAACTTTAATTTTACTTTATAAGATAGAAAATAATTTTCCTTGAATATTTTATATTTCTGGTGACTCTATAGTAGCTAGTTATTACCTCCTCTAAAAAGATTATGTTTTCGAATGTGTTTATTTATTTGTCTGTGTATCTGGGCTCCACAAGGCTCTAGAAGAGTTGGAAGACCTAGGCCTACATGGCGAAATATAACCGATGCCCTTTGCGTCAATAGGCGTAGGAGGAGATGATGATGATATGTATGTGATGTTTTTGAGTGTGTTTATTTATTTATTTATTTGCGTAACTGGGCTCCCCAAGGCACTAGAAGAGTTGGAAGACCTAGGCCTACATGACTAAGGACTATGAAGCGTGAAGTAAAAGGTGATGAATGGAGAAGTGTTGATTTAGAAGCTCAAGATAGAGATGACTGGCGAAATCTAGCCGAGGCCCTTTGCGTCAATAGGCGTAGGGGGAGATGATGATGATGTGTATCTGTGGACAGGATTACATCAAAACTACTTAACGGATTTTGACAAAATTTTCACTATAGATAGATCTTAGATCATGGACAAGCCCATTAAATCCGGATCCGGATTCCAGATCCGGATTTGTATTTTCCAAAATTTTAAAGATTACGTCAAAACAAACTGACGGATTTGTCCTACGTCATGGACAAACCCATTAAATCCCAATCCGGATTCTAGATCTGGATTTGCATTTTTCACAATGTTAAATATTTCGTCAGAG
>NC_090737.1:125998903-126006403 GCF_036898095.1 Palaemon carinicauda | reverse complement strand
TGATAAATTACAAAATAATTTTGTAATTAGAAAATGTCTTGCATTTACATTGATTATTAGAAAAGTTGAATTAATGTTCTCTTGCCTGATACTGTAATTTTCAAATGCAATAATTTTATTAGCACAGGCTCTTGTAAGCTTCCCTCTTATAAGAATTCGATTCAATATAATTTTTTTTTCATAAACGTCACCTGTTTAACATATCATTTATATCTATCTTATACACTAAAGAGAGAGAGAGAGAGAGAGAGAGAGAGAGAGAGAGAGAGAGAGAGAGAGAGAGAGAGAGAGAGAGAGAGAGAGAGAGAGAAGAAAGAAAGAAAGAGAGAGAGAGAGTTATTTCTTCATTACGCCCATCCTTGGAACATAAGATCCTTTCTGGTACAACTCAGGAACATAAATGGTGGTCTACCCTTAAATCTGCACTCTTTGGTGTAGATGCAACAGTTCCTCCTTTACTTAAACCAGATGGCTCAGTCACTCACTGTCCAAAGGAAAAGGTAACCCTTTTGGCTGATGTTTTTGACAGTAAACAGAGTAATGAAAAACTTGAACTTCCTCATTCCTGTTTCCTGAGGCTAAACTAACTAGTTTAGCTTTTCGATCTCGTGAGATTAAAGCTCTGTTGATGGACCTTGATGCTTATGGAGGTGTAGACCCAAATGGTATTTTTCCTTTGTTTTTTATAAAGACAGCAGATTTCTTAGCTCCAAAGTTATCTATTATTTTGCGTAAGTTAGCAAGAAGAGGAGCTTTTAGCACTAGTTGGAGAATTGGTAATGTTACTCCTCTATGTAAATGTGTTTGTTGTAGCTCAAGTCCCACTGATTACCGCCCAATTTCCATAACTCCCATATTATCTAAAGTTTTTGAACGTCTTCTGGCAAAACGTCTTAATAGGTTTGCTGAAGGTAATCATCTACTCCCTAGTTTGCAATTTGGTTTTCGTAAAGGCCTTGGAGCATGTGATGCCCTTCTTACAATCTCCAATGCTGTACAGAAATCCCTTGATTGTGGTCGGGAAGTTCGTATGATTGGCCTTGATTTTAGTGCTGCCTTTGACCGTGTTAATCATGAGGCCCTTGTTTTCAAACTGAAACAGTTGGGAGTGGGTGGGTTGTTTCTTAGCATTATTATTGATTTTTTAAGTAATAGATCTCAAAGAGTTGTTGTTGATGGGCACCATAGTGATTATAGGAATGTGATATCCGGTGTTCCACAGGGTAGTGTTCTTGGCCCATTACTTTTCATACTATATACACATGACATGTGGTTTGGCCTAAAAAACAAGCTTGTTGCATATGCAGATGATGCTACTCTCTTTACATCAATTCCATCCCCTGAATGTAGATCTAGGGTTGGTGAATCTCTTAATAGAGATTTAGCTAGAATTAGTGCATTGTGCAAATTATGGGGTATGAAGTTGAATCCTAACAAAACTCAAAGTATGATTGTAAGTAGGTCAAGGACGGTGGCTCCTCAACATCCGGATCTCAGTATTGATAGTGTTTCTTTAAATATGTATGACTCTTTCAAAATTTTAGGTGTGATTCTCGACAGTAAATTTACTTTTGAGAAACATTTAAGGTCTCTGTCTTCTTCAATTGCACAAAAAATAGGCTTATTGAGGAGGTCTTTCAAGATTTTCGGTGATCAATCTATTCTGAAGAAGTGTTTTAATTCTTTCATTCTACCTTGTTTTGAGTATTGTTCTCCTGTTTGGTCTTCAGCTGCTGATTCTCTTCTTAATTTGTTGGACAGAAACTTACGGTCTATTAAATTTCTTATTCCTGATCTAGATATTAATCTCTGGCACCGTCGTTCAATTAGTTCATTATGTATGTTGCATAAGATTTTTCATAACTCTGACCATCCTTTACATTCAGATCTCCCTGGACAATTCTATCCTGTTCGTAATACTAGGCAGGCAGTTAATTCTAATAGCCAGGCCTTCTCCATCACGAGACTCAATACTACGCAGTGCTCTAGAAGTTTTATTCCAGCTGTTACCAAGTTGTGGAATGATCTTCCTAATCGGGTGGTTGAATCAGTAGAACTTCAAAAGTTCAAAGTTGGAGCAAATGCTTTTTTGTTGACCAGGTGGACATGAGTCTTTTTATAGTTTATTTATGACATATTTGTTTTTGATGCTGTTAATAGTTTATATATGACATGTCTGTTTTGACGTTGTTACTGTTTTTAGAATGATTTATTGTTAATTTATTCTCTTCATTTATTTATTTCCTTATTTCCTTTCCTCACTGGGCTATTTTTCCCTGTTGGAGCCCCTGGGCTTATAGCATCTTGCTTTTCCAACTAAGGTTGTAGCTTGGCTAATGATAATAATAATAATGATAATGGACATTTATTATTATTATTATTATTATTATTATTATTATTATTATTATTAGCCAAGCTACAACCTTAGTTGGATAAGCAAGATGCTATAAGCCCTAAGGCTCCAATAGGGAAAAATAGCCCAGTGAGGAAAGGAAACAAGGAAATAAATAAACGAAATAAAAATAATGAAAAATAAAAATAAAAATAATATAAAAAAATATTAACAACATTAAAACAGATAATTCATAGATAGACTAAAAAGACTTATGTCAATCTTTTCATTGATTTCTTTCTTCCATATAAAGATTATCAATAAAAGTACAGACATTCTCAGATCATACTTGGTCGACTCCAGTTACATTTATGAAAAACTAATAGCCTTTTATTATACAGATGGCTGACCACCCAAGTATCCAGTTACTCGTTTGAAAATAATATGGGATTGGCGTATATGATAATCAATGCAAAAATACATAGACAAAAGTACTCCAATTGTGATGCTCAACCTTGAATTAAATTAGACAAACTTAAAAGAAGTATGGGATTAGGGAGATAAATACCTTCATAAGTTTATTTGATAACAATGGGGACTAATTTATATAATTACAATTAGATTACGAATTTAAATAATACCAAGACATTGAAAATTTTTGAAAATTTGCATTAAATAAAACGCTAAATATCTGGTAACTTTTATTCCAGGATTTTATCGTTTTAAAAACTGATGTATTGACATAAAAGAGCGATATTATGGCCACCAACCCGTAAAAGATAATAACAAAGTAAGGTAAAATTACGGTCGTCTATATTGTACTGAAATACGGTTGAGAAAAGTATATTTTTTACAAAGAATTTTCGATTATAATAACGATTTTTTCTAAGAGTGAATATAATAAGTAAAAGTTAATTCAACTGTAACTAAAGAATATAACTAAAGATAAACTTAAAACCTTATCTTAAAAACGTGAATATTAAAATCTATAATTATTCATATTCTTTGACGAGCAATGATGAATACGGTATTCTGGATTTGGATTGGATAAGGATAGGGAAGTGGGGAATATGGGGAAAGGAAGAGTACCCCTGGATACAATCCAGTTTATAGCCCGAAGGCAGGTACTCGGGATGGGAAAGAATAAGAAAAAAAGGGAGAGAGAGAAGTACAGGAGAAGAATAAAAGAGAGGGGCAGACCCTCATGCAATGTTAGATAGTATTAGAAGCAGTTTGAGAAAAGAAATGACAGGCAGGGAGAGGAAAGCTCCTTTGGTTCTATGTCTAGCCCTCGCTGCAGGAGTCTGCTCTTCTGACAACCTATTTGATGGTTAAAAAAGGTATGATTGTTGATAAATATACGGTATTATTTCAAATCCAGTCGCAATCATTTCCTGTTTTTTTTTTTTTTCCCCTATTCTTTAAGTCTTTATTCTTCTTTTCTTTCTGATATGTGTAATTATCGAGCATTACATCTTTTATCAAGTTATTTCAATTTTCACACCTTTTAATCTCTCTCGATATCTAGCATCGGTATGTGTGTAACTCTTACAGTAAACCGCACCCAAACACACACACTCTCTCTCTCTCTCTCTCTCTCTCTCTCTCTCTCTCTCTCTCTCTCTCTCTCTCTCTCTCTCTCAGTGACGATGATTCACGCTTAATATCATGGGTTAGTGAACGCATTTTAACTTGTAAAAAGTTGGTTCGCTTTTTTTCAATCTCGAGGAGACTGGATAAACTTTCTGGAATCCTGGTCGGAAAATACTATAATAACACGATCTTACTGAAGAGAAGCTAAGAGCAAGAGATACAATGGAGAAAGACTTAGGTTTGCGGGCGAGTAAAACTTTTGCATATATATATATATGTATATATATATATATATATATATATATATATATATATATATATATATGTATATGTATATGTATATATATATATATATATATATATATATATATATATATATATATATATATATATATATATATATATATACATATATATATATATATATATACATATATATATATATATATATATATATATATATATATATATATATTTATGTGTGTATAGAAATATAAATATATATATATATATATATATATATATATATATATATATATATATATATATATATATATATATATATATATATATATATTTATGTGTGCGTTTGTGTACGTGTATACGTGTATGTCTTTGTATATATACATATATTCATATGTATATGGATATATGAATAAAATATATTTACACATGTATATATAAATATGTATGATATATGCAATATTCATGTATACATACACTCAAACATATATGCACACGCACATATATATGGGTATAAAGTGTATATAGATATACATAAATATGTCTGCATTTATACATTATATACACTTCCCATCTGTTGTATTGGATTACCTCCAAAGGGCTATCACCAAAAGAAGTTTTTTAAACCATATTGATTATTTATGGAATACTATATTGATAAATATCTATATAAATGCTGATAAGATTAATATGTGTAAGATGAAAGCCTCAATTAACATAAGAAAGGGAGTAACCAGAAATTTTAAAACATTCGTTTCAGATAATATATCATTCAGCGTTTGTTATTGCACAGTAAACTTTATATAGGGTTGCTTCCTTTGGTGTCGCATACATACATATATACATACATGCATACATACATACATATATGCACACATATATATATATATATATATATATATATATATATATATATATATATATATATATATATATATATATATATATACATACATTCCTTTTATCAAATTTTAAATAACCAACCCTCCATCAAAAACATTTATTCATCTTTGTAATTTTTCCTTTGTCCCTTCATCAAACTTGAAATAACAACCAACCCCCATCAATAACAATTAGTTATCTTCGTAATTTTTCCCATCACTCCTTCACCAAACTTGTAATAACACGCAGCCCCACCCTCATCAAAAATATCTAGTTATCTTCCTATTTTTCCCATTCTTCTTCCATCAAACTTGTGATAACTACCCCATCAAAAATATCCAGTTATCTTTTTATTTTTCCCATTCTTCTTCCATCAAACTTTTAATAACTACCCCATCAAAAACATTCATTTATCTTCGTGATTTTCCCCTTTGCCCCTTCAATGAACTGGCAATAACATCCAACCAACATTGAAAGCATTCGGTTATCTTCAAATTTTTTCCCATTATTCCTTCATCGTACTTTAATTAACAACACCCCAAGAAAAACATTTAGTTATCCCATCGTTCCTTCATAAAACCTGTAATAACAACACCCCATCAAAACATTCTGTTATCTTCGTGATTTTTCCCATCCTTCCATAAAAAACTTGTAAGTGAAAAAAAATGACCTAGCACGTCAGTTATTGTTGTGACAGATCGAAATTGTTCTTGACTTTCTCCTTTATTTTATCGATATGTCACCTGATTTTATATGGTGTTAACTAAATTCTTTACGTGAATGATGATAAAAGGAGATAGAATCAATATTGAAGAGAGGAAAAAAGAATAGTATGCGTGTGGAGAAAACGAGACTGAAAGGGGGAACGAAAGAAAAATATTATTATTATTATTATTACTATTATTATTATTACTATTATTATTATTATTATTATTATTATTATTATTATTATTATTATTATTAGCTAATCTACAACTCTAGTTGGGAAGGCAAGATGCTATAAGCCAAAGGGCTCCAACAGGGAAAAATAACCCAGTGAAGAAAGCAGATAAGAAAATAAATAAACGATATAAGAAGTAATGAACAATTGAAAAAAAATACTTTAAAACCATAAAAACATTAAAACAGATATTTAAAATATAAACTATAAAAACACTTATGACACTCTGTTCAACATAAAAAAAACATTTGCTGCAAGTTTAAACTTTTGAAACATAAATGATGTGTGGAGTAATGATAGTGTAGGATATTAATACCATAAAATCCTTGCAAATAAATAAGCAGAGAAGAAATATCTATGATATGAATACTAGAAGGAAAGGGGAAACACGAAGAGAAGCAGAAAGCTTATTACGAAAAAAAAAGGAATGTAATATCTGGACTTGAAGCTTAATAAGAGAACATGGCAGTTTTTTATTTACCAACTTAACGATTGTAAATTCTCAGTCTAAAGTGTTAGTTTTGTATCGCTCATACACTGAAACGGTAATTCTAAATTTGTATTATTATTATTATTATTATTATTATTATTATTATTATTATTATTATTATTATTATTATTATTATTATTATTATTACTTGCTAAGCTACAACCCTAGTTGGAAAAGCGAGATGCTATAATCCCAGGGGCTCCAACAAAAACCCTAAATGACATTTTTTTTTCAAATGCTTTAATATCATAATGCTCATGTCTCTAAAATATTTATGAAAATATCTTTTGCGTCATTTCTAAATACAAGTATTTTTTTTTCTTTTCTTATGTAACTGAATTACTTTATAAAATAGCATACCATTGTCTTTTTACTGCTTATAAAGTTGATCTCCAAATATGTATGAATATTGTGAAATATTCTTTTACTGTTTATTCTAAGCTTGATTATCTTTATATTTATTGTTTTGTTTTGGGATGAATCTTCCAATCACTGTGCTAATAATTTTACCGAAGCATTTAATTCAGAATTATAGTCCTTATATAATATAAATTGAAAACGCATTTCTTATTAGTTTGTGTTTGTTTCCTGTATTTTAGATTGGAACGTCTCAATTCTTTATGGACAACTTCAATATATAATAAAAGATATCTAACTTCTAATTTTATTATTTTAAAAATTTTTCTTGATAATTTATTAATTGCCTATTTCATATATGCCACCCAAAATAAATAATATTTTTAATCTATATAGATATGGCAGTATTGTTTCAAAACCAAAATAAGAAATATATTTCAATCTATACAAATATGGAGGTATTGTTCCAATTTTGTTTGAACTTTTCTAAGTAGGAGACAAAGGCAATGAAAGAAATTGGAGCCTGCAGACTACAGCCTTTCCTTCGGTATTACTTGGGCAATTTGAACAATTGAACCAGTTATTTTTAACTTGCTCTCTCACTTAGGCTTCATTTTCAGCCATGCCTTCCGGGGCAATGTTAAAAGCATCCTGCTTTTCCAA
>NC_090737.1:125984398-125993403 GCF_036898095.1 Palaemon carinicauda | reverse complement strand
GTATTGAATAATCATGTCCCATGTTTTTTTTTTTAAGTATTGAATAATCATGTCCCATGTTTTTTTAAGTATTGAATAATCCTGTCCCATGGTTTTTTTTTAAGTATTGAATAATCATGTCCCCATGTTTTTTTAAGTATTGAATAATCATGTCCCATGTTTTTTTAAGTATTGAATAATCATGTCCCATGTTTTTTAAGTGTTGAATAATCATGTCCCATGTTTTTTTTAAGTATTGAATAATCCTGTCTCATGGTTTTTTTTAAGTATTGAATAATCATGTCCCATGTTTTTTTTAAGTATTGAATAATCATGTCCCATGTTTAAGTATTGAATAATCATGTCCCATGTTTTTTTAAGTATTGAATAATCCATGTACCATGTTTTTTTAAGTATTGAATAATCATATCCCATGTTTTTTTAAGTATTGAATAATCATGTCCCATTTTTTTTTAAGTATTGAATAATCATGTCCCATGTTTTTTTTTAAGTATTGAATAATCATGTCCCATGTTTTTTTAAGTATTGAATAATCATGTCCCATGTTTTTTTAAGCATTTAATATTCATAATTCGTTTCTTTTAAATCAATGAACAATCATTGTCGTCTTTAAATGCATCAGAGAAAACACAGAATTCCAGAATTTCATTATCATGAGATAGAGATGATCATATGACTTCTTCAATATAATCTAATAGAAAAGACTTAAAACGTTTTTTTCTTTTTTTGATGTCGGTGAGAATTACATATTCTATTTTCATTTTGTAAAAATGTGAAGAAAATTCCTTGACGCTTTCTTTATTAAAATGTATAACATAAATTGTTCCCTTTTTCATATGTTGATATAACATGATTAGTTTAATGAAAAGGAGAACATATTATGATCCTTTCTTAAGAACTCTATTGTATAAAGGCCGCTCATGAATGGCAGAGGCAAAGGACAGTGACATTGCCCTATCGAGCAGGAAAATGCCTTAGAGACTGACCATATACACATATGGTCAGCGTCCAGCCCCTTCTCCACTCAAACTAGGACTAAGAAGGGCCAGGCAATGGCTGCTGATGAATCAGCAGATGGACCTATAGACTCTCCCAAAGCCCCCCGTCCTTAGCTTATAAGGATGGTGAAATTGCAGCACGCAAAGAAACTAACTAGTTTGAGCGGGACTCGAACCGTAGTCTGGCGTTCACCAGTCAAGGACGTCACTACATTGGCCACCTCAAGCAATACTTGGCCATTTTATAATGTGTTTGCGGAAGTTTAATTAATTAACTCTTTTATCCCCTTGTGCAAATCCCATTGCAGCTTTCTTTACATGCAAATCCCTTGAGCCCTCTTTTATGAACTGGAGTATATTCCGTGTTCACTTTTCTTAATTCGGTGTAAATTTCATCTTTTTTCTTCTTTTTGTATCTTTACCAGATACTTCCTCCTTTCCAAAGGACGGGTGGAAATTTTATAGCCTTATTTACAATCGCATAAAAACTTCTGAAGCCATTTGCACGTAAAGGTGAAAATCCTACCAATTATTTCATAGCATTTTAAACTCAAGATGTTTTTAATTACGTATCGTTAACAATTCTATGACCTATTTTCTCTCATTATCTGAAAATAAAAATTTTTACTGCTTCATTTACAAATTAGAATTTGAAATCCCTCTTTCCTAAGTGCATGTAGCTATATGACTAAAAATATCAAATCTAGAATAAAACTATTGATATATTTTTCTGATTTTATAAAAAAAAAAAGGACACTTTCATATGCATTATCATGACAATTCCCCTTATCTAACCATCCTGGACTTTATCAACCATTTAAGTCTCCTCTCAAATGGCTACAGAATCGACTATTCGATTCGTCTCCACTTTTCATGGTTTAATTTACTGGAAAACACCGCTCTGGCGTCTGAAGTTTTACTTTTTTTTGAAATGGGATGAGTATCGGTGTTGTACATTCGGCTGTCTTTATTTATTTAATTTTTTGTTTTTTTTATTTATTTATTTTTTTTTTTTTGAGTGAAAGAAGTTATCCTTTGTCTTTTATGTTTTCCTTGTAGAGGATTTAACCGTACCCAAGGAACCGTACCCAAGGGCTTCTTATGACGAGGGTGTATTGTGGTATCCATTTGGTTGCTTCCCTGGTGATCCACGGGATTGGAATTCCAGACCGCTTCTTAAAAGGTTAGGCAGAGGGAGAATTCATATCAGAAATTATTCACCGCAAAGAAAGAAACTTATGTGATAAGATGTCATTAAATACGTAAGTTTAAAAGCTTACATTCAGATTTTATGTGAAAGTTTAGAGGGTTACATAATGAGAGAATGTCATAACGAACAGAATTCATGGCCCGACGGAACTTAGGGAGATAACATGTCATAGAGATTATTTTAGGAAGTCTACGAGTTTACACAGTATTTTCAAAAGAGCTCTGAACAGCAGGATATGAATCACGCGTGATACGAAGACCAGACGGAATGATTCAATGATTTCACATGATGATCCCTTGATCGATTGAAGTAAGAGCCGGAAGTGAATCACATGGAGTACTGTAGGCTCTTATCTAATGCCTTGAGACAATGAGTGAGGGAAACAGACTCTCACCTACCCTTCCATCATAATTTAAATCCATAACTTATGAAAGCTAATTACTGAAACATGATATAAATAATGGATGATACAAACTGTGTTGAGGGTTGTGGTGGCCTGTTGTTAACATCTTTGCCTGGTAATCGGCAGCATGGGGTTCGGGTTCTGCTCATACTCGTTAGTTCCTTTGGTCGCTGCAACCTTACTAACCTTGAGAAATAAGGGTGGGGCTATCTGAGAGATCCTATAGGTCTATCTGCTGTGTCATCAGCAGCCATTGCCTGGCCCCTCCTTTATCCTAGGATGAGCGGAAAGGGGGCTTGAGCGCTGATCATATACTGTATGGTCAGCCCTCTATGACATTGCCCTGCTTGATAGGGGCAATGTCACTGTCCTTGCTTTTGCCCTTCATGATTGGCCTTTAATAGTCAATCCTAAAGTCCTCAGACATTATAAGTAAAAACAACGAATGTATATCAAGAAGAAACATCAACGAGATGAACATCACAAAAGTAACTTTTCAGTAACTACATAAAATATTACCTCCTTAAATACATGAACTCATCACACTTGTAATTTGAAAATAAATAACTAAATTACTTACATCACATGAATGATATTAAAAAATTATTTTGTAATTAGAAAATGCCTTGCCTTTATATTCTTTATTAGAAAAGTTAAATTAATGTTCTTTTGCCTGATATAAAATTCTCAAATGCAATAATTTTTTTAGCACATGGTCTTCTAAGCTTCCCTTTTATAAGAATTCACTTCAATATATTTTTTTTTCCATAAACGTCACCTGTTTTACATATCATTTGTATCTATCTTATACACTACAGAGAGAGAGAGAGAGAGAGAGTGAGAGAGAGAGAGAGAGGAGAGAGAGAGAGAGAGAGAGAGGAGAGAGAGAGAGAGAGAGTTATTTCTTCATTACGCGTATCCTTGGGACATGAGATCCTAATGGACAATTATTATTATTATTATTATTATTATTATTATTATTATTATTATTATTATTATTATTATTATATTTTACTATTTTATTATTATTATTATTATTATTATTATTATTATTATTATTATTATTATTATTATTAGCCAAGCTACAATCTTAGTTGGAAAAGCAAGATGCTATAAGCCCCAAAGGCTTCAATAGGGAAAAATAGCCCAGTGAGGAAAGGAAACAAGAAAATAAATAAACGATATAAGAAATAATGAAAAATTAAAATAAAATATATAAAATAAAAAACATTAACAACATTAAAACAGATAATTCATAGATAGACTATATAAAGACTTATGTCAATCTTTTCATTGATTTCTTTCCTCCGTATAAAGATTATCAATAAAAGTACAGACATTCTCAGATTATACTTGGTCGTCTCCCCTACCGCTGGAGAGTTATGGGGGTCTTTTGACTGGCCAGACAGTACTACATTGGATCCTTCTCTCTAGTTACGGTTCATTTTCCCCTGTAACTACACACACACTGAATGGTCTGGCCTATTCTTTACTTATTCTCCTCTGTCCTCATACACCTGACAACACAGATTACCAAACAATTCTTCTTCACTCAAAGGGTTACTGTACTGTAATTGTTCAGTGGCCACTTTCCTCTTGGTAAGGGTAGAAGGGACTCTTTGGCTATGGTAAGCAGCTCTTCTAAGAGAAGGACACCACAAAATCAAATCATTGTTCTCTAGTCTTTGGTAGTGCCATGGACTTCCACTGTCTTGGGTTAGAGTTATCTTATTTCTCTTCTTGTTTTGTTAAAGTTTTTATAGTTTATATAGGAGATATTTATTGTTGTTACTCTTCTTAAAATATTTTTTCCCTTTCCTCACTGAGCTATTTTCCCTATTGGACCCCTGGGCTTATAGCATCCTGCTTTTCCAACTAGGATTTTAGCTTAGCAAGTAATAATAATAATAATACATTTATAAGAAAAAACTAATAGCCTTTAATATGCAGATGGTTGACCACCTAAGTATCCAGTTATTCGTTTGAAAATAATATGGGATTGACGTATATGATAATCGATGCAAAAATACATAGACAAAAGTGCTCCAATTATGATGCTCAACTTTGAATTAAATTAGTCGAACTTAAAAAAAAAAATATGCGATTAAGGAGATAAATACCTTCATAAGTTTATGTGATAGTAATGGGGACTAATTTATATAATTTCAATTAGATTCGGAATCTAAATAATACCAAGACATTGAAAATTGTTGAACATTTGCATTAAAAAAAAAAAAAAAAAAAAAAGAACGCTAAATATCTGGGAACATTCATTTCGGGATTTTTGCCGCTTAAAAAACTGATGTATTGACTTAAAAGAATGATATTACGGTCACCCCACCCGTAAAAGATAATAACAAAGTAAGGTAAAATTGCGGTCGCCTGTATTTTACTGAAATACGGTTGAGAACTGTGTATTTTTATGAAGAATTTCCGATTACAATTATGATTTTTCTAAGAGTGAATATAATAAGTAAAAGTTAATTCAACTGCAACTAAAGAATATAAATGAAGATCAACTTGGGACCTTATCATAAAAAACGTGAATAATAAAATCTATAATTTATTTCATATTCTTTGACGAGCAATGATGAATACGGTATTTTGGATTTGGATTGGATAAGGATAGGGAAGTGGGGAATGTGGGGCAAGGAAGGGTACCCCTGGATACAATCCATTTTATAGCCCGAAGGCAGGTACTCGGGATGGGAAAGAATAAGAAAAAAGGGGAGAGAAGAGAAATACAAGAGGAGAATAAAAGAGAGGGACAGACCCTCATGCGATGTTAGGTAGTATTAGAAGCAGTTTGAAAAAAAGAAAAGACAGGCAGGGAGAGGAAAGGTCTTTTGGTTCTATGTCTAGCCCTTGCTGCCGGAGTCTGGTCTTCTGACACCTATTTGATGGTTAAAAAAGGTAGGATTGTTGAAAAATATACGGTAGTACTTCAAATCCAGTCGCAATCATTTCCTGTTTTTTTTTTTTTTTTTTTTTTTTTATGTGTAATTATCGAGCATTACGTCTTTTACCAAGTTATCTCTTGTTTACACCTTTTAATCCCCCCTCCTCTCTCTCTCTCTCTCCTCTCTCTCTCTCTCTCTCTCTCTCTCTCTCTCTCTCTCTCTCTCTCTCTCTCTCTCAGTGAGGACGATTCACGCTTAATATCATGGGTTAGTGAACGCATTTTAACTTGTAAAAAGTTGCTTCGCTCTTTTTCAAGCTCGAGGAGACTGGCTAAACTTTCTGGAATCCTGGTCGGAAAAAAAAAAAATAAAACTATAATAACATGATCTTACTGGGGAGAAGCTAAGAGTAGGAGAAAGAATATTTGCATATATATTTATTTATTTAGCTATAATATGTGTGTATGCGTGCGTGTGTCTTTGTTTACATATATTCATATGTATATATTTATATAAATATAGTGAATGTAGTATATATATATATATATATATATATATATATATATACATATATATAATGTATATACAGTATATATACGTATATATATATGATACATATATATATATATATATATATATATATATTATATATATATATATATATTATATATATATATATATATATATATATATATATATATATATATATATATATATATATATACATAAGTGTATAATATACGCAATATTTATGTATACATACACGCACCTACATTTATACACACACACACACACACACACACACACATATATATATATATATATATATATATATATATATATATATATATATATATATATATATATATATAGATATACATAAATGTGTGTCTGTATTTATCTATTGCATACAATTCCTTGCTGTTGTATTGGGTAACATTATAAGGGGTATCTCCAAAAGAAGTATTTTAAACCATGATATATCACTAAATATTTCTATATTGTATTGTATTTTCTATTTCCATATAACCAATATGAAACTGGAAAACTATATTGTTTAATATTTATATAAGTGCTAATAAGATTAAGATGTGTAAGATGAAAACCTCAATTACCAGAAGAAAGGGAGTAACCAGAATTTAAAATATTCATGCTTCGGATATTAAATCATTCGGCTTATCTGCCGGAAGTAATTAGCGTTTGTTATTGCACAGTAAATTTGAAATAGGGGTTTTCCTTTGGTGTCATATACATACATACATACATACAAACATTTCCTTTATCCATCTTGTAATAACCAACCCCCATCAAAAACATTTACTCATCTTTGTCATTTTTCCCATCATTCCTTCACCAAACTTTTAATAACAACCAAGCCCCGCCAATAACATTCAGTTATCTTCGTAATTTTTCCCATCATTCCTTCACCAAACTTGTAATAACATGAGGCCCCATCCCCATCAAAACTATCCAGTTATCTTCTTATTTTTCCCATTATTCTTCCATCAAACTTGCAATAACAACCCCCATCAAAAAAGTTCAGTTATCTTCGTAATTCTCTCCTTCGCTCCTTCAACGAACTGTTAATAACTTCCAACCCCCATTAAAAACATTCAGTTATTTTCAGATTTTTTCCCATCATTCCTTCATCGTACTTTAAATAACAACACCCCTTCAAAAACATTCAGTTATCTTCATAATTTTTCCCATTGTTCCTTCATGAAACTTGTTATAACTACTTCATCAAAAACTTTCAGTTATCTTCGTAATTTTTTCCCATCCTTCCTTCATTATACTTGTGAGTGAAAAAAAATACCTAGCACGTTAGTTATTGCTGTGACAGATCGAAATTACTCTCGACTTTCTCCTTCATTTTATCGCCATGATTTTATATCGTGTTAACCAAATTCTTAACGTGAAAGATGATAATAGGAGATAGAATCAATATTAAAAGAGAGGGAAAAAGAATAGTATGTGTGGGGGAGAATTCGAGACTGAAAAGAGGAACGAAAGAAAAATATTATTATTATTATTATTATTATTATTATTATTATTATTATTATTATTATTATTATTATTATTATTATTATTATTATTATTATTATTAGCTAATCTACAATTTTACTTGGAAAAGAAAGATGCTATAAGCCAAAGGGCACCAACAGGGAAAAATAGCCCAGTGAGGAAAGGAGATAAGGAACTGAATATACGATATAAGAAGTAAAGAACAATTGAAATAAAATACTTTAAAAACTATAAAAATATTAAAACAGATATTTCAAATATGAACTATAAAAAGACTTATGTCAGCCCGTTCAAAAAAAAAAAAAAAAAAAAAAAAAAAAAAAAAAAAAAAAAAAAAAAAAAATTTGCTGCAAGTTTGAACTTTTGAAACATAGATGACACGTGGAGTAATGATAGTGTAGGATATTAATACCATAAAATCCTTGCAAATAAATAAGCAGAGAAGAAATATCTATGATATGAATATACTAGAAGGAAAGTGGAAACACGAAGAGAAGCAGGAAACTTATTACGACAGAAGGAATATTATATCTGGACTTAGAGCTTTACACGAGAACATGACCCTTTTTGATTTACTAACTAACTGATCGATTGTAAATTCCAAGTCTAAAGTGTTAGTTTTGTATCGTACGTGTATAAAACGCTCGTACACTGGAACGGTAATTATTATTATTATTATAATAATAATAATAATAATAATAATAAATAATAATAATAATAATAATAATAAATAATAATAATAATAATAATAATAATTATTATTATTATTATTATTATTATTATTATTATTATTATTATTATTATTATTATTATTATTATTATTATTATTATTATTATTATTATTATTATTATTATTATTATTATTACTTTCTAAGCTACAACCCTAGTTGGAAAAGCGAGATGCTATAATCCCAGGGGCTCCAACAGAAGCCTTAAATTACATTTTGTTTTTTTAATGGTTTAATACTTTTAATGCTTTTATACTCCTTATATAATATAAATTGAAAACTCATTTCTTATTAGTTCGTTTTTATTTCCTATATTATAGATTGGAACGTCTTCAATATATAATGGAACATATATAACTTATAATTTTATTATTAAACATTTTTTTTCTTGATAATTTATTATTTGCCTATTTCAGTGGCTTTTAATCTATATAAATATGGCAGTATTGTTTCAAAACCAAAATAAAAAATATATTTCAATCTATACAAATATGGCGGTATTGTTTCAATTCCGTTTGGACTTTTTCTAAGTAGGACACAAAGGCAATGAAAGAAATTGGAGGACTGCCGACTACACCCTTTCCTTCGGTATTACTTGGGCAATTTGAACAATTGAACAAGTTATTTTTAACTTGCTCTCCCACTTCGGCTCCATTTTCAACCATGGCATCCGGGGGCATGGTTAAATGCATCCTGCTTTGCCAACTAGGGATGTAATAATAATAATAATAATAATAATAA
>NC_090737.1:125971898-125976898 GCF_036898095.1 Palaemon carinicauda | reverse complement strand
ATATATATATATATATATATATATATATATATATATATATAAATATATATATATATATATATATATATATATATATATATATATATATATATATATATATATATAATTTAAATATTTAACTTAGCCGGTGAATATATAATAGCTGACGTCTCCGGCGGCTCGACAGAAAAAACACAAAAACTCACGAGCGATCGCTATGAAGGTTGCGGGTGTGCCCACCAGCGCCAACTATCGGCCAGATACCGCATATACATGTAAACAGCTCCAATTCTTCTCTGTCGGTCTGATCGACAAGACGTACCATTACTCGCTGTTAACCTGGAGTTTTTCAACAGTCTTGGTGAAGTACTTCCTTTTGGTTTGAGCTTTCGCAGTGCAGGTGTTTTATCTTCAACCTTAAACTATTGAACTCTTTTTTGGATAGATTTAATTGTTGATTACTTTGGATTGTTTTTTGGACTTTCTTTGACTTTTCAAAATGGCCGACCCTTCCTTAATACGGAAGTGTGTTTTAGGCTTTTAGCAATTATCTTATCACGTTATAAATTGTTGTTGTTAATTATAGATTTTCCTCTATATATTTTATATCTCGCCCGCCTTTATTAGGCCTCTTCGATTAGCTTTCCATTTATAGTAAACATCAAGATAAATTTTAATGATTTGCTTATATGCGGCTTTACCTATTCCTCCCCTAATCCGAGAGTAGGCGGTCCTAACTTGGAAACCGAAGTTAAACAACGTTGAGCCCCTTTCAACTTTTATTTTCGTTAAGTTTAAATCATTTGCTCTGTAAGAGTTATTAAATGAATATTTTTTAGTAGATATTTTATGAAAGATTTTCTTTGAATAGTCTTCGTGCTGTTTCAAAGATGAACTAACGTTTGGTTTATTTATGCTACGCAGTTTGCGCTCTATCGTTACGATAGAGAAAGAGAGAATCACGGTTTCACTTTGCAAAAAAAGTAAATCGATTCTGACGTTTTGTTCATTCTTCTTTCAAACTAAAATGTTTTAAATACTAATTTAAAGGAACTTGTTAATTTTCAATTTCTTAGTCCTTTCAGTTTTTTCCTTTGGTCAAATAACCTGTTTATTGACGAAGGGTAAGTGGGCTTTTCTCTTCTGTGTGAAATCAAGAGAGAGAGAGAGAGAGAGAGAGAGAGAGAGAGAGAGAGAGAGAGAGAGAACGTTCCGATCTTTATTCTCGTCCCAAGCGAGTAACGTTGTTCTCGAGTCAGTTTTTTACTCTCGTCCCAAGTCTCTGTACGGGGAGAAAGGATAAAACGTTTTTAGTTTTTATTCTCGTCCCAAGGCACTGTACGGTGAGAGATTGAAAACGTAGTTTTTAATGAACTAGTGTTTAGTCCTCCTCCCCAGGCAATGATCCTTTTAACTTTATATATTTCCGTTTTATTCGATATATATGTTTACTGTTTTTTTTGCTTGTATTAATGTGCTTACATTATACGACTTATTTCGCAATTATAACCTTTTGATGTAGGGGAGAATTGCGTGCTTCAGGTAGAAATCAGTTTTTATTCATGCGTAATGTGAAATTATTGAAAAATTCGATTTCAGTGAAGTAAGTGCAAAAACAGAAAATTGTAGTGATAAAGTGATAATTGCGCAAAGTGTTATCAGTGTTGCGACAGAGGGTTCGTCTGTTCGGGCCTGTCGTTCGCCTAGTCCGAGACCTCTTGCAAGCTCCCATGCCCCAGGGAGAAGTATTGTCGTAGGACTTATGGGTTCGAGAGGCTTTAAACCAACGAACAGACGTTCCCTCTATGGTTTCAGGCGTGTCTCGTCAAGACCGCCCCTACCATAAGACGAGCGAGACGGTTTTCTCCTCGTCATCCGAAGGCTTATCGCGTAAGAAACCGTGGAGCAAGGTTTCGAGACCCTTAAAGCGAAAGTCAGTTCCTTCAGGACAGGTCCAGCGTCCTGGTTGTAGCCATTGGGACAGCTCTGACCCTGTGCAGTCATCGGAAGACTGCTCGACGCCTAAACAGAAGCGTAACACAGGCTCCGAGAGTCTTAGTGTAGGCAAGGTTTTGCAGTCACAGACGTTACCCTCGTCTCTTACCGCACCCATTCCCGTTGATTCTAAATGGGTTGTACTGCAAGACATGCAGAATAAGCTTGCCTCTCTTATGGAGGACTATTCTGCTGAGCAGGTTCACGATGATCCTCGCCGCTTAGCTGATCGAGATCCTGGCCGTCAGCCGGCCAAACGAGCCTTTGCTCGTCCTGTTGACGTTGACGTTACAAAGTCACGTCAATCACGTTTTGTAGAGCCTCACTCGATGCAGTCCCGTGTTGACTTTCAGCCGCTTGTGGACGTTCAGCCGCTGTCGCTTGCTCTTGTTGACGTTCAGGACGTTCGCCAACCAGCGAAGTTGACTTGTTTTGACGTTGAGAGTCAAGCACCGCAGTCAAGAGTTGTTTTGACTGCTCAGTCTAGGCAGTCAAGGCAGTCTCGAGTTGACGTCGAGCGTCCTCCCACACCTGTTGTTGTTGCTGGTCAGTCCTTTAAGCAGTTACATGACGTATCGTCCTTGACTGCTACTGACGCTCCTTTGCGTGTGGACTCTGCTTGTCAAGCATTGCCACCACAGCAGGTCTCTCCCTTGCTTGAGACTCGGCAATTGTCGGACGAGGTTCCTTCAGATGAGGAAGTTGCTGATCCCCCTCCTACTGATATTCCCTTGTGGACTCTGTCAGACGGAGAGGAGCCTAAAGCTGCTCAGCCCTCTATGGACTTTAAATAAATCATGCTGATTTTTAAGGATCTTTGTCCGTATCATTTTGTAACTGCTGCTCCTCGTTCGCCTAAACGTCAGAGTTTACACTAGGCCTAGCTACTTCGAAGCCGTTGTTTTCTAAGCTAGTGCTCTCTCGCTCTTCTAAGAGAGCTTTACGTTTGCTAGGCGACTGGTTGATCACCAGGAGGAGTTTGGGGGAGACAGCCTTTGCTTTCCCTCCTTTTAAACTGGCTTATAGAGCGAGCGTCTGGTATGACACGGGAGAAGTTCTCGGCTTGGGAGTTCCTGCCTCTGCCCAGGGAGACTTCTCAAACCTCATAGACTCTCCCTGGCGCCTGGCCATGAGACGCTCCAAGATTTTATGGTCGGCTTCAGAGCTAGACCATCTCCTGTTAGGAGTTTTTTCGAGCGTTTGAAGTTTTGCTGTACAATTATGTCATGCATAAACAAGGCTATCAGGGATGGCTCCAATAATCTGACAGCCACGTTCTCTGCAGGAACAAGACTATCAGGGATGGCTCCAATGATCTGGCAGCCACGTTCACTGCAGGAGTACGTAAGAGGCAAGTGCGCTCAATGTGTTCATTGTCAAGAAAAACTTCATGATGAAGTCTACCAAGCTGTCTTGACAGCATTAATGGAAGGCGACTGGATGGTCTCTCTCGACCTTCAGGATGCATACTTCCACATCCCGATTCATCCAAACTTTCAACTACATCTGAGGTTTGTGGACGGAAAAGTAATGTACCACTGTCGAGCTCTGTACTCCGACCTCATTCCTGCTCCTCTTGTTTTTACAAGGCCCTTGCAAAATGTAGCAAGCTTTCTACATTTTTTGAGGAATCAGAGCCTCCCTTTATTTTGACGACTGGCTAATCAGGGCGTTCATCATTATATCGCTGTCTGGAGAACCTCTAATGGACATTAGACCTAACCAAGGAGCTAGGTCTCATAGTGAACGTAGAAAAGTCGTAACTTACAGTATCCCATCCCAGACTATTCTTTTTTTGGGAATGAAGATACTGTGTATGATTTTTCGACCCTTTTCGTCTCCCGCAAGAATGGAACAAGCTCTGTTAAGAGTCCTTCACTTGCAAGAGAAAAACAGTTGCTCTGTAAGAGTTTGAACTAGCCTCGTGGGAACTCTTTCATCGCTGGAGGAGTTCACTCTCTGGGGAGACTCAACCTATGCCCTTTCCTATTTTACCTAAACATTGGAACAAGGAGAAGGGCTTAGTGAGTATCTCTTTCCCAATCTCCAACTCAGTCTAGACATGTCTGACTTGGTGGGACAGCAACATCAGACTTCGAGAAGTTCTTTCTCTTGCGATCAAGAACCCAAACCATGTGCTGTTTTCAGATGCAGCGGATTTGGGTTAGGGAGCTCCACTGGACAGTCTGGAAGGCTCGGTTCTTTGATCCACGGATCAAAAGGAACTCCTTTTAAGGCAGTAACATCTCTCCTTTGGCGAGATTTGTGCAGAAATGAATGTCTTGGCGGACGGCCTCAGCAGAAGAGGACAAGTCTTCTCCATGGAGTGGACGTTGCATAAGACTGTGTGCGAGAAGCTATGGATGACATGGGGTCTACCCACCATAGATCTTTTTGCTACTCTCTCTGACAAAGAGGCTCTCGACTTACTGCTTTCCAGTTCCAGATCCAGAGGCAGCTCACATAGATGCTTTCCTGCTGGACTGGTCTCACCTGGACGTTTATGCCTTTCCACCTTTCAAGGTCCTAGACAAGGTGCTGCAGAAGTTCACCTCTTACGAAGGGACCAGGTTGACATTGGTTGCTCCACTCTGGCCCGCGAGAGAGTGAGTAACAGAGGTACTTCAATGGCTGGTAGACGTTCCAAGGAGTCTACCTTTAAGGATGGATCTCTTACGGCAGCCACGTAAGGAGTCTTCAGCAAAGCCTCCCCGCGCTTCGTCTGACTGCCTTCAGACTATCGAAAGACTCTCAAGAGCTAGAGGATTTTCGAAAGAGGCAGCCAGAACGATTGCGAGAGCTAGGAGAGCATCTACCATCAAGGTCTATCAGTCGAAGTGGGAAGTCTTTAGAGACTGGTGCAAGTCATCATTCATTTCCTCTTCCAGTACCTCTGTAGCCCAAATTGCAGACTTTCTCCTTCATCTGAGAAATGTTCGCTCCCTCTCGGCGCCCACTATTAAGGGCTACAGGAGCATATTGGCGTCTGTGTTCAGACATAGAGGCTTAGATCTGTCAAATAATCA
>NC_090737.1:125966812-125968898 GCF_036898095.1 Palaemon carinicauda | reverse complement strand
GTTCTTCATACAAATTTTGCTTTCAATTAGAATAAGTGTGAACTCGTGCAAGCATTATTCTCTCTCTCTCTCTCTCTCTCTCTCTCTCTCTCTCTCTCTCTCTCTCTCTCTCTCACCAAAAGCACAAACCAAGCCCCATCTCTTCGAGTCCCATCCATGAAGCATTCCCATCCCTCTCCACTGCAACTTCCTCTGCAGCCATTCTCCGCTGCATTGTGCTTTCCACCGTCCGGATAAGTGTCTCAATCGACGAAATAATGGTGGCATTTTCCGGTCGATAGAAAGCTCGCCTCTCCGGATTTCTCGCCAACGATACTTAAAGCTAATTACCCCTAAGTTGCTACACCCGTTTTCTATGAAGTGTATTTAACGGAAATTTTGCCTCTCTCGTATTAGGTACAGTAAGTGGCTTTTCAGTTTTTGCTTAATGGCGTATTTTAACTGATCCTAAAACACAATTTACGTAGGAGCCACTTCTCTTAGATCTTTGGAAATAAATCATGCTTAAACAAACACTTTGGTAAGGATGTATGATAATTTGTTAAGGGTACACTTTGTTTGAGGGTACACTGGGGCACCCTATTCTATCCAATTTCTCCTCCTTTTGTTTTGTTGAAGTTTTTATAGTTTATATAGGAATAATTTATTTTAATGTTGTTACTGTTCTTAATTTTGCTTTTCTTATTTCTTTTTCTCTCTGAGCTATTTTTCCTGTTGGGGGCCCTGGCTCATATCATCCTTTTTTCCAGTTAAGGTTGTAGCTTAGAAAGTAATAATAATAATAATAATAATAATAATAATAATAATAATAATAATAGGCACTAGAAGAGTTGGAATACCAAGGCCTACATGAGTGAGAACTACGAAACGTGAAGTAGATGATGAATGGAGAAGTATTAATTTAAAAGCTCACGATAATGACGACTGGTGAAATCTAACCGAGGCCCTTTGCGTGAATAAGTGCAGGAGGAGATGATGATAGTTACCATAAATAATAGAGCAAGCAATTTAATGGTATATGAATCGATAAAGAACGCTTTGTCGAGTAAACCTTACCTTTCAAAAGACTATTTTCCTTTAAGAAAAATTTTTAGGACGATGGGAAACTTAACTTTAAAACCAAGCATTGTAATGTGAATAATAATCTTAGTCATAACTCAACATGGAAATACAAGGAACATAGAATTCAGAGTTATTTTCTTGATTTATAAGAATTAACTCTGTCCGCTGCATGTAGTCATAAAATTGCTATTCATGGCAGAAAATGTCTAATTTCACTTATCCCTTTGAGTCTTTTCTGTTGAAATACGGTGAGTCGAATAAAAAGAACTGGATGGAAAAGGATTATTCGGGGAGAGAGAGAGAGAGAGAGAGAGAGAGAGAGAGAGAGAGAGACTATACATAATCAAAAGATATATAAGTGTCCGATTATGTAAACTCACTGACCTTAGCGATAACTTTATGACGGTAAGAAAATGGAATTTGGGTTAAAGAAATAGATTCTTTGAGAAATTATGACGCCAATCATTGGGAAAGTGTAATTAACCTTTCCACGATTTGTTTTTTGTTGTCTATTTTCATTTTCGTTTTCGATTATCAGCTGATAACCACAATATATGATAATTATACTAGTATGGGTATTATAATTGCTTTCTTGAATCAAACTATTTTATCATAGATTATTTTAATTAACTTAAGGCATATATGTACACGAATAAAACCAGAAATAATAATTCTCATATTTCCATTTTCTTATTATTACAAGCTTCTTTTAAATGAGAATTTAAAGAAACAATACTATTTCTTGGAAAGTAAGAATCCTCACAAATACCTGTATATTAAATATCACGTGGCTTTATGGTTAATTAATCCTCTTTGTTATACAGTATACCTTAATGAAAGATTATAGTTATATGAGGTTATTTTGTCCCTACGGGAAAGAGTCGTCAACATGTGCCTTCTTTAATTAAAGTCACTTATGCCCTCATTTCACTCCTAGTCTTGCTACCACTTTTTATTCTTTTTTGCTTTGATTTTCTTATTCTCATTCCGTCTCATATATATGTTTCCTGTCATGCTCAGGGGG
>NC_090737.1:125959312-125961812 GCF_036898095.1 Palaemon carinicauda | reverse complement strand
TCATGAAAAATTAACTGCAAGGTAATAATATCAAGGCATTGGTAAGATATTTGTGTTACCAGTTTTTGAGCAATTAAATGAATGCATTTTGTATCATCATGACAAGTAACGATGAGAAGAAAATAAGAATTACTCTTTCATTTAAACCGCATTGTAATAGAAATCTAAAATTGTTTTCCTTAAAAGCCGTCCATATTGTAATAGTTTTTCAAATAGTGGTTTTCTCAAAAGCCCGTCTAAAATGTAATAGTATTTCTATAATTTGTTTCATCAAAAGCCGTCCAAAATATAATAGTAATTAAAAAAAAAAATCTCCAAAGGTGTCCAAAATATATTAGTAATTCTAGAATTACTTTTATGAAAAAAACGTCCAAAATGTAATAGTAATTCTAAAATTGTTTGCTTCAAAAGCCGTCCAAAATTTAGTAATAATTCTAAAATTGTTTTTCTTCAAAAGCCATCCAAAATTTAATAGTAAATCTAAAATTGCTTTTCTCAAAACTCGTCCAAAATGTAATAGTATTTCTATAAAAAAAGAAAAAAATTGTTAAAAGGTCTTCACAATATAATAGTAATTCCAAAACTGTTTTTCTTAATAAAAAAACCAATTCTAATATTACTTTTCTCAAAAGCCCTCCAAAATATTTTAGCAATTCTTAAATCAATTCCAAATTGATAGCAATATTGTATTGTATTTTCTTACCAGATTCCTCAACAACCTCAACAACGTCTAATATCCGCAGAGTGAGGTTACTCGGCTCCATGAGAACCAATTAAATTGTCCCGGAATCGATAGCATGTCATGGGACCCCTGGGGAAAACGAGAGAGAGAGAGAGAGAGAGAGAGAGAGAGAGAGAGAGAGAGAGAGAGAGAGAGAGAGAGAGAGAGAGAGAGGAAATCATATTTACATCACCTGTCTTCAAACTTTCAATCTCATGACCAAATGTTTTGATTTATTGGTATAATTTTCATGATTTGTTTCAAGTTTCAGGATTAATCTTTAATGATATTCCATAGCATTCATGTTTAAATAACTGTACATACACGTACAAAGGCCCACTGACACAGAGTTGTTTATATATATATATATATATATATATATATATATATATATATATATATATATATATATATATATATATATATATTATATATCTATATCTATATATTTTATATATATATATATATGTGTGTGTGTATATATATATGTATATATATATATATATATATATATATATATATATATATATATATATATATATATATATATATATTTATATATATACATATATATAATATATATAGTATATATAATATATATAATACATAATATATATATATATATATATATATATATATATGTGTGTGTGTGTGTGTGTATACGTATATACTGTATATATATGCATATATATATATATATATATATATATATATATATATATATATATATATATATACAGTATATACGTATATATACACACACACACATATATATATATATATATATATATGTATGTGTGTGTGTGTGTGTGTGGCCACGCTTAGTGGTATCGCCAGATGTATAACGACTCGCTCTCTCCCTGCCCCTCTATTAGGGGAGGGAGTAGCCATACCTTGGTGAGAGTAACTGTTAGGAGAGGGGGAGGGGTGGGAAGGAAGGAATCTTTGTGTCTGTATATCTATCTAAATATTTAGTTGCTAGTTTTGACAGGTCGCATACACTAGTGTGTATATATATATATATATATATATATATATATATATATATATATATATATATATATATATACAGTATATATATATATATATATATATATATATTAAAAACTTTACCAAATATTACACCAGACACGTATAGATGCAAATGTTCTACCACAATGACACGGACATACAGAGACCAACACTCGTAACCCATAAACGTATTTCCAATAATTAACGCCAACAGCATTTACACTCTCTAATATTCGCCCGAAATTTTTTGTTTTTCAAAAGTTGGTAATAATATTGGTGAAAGTGTAAGTTAAAAGGTTTTGCAATATGAGAGAGAGAGAGAGAGAGAGAGAGAGAGAGAGAGAGAGAGAGAGAGAGAGAGAGAGAGAGAGAGAGAGTGGACTTATTGTGAAGAAGTACAATTATGATTGTAGAGAGAAAGAAAGAGAGAGAGAAACAGAGAGAGTTGACTTATTGTTAAGAAGTATTTTTATGATAGAGAGAGAGAGAGAGAGAGAGAGAGAGAGAGAGAGAGAGAGAGAGAGAGAGAGAATTGACTTATTGTTAAGAAGTATTTTTATGATAGAGAGAGAGAGGAGAGAGAGAGAGAGAGAGAGAGAGAGAGAGAGAGAGAGAGAGAGAGAGAGAGTTGACTTACTGTTAAGAAATAATTATGATAGGAGAGAGAGAGAGAGAGAGAGAGAGAGAGAGAGAGAGAGAGAGAGAGAGAGAGAGAGAGAGAGAGTTGACTTATTGTTAAGAAGAATAATTATAATAGGAGAGAGAGAG
>NC_090737.1:125874312-125954312 GCF_036898095.1 Palaemon carinicauda | reverse complement strand
AGCAAGATGTTATAAGCCCAGGGCCTCTAATGGGGAATCATAGCCTAGTGAGGAAAGGAAACAAGTAAACAAATAAACTACAAGGTAAGTAATGAACAATAAAAATAAAACATTTTAAAAACAGTAACAACAATTACTTAGATCTTCCATATTTAAACTATAAAAACTTAAAACAAAAAAACAACAACAACAAGATACATAAGATAGAATAGTGTGCCAGAGTGCGATAGAATTATATAAATGGTCACCTTTCAAATATTCTGAAGCAAAAGGGAAAATAAACTAATCTCAAATATGTCAGAGAGTTATATGTGGGGTGACATGGCAGTTGGATTTTTCAAATAAAAGGCTTCTTTTATCTAGGACATACAAAACTGTTTCCAGTCAACCCAAGTTTGACCAACAGCTTGAAGTTTTGTTTCTTGAAGGAAAGGCGAAAAAGTGTTCCATTTCAAATCCCCTGGACTCAAAGGACGCTTTTTGGTAAAACAACGGGATCTGAGTCATACACAAAATTCTTTCTTTTCATGTTGAAAACAAATATAATCTTATTCGTTTCGTATATTCTTTGCTGGTGTTGTAGAGAATCCTCTTTTCTTATATTTCATTCTAATTTGAGTGTCGAAATTACTTTCTTCAATACTGTACATACTTTGAGATTTTTGTATGTTAATGTTAATTTGTTTCTCTTTTTCAGCTTGCAAATAATTTTAAGTGATGCTAATATTATGTCATATATATATATATATATATATATATATATATATATATATATATATATATATATATATATATATATATATATATATATATGTGTGTGTGTGTGTGTGTGTGTGTGTGTCTCAACAAGTGCTGTATTTATCTTATTTATTTGCACATGCCTTATTTATTTAATTTCGAATCCTTCGGTTTCTAAAGCCAATATACTTTCTATAATACTTATCAATATTTTGAGTGTAAAAATATTGAGACTTTCAATGAGTGTTCCTCGTGAGCTCTATCTTATAATTTTGGAAATTCACATTATGGCATTTTTGGCTATGATAATGACTATATATCATAATTCAAGAGGTTTTTATGATAGTAATTGGTTCTATTGCTAAAATGTCTTTTTGTATAGTCCCAAAAGCGCGTCCAGTCACGGACGTAACCACTTTCCTTTAAAAATGACAGTGAAAGCTATTCAGTTTTGTATCCCCTTAACAGCAATCTCGTCATTTTCTATGATTTCCTTTGGAATAGATGATCAATTTTCTATATTCGATAGGGTATTCGTAATAATCGTTTGTTTCAAGCATGTTCTTCATATTTCATTGACTGCTCGTTTACATATTTACAATTTGAATGTTATGATTAGGCTGAAATATACTTGAAGTGTCAGAGACGATAGCTAAATAGGCAATAAGAGTAAAACTCATCCAGAGAAATAGGCCTACGCAGGCGAAAATATATCATACTAGTCACGTCTTGCTGAAGTATGGCATTTTATGTTGAACAGGCTTACACAAGTCCTTTTCATAGTTTATTTATCAAATGTCTGTTTTATTGTTGTTAATGTTTTTAAAATATCTTGTTTTAATTTTTCATTACTTCTTATATACAGTGGTTTATTTATATCCTTATTTCCTTTTCCTCACAGGGCTCTTTTTCCCTGTTGGACCCCTTGAACTAGTAAGCAACCTCGAAGTATGATGATTATGTCCTTATGTAACCCCTGTGTTCTGGGAAATTACTGCTACTAGATAAAGAAAAAAACTTTTTAGCCATTTTTTTCACACAACTTGAAATTGTCAAAAAATTCATTTATCTATTTATTATAGTTAACCTAATTTTGTTATTGAAACAGGATAGGATGGGGAATTTTATAGCGTACAACCTTAAAATATTTTTTTTTCGAAAACAACAAAAAAGTTCCACATAAAATTTGTCACTTTTAAAATACGTTCTATATAATGATAAACCAATGCATATAAAGAAAATATAATGCTATGAAAGTTTCCTCTTTCTAAACTTTTGCATAACAATTTACCATTCAAATGCTTTTTAAATGAAATAAATTGGTCATGAAACAAAAATGTAGATAGAGTTTGAAATAACCCAAAATTAATAATGTTTTAATGGGGCCTAGTTGCACTCGTGATAAATCCACCTAAATAATCAATTATTGATTACTTGTTAATACGAATATTAGGCCTACTTCCCACTTTAACAAAAAGTCACTGAAAAAAGGGAAATAAACTGAATTATTTAATACGCTGTATTATTTCTTATAGAAATTCCTTCAACTGAATAGTAACTAGTAACTTTTAGGTCAATACAAATATTACATTCCACATATAGCAAAAGAGTTTCAGAAAATAAAAGTTAAGTTATCTTATGAAATTTACCTTTTTTTTATTTTTTCTTAGGGTAGATCATCAAATCCATCAGTTACTGATAAGCCTCAGGTTAATAGAAACATTACTCTTTTTTTTTTTTTTGAAAATAGTCACTGAAAATAAAAAAATACATAAGCCAGATGAGTTATTGTATAAAAGACAATATTTCCTGAAATGAAACAGTTACTGGTAGCCTACCTATTAATTCAATACAAATATTAATTACCACTTCTTAAAAAGTCCTTGAAAAGAAAAAGGTTACATATGATTCAACTAAAATCCTTTAATAATTCATAAGTCTTATAGAAGTAAAATGTATGCGAAATATCGTATACACACACACACACACACACACACACACACACACACACACATATATATATATATATATATATATATATATATATATATATATATATATATATATATATATATATATATATATATATGCGTCTCCATATATTTTTTTACTTGCATTAAAATTCGGAAAAAAGTCTGCAAATCAGAAAAGTAGTTCATGGTAATTCTACCCTTTTATAGCAAAACCACCGGAGTTAAGTATTCAAGTAATTAGCATCTTTTATTCTATATTTATGTCATGGAATTCAAAAGAAATACAAATTTAATAGTGATATATCAAGAAAATACAGTAAGTTGCCTTCACATTCCAGTATTCCAGTCAAATGTATTGTTCCGCTGTCGGGTGTGTCATTACTCTACCGGCTGTTCTAGGAAGAAGACAATACCAAGAATTTTTTGTTTGTTACCGACATTAATGGTAATTAAGCGTTCCACATTTTTCCAAAGGTTAGTACCGTTAATTTAGATACTAAAACAGGTGTATTAAAGTATCTTAAGTTATTTTGAAATTGAAAAGTATAGATATGCAGTTCGCATTGTTGGTAGGCCTAATCTGTTTGGAGTCTGTAGCCATTGGCCATGACATTTTACCTATGGCATATCTTTATTCGTCCAAATCTAATGAACTGCCAAAGTTGAAGTCTAATGTATATTGCATATAGTTTTAATAGGTTATAGAACTTTGAAACAATTTGGAGTTCTCTGCTTTTAACGACTGATAATGTTTTTATCTACGTGAAATTATTTCTATTTTGAATTATAAAACGGAATTGTGACTATGATACTGAAGTATTTTGTCTAATTCCTATGGTAATGTCACTCTCCCCTGCCTCTGCCAATCATGAGTGGCTTTTAAACGTATAAACGTACACAAGCCATTTATTTTTCCAGCAGGGTATCTTATTATATTTAGTGCTTGAGTGGTGTAACATCTCATGAATGGGTGTTTTGCCCCAAAATTCATGAATAGAATCGTAGAAAACACAAGTTAACGAATAGGTAATATATATGGTTAATGTAATTAGCCAAAAATTAGATATTGTATAATTTTTGGTAAAATTTCGTTAGACCCCCACCCAGCGCCCAGCTACTTTAGAAAAACTTTTAGGTTTTTTTTTTTTATTGGAGGGGGGAGGGGGTATTCTTACATTAAAAGTTTCGGTGCCGTTATAGTATGTGGCCTACCTTTTTGGATCTGTTATAGTATGTGGCCTACCCGGTTTGAATGTGTCCTACCTAAGCCGGTTTGAATGTGTCCTACCTTAGGAAGAGTTTGTATATATATGTAATGAAATCAATTATTTTTCACAATTGTTTAATATCTAACAATACAATTTTAAAAGAACAGTTTCCTTGCCTACGAGTATGACGGGAGAAGCTAACTTAAAAAACCCACCTAACCTATGCTAAAAGCCGTGTCCTTACCCCGGTGGGGGGGGGGGGGGCTCCTCCCCCCCCGGACCCCCCCTTATGCTAAAAGCCGTGTCCTTACCTACGAGTACGACGGGAGAAGCTAACTTAAAAAACCCACCTAACCTATGCTAAAAGCCGTGTCCTTACCCGGGGGGCTGCGCCCCCCCACGGACCCCCCCCCTTACACAACATTAACATTAACTACATAGTTAAATACTGAAATCCATGTGTACTTACATGATCAATATTTGTAATAACAGTATGTAGGCCACATACTATATCAGAGACAAAATTCCGTAGGCCACACTCGAAAGGTAGGCCACATACTATAACGGCACCCAAGTTTCTGTAAAATTCGGATATCTCTTATTTCTCTACTTTTATATATATATATATATATATATATATATATATATATATATATATATATATAATATATATATATATATATTATTTATAATTCATATGAAAAAGAGATTCGAGTCTTCCATAAATTAAGGGTTACGGAATATTTGCCAATGAATATCGTCCCTTATTGTTACTCCTCCAAGGATATGTTAATGGCTTTATGCTGCCATGCTATTTTTTCTCCTGAAGGTATTTTGTTTTATGTCAATACATTGGTGATAAATAAAGCCTGATCGTCCATTGTTTTTGGGTATGAATTATGGGTACGATATAAATGCTGAAGCATTATTGGTTGCTTTGTTTCAAGAGTATCTAATTAACTGCTATTTTGGGGAATTCATCCATCCTTCAAAAAAAGTGTGTGCTAGTTGGCTTGCCATGGATTCTGCTGTCCAGACGTGCAGTAGTTGCTGCTTCTCATATTTGAGATTATTGGATATTACAAAAAAACTACAGAAGTAATGACTTGGTTTCTGCACTGTATTCAGTGCTACCAAAGTGTTAATTGTCCCAAGGTGAGTGAAGTGTCTAATCAAATGGGATAAGTTTCACTGTATTAAAGATAATCATTTCGAACAGAAAATGTTTTCCTGTCGTAAATAACGTGATTAGACCGAATTTGACCATTTCAAACGCAAACAAACAGAACAACCAGTTCAACTTACTTTAAGTAGTCGAACTGGTTGCTGTTATTACGACTGAAATGAATGTGAAAACAGGTTAAATCACGTTTGTACAGGAAAACATATTTTCTGTTAAAATGTTTAAATATAAGGTTTCTTATATATTTTCTGTTATAATGTTTAAATATAATGATTTTTTCAATTTCCATGTCGCTTCACTCGTCAAGATCGTATGTACTGCGAACGCTTACATTAGCAATGTTGCGCAACGTTACCAATGTTACACTGCCATTGCTAACGTTAGCAATGCTACTATAATATTATCATGTTATTTTAAAGCATTTTCCACATACCCTTTACACAATATATAAAAATGTACAAAAGGGTACAGAACCTAACAAACCCACCTAACCTAACTTAGAACACAACCCCTAGCCGAGGGCAAGCCCCTGGACCCCCTTCTCAGGTCACAACCCCTAGCTGGGGGCAAGCCTCCGGACCCCCTTCCCAGGTCACAAACCTCCCCAGGTCATAACCCGTATCCAAGGTTCTACCTGCTAATATATAAGATTAAAGAAATTAATGACTTTTATGACCGAGACGACGAAACTTGTGGGTCACCGGGGTGTTATGACTGTTAGTCTGTAACATCTTAACTTCTTTTTAGTACTGCAATAGGAACACTGTAAATGTTGGGCTATTGCATTACGAGATTTAAGAACATTATCAACATTGGAATTCACCGAAATACTTTCAAATTATGGATTACTGCAGTCGCTACAAGTTTCTAAAACTTCCATCGTAAAATACGCAAAAAGACGTCACTTGAACTAACAAAGACCTGACTTGGACAAATGTTTCCACGGAAAAAGGCATGTTGGAAGGGGGGGTAGGCAAATATTACCCCCCCCCCTTCCGGTGCAAACTTTTCATACATATGGGTTCGTGATTGGTTAACAGAAAAGCAACGGAGTCTAGAGAGTAAACATGAATGAACCAGAATGGGAAACTTGTCCAGAGCAAGTATTTATGTGAAATCTGGGCGTGACAAGGTAATAACAAAATGTATAAAAGTAATATAGCAAGATAGAATGGAGTGTATGATAAATAATGTTTAATGGGAATATAAAATGAGGTGATTTTTTAAGGTATCGGGTAATAAGACGAGTAATACTGGGGTCAAACGTAATATGTATACGAGGGTATTACATAAAAGGAATGGTATAGTTGTACTGGATCAAGTCAAATACTTGAATAAAGCGGGTGAAGTCGAATAGTTAAATTTGATGGCTAGAGAAGAAGAAATACTATAGCTGGAGGAGGAATCTATGGTTTTTGTGCAGCAGGTCGAAACCTGCTATGTACAAACGAACGAATGAGCCTCTACAACCGACAAGTAGAATGACGAAAAATAAATGGAAAACACTGCTAATGTTAGCATGTTACACTAACATTGCCAATGTTAGATTGCGCAGCTCAATATTACTGTATTTTTTCATGAGACATAGCCTTTGCAATGGTGCCTCCAAAGTTTATCCTCTTATACTGTTTTGTCTTTTCCTCCCTTTATTATACATCCAAGAAGGTAATGTATAGTGAAGAAAAGGCTTGTTTTACCCTTATATACCATTTCCCCAGTATGTTTTCCCCACCCAAAACCCCGAGTTCCCACTGGGGTCCCCCATTATCGTAGGATATAGATATATATATATATATTTCTGAAGTATTCATTTGCAACAAGAACGAGTGACACTTTCGAAGAGAGCGGAATTTTATCTATAGAAAAGAGGAGTTTTTTTCCTAGGTTACATTGCCCTGTAATACAGTACAATAATACCATCAAAAGATGTAATTTGCTTTGTAGAGGAGTTTTCCACCCCCCTTAAGGGAGGTAAGTGGACAGGGTGGCTAAACTAGTTGGCCCAACACCTAGGGTGTGTTTTTAGGTTAGGTAGCTTCTCTTATGTACATGTTTTTCCTAAGTTAGGTGGGTGTGTTTAGATTAGATAACTTTTATTTTACATACTTTTTCCAAGGTTAAGTTAGGTGTGTGTGTTTTGGTTACAGCTAATATTTTATACATTTTCTCCTAGGTTAGGTTAGATGGGGGTCTTTATGTAAACAGCTTCTCATTTTACCCATTTTCTCTATTTGCTCACCCAAGAACCCTGTTTTCCCACTGTAGACCCCATTATTGTAGTTATACAATAGCTCCACCAGCAAGTTATCAAACTTGAGTATTTTCTCTAAAAAGAGGGAAATCAAGGTTTCGTTTTATATATAAATCTAAGCTGCGCTAGGTCTTGAAGTGGTTTAAAAATCCAAAATAAATTTGACCTGGCTGAAAAAAAAATCCCTTGACTTCATAACAATCTCAAATACCTCTTCAGACTGAGCTCTCATTTGTTTGTACGTTAAAAACAAATTGTCATTATTACGTCATCGACTATATTCTACGTAGCAAGATATCACCCAAATGTCATAGTTTTTCAGCAATGATGATTATCCACATTTTATTTAGGACTAGCATTTTAACAAAACTAGAATCACGTGACTTGAATACCTAATCAGGTGAGTTTTACTAGGAAACTAACACTCTTCGACACTTGTCACGCAATTTCCACTGCTAATTTTTCTGTTTTTTGAGAGCCATTGAGGTGTGTGTAACTTCAACTTCTGGTGCTGTTTCTCATATACCATCTACTTTGACATCAATTTCTGTGGATTTTCTCCCAAGCTCTTGTGTCAATTGTTATTTAAGTTATAAAGATTTTGTTTTGCATTATTGTGATAACATGGAAAGAATAATAAAGTACTGCCAAGATCAGTGTTATTAAAAGTGAAAGTGACACTATTTGCCCCACCTGTGGTTCTAAGTGCTGACTTGATAGTGACAAAAAAGCATTTTAGTGTGACAAGGCATGTTGCATTGAAAAACAAAAAAGTGAAAAAAAGGTGTAGTTTTAAATATTAAACTTAGCCGGTGAATATATAAATAGCTAACGTCTCCGACGGTCGACAGATTCCAAAAACTCGCGAGCGATCGCCATGAAGGCTGCCGGGTGTGCCCACCAGCGCCGACTATCGGCCAGATACCGCATATACTTGTCAATTTCTCCAGTTCTTCTCTGTCGGTCTTGTCGACAAGTTGGTTCCGCTTGCTTTATGACCTCGAGTTTTCTACCGATTGGTGAAGTACTGTACTTGGTTTTGGTTTTATTGCTTTCGCCGTGTTGGATTATTCAATACTATCTTCAAAAGAAATGCTTTTGAAAGGAGAGGAAAAGTTTTTGCCCTTGCTTTTTTAATCTCGCTCTGGTTTTTCCATAGAGAAAAGATGGCCGACCCTTCCCTCAGTGTACGGAAGTGTGTTAAAGGCTTTTAGTAATTATTTTATCACTTTATAAATTATTGTTGATATTTATAGATTTACCTCTATATATTTTATATCTCACCCGCCTTTATTAGGCCTCTTCGATTAGCTTTCCATTTATACTAAACACCGAGATAAATTTTATGTTTTTGTTTATATGCGGCCTTTACCTATTCTTTGTAGGCGGTCCTGACTTGGAAAACGAAGTTAAACAACGTTGAGCCCATTCAACTTTTATTTTTTAGATAAAAACAGTTGCTCTGTAAGAGTGATGAGATGAATATTTTTAGAAAATATTTTAAGAAATTTATTCTTTGAATAGTCTTCGTGCTGTTTTTTCAAAGATGAACTAACGTTTGGTTTATTTATGCTACGCAGTTTGCGCTCTATCGTTACGATAGAGAAAGAGAGAATCACGGTTTCACTTTGCAGAAAGAGTAAATCAATTTTGACGTTTTGTTCATTCTTCTTTCAAACTGAAGTTTTTTAGATACTAATTTAAAGGAACGTGTTAATTTTCAATTTCTTAGTCCTTTCAGTTTTTTCCTTTAGTCAAATAACCTGTTATTGACGAAGAGTGAGTGAGCCATTCTCTTGTGAGTGACAGAGAGAGAGAGAGAGAGAGAGAGAGAGAGAGAGAGAGAGAGAGAGAGAGAGAGAGAACGTTCCGATCTTTATTCTCGTCCCAAGTCTCTGTACAAGGAGTTTGGGAGTGAGTAACGTTGTTCTCGATTCAGATTTTTACTCTCGTCCCAAGTCTCTGTACGGGGAGAGAGGATAAAACGTTTTAGTTTTTATTCTCATCCCAAGGCACTGTACGGTGAGAGATTGAAAACGTAGTCATTAGTGAACTAGTTTTTATTCTCGTCCCCAGTCACTGATCTTTTTAACTTTATATATTTCCGTTTTATTCGATATATATGTAGGCCTATATGTTTATTGATTTTTGCATGTGTGTTTCATTTTGTACTAATGTGCTTACATTATACGACTCATTTCGCAATTCTAACCTTTTGATTTAAGGGAGAATTGCGTGCTTCAGGTAGAAATCAGCTTTATTCGTGTCTAATGTGAAATTATTAAAAAATGCGATATCAGTGAAGAAAGTGCAAAAAACATGTTCTGTGTTGCGGAGGGTTTATTTGTTCGTGCTTGTCGCTTGCCTAGTCCGAGACCTCTTTCCGGCTCCCCTGCACCAGGGAGAAGGAATGTCGTAGGACCTAAGGGAGTGAGAGGTGTAAACCAACGAACAGACGTTCCCTCAAAGGTATCAGACGTTGCTCGTCAAGCACGTCCTTGCCATAAGACAGGAGAGACGAAGTTTCTCCTCGTCTTCCGATGATTCGTCTCTTTAAAAGCCTGGGTGTAAGGTTTCGAGACGGTTGAAATGTTTATTAGTTCCTTTAGAACAAGTTCAACGTCCTAGCTGTAGTCTTTTAAATATTTAACTTAGCCGGTGAATATATAATAGCTGCAACTCTGTTGCTCGACAGACACATACATAAAAAACTCGCCAGCGATCGCTATGCAGGTTGCGGGTGTGCCCACCAGCGCCAACTGTCGGCCAGATACCACTCTCGATGTAAACAAAACCTTCAATTTCTTCTCTGTCGACGTGTCGACAAGACGTACTTTACTCGCTGTTGAACCTGGAGTTTTTCCCATCATATTTGGTGAAGTACTTTAATTTGGTTTGAGCTTTCGCAGTACAGGTGTTTTTCTTCAAATAAATCCTTGAACTCTTTTTTGAATCGGATTAATTGTTGATGACTTAGATCGTTTTTTTTGGAATTTTCCCTTGACTAATTCAAAATGGCTGACCCTTCTCAAGTTCCCAAGTTTCGAAAGTGTAATGCTAGGGACTGTCATAGGCGTCTTCCAAAGGCTTCTCTCGACCCTCACACTGTTTGTTCCAATTGTCGGGGTAAAACCTGTCAATTGGAAGATCGGTGTGAGGAATGCGTGGGCCTTTCGGAATTCGATTTTATCGAATTTGATAAATATACACGCAGACTAGAGAGAGATAGGGTAAGGAGAAGTTCTTCTAGGTCGGTAGATTTTTCCTCTCCACATGCCCCTGAACCTAATCCTTCCCCTGTAGTGGTTGTTCCTAACCCCCCTCCTAGCACTCAGGAACCGTCTATGGCAGACATGATGCGTGCTATTCATGCCTTGGGGGAGAGAGTTGAGGCTTTAGCAAGTGACCGAAATCAACTCATGGCGGACGTAAAGGAACTCAAGTGCCAAAGTGCCACGGCGGAAAGTGTCAAAGTGCCTAGTGTTACGCAAAGTGTTGTGAACAGTGTTGCGTTCGAGGGTTCGTCTGTTCGTGCCTGTCGTCCACCTAGTCCGGGACCTCTTGCAAGCTCCCAAGCCCAGGGGAGAAGCAATGTCGTACGACTTATGGGTTCGAGAGGCCTTGATCAGCGAACAGACGTTCCCTCTTTGGTATCAGGCGTATCTCGTCAAGATCGCCCCTACCAAAGTAAGACGAGAGAGCCCATTTTTACCTCGTCGTCCGAAGGTGTTTTACGTAAGAAACCTTGGACCAAGGTCTCTAGACCTTTAAAGCGTAAGTCGGTCCCTTCAGGACAAGTCCAACGTCCCGGTTGTAGCCACTGGGACAGTTCGGACCCGTTGCCGTCCTCTGATGACTGCTCGCCGCCTAAGAGAGGCAAAGTGGTGCCGTCTCATTCGCTAACCCCGTCTGTTACCGCAACTGCTTCCGTAGACCCTAAATGGGTGTTACTGCAAGACATGCAGTCTAAGCTTGCGTCCTTGATGGAGGACTACAATGCTGAGAAGGTTTCCGTTGAACCTACTGGCCATCAGCCATCCAAGCGTTCTGTTGTGCGTCCTGTTGACGTTGATGTAGCTTTCTCGCGTCAACCAGTTGGGGTGGTACCTCCACCGATGCGACCCAGTGTGGATTTCCAGCCGCACGTTGACGTTAGGCAACGCACTGATGCGATTGGTGACGTTCAGGACGTTCATCAACCATCAGAGTTGACTTGTTTTGACGCGGTGCGTCAACCTCCGCAACCCGGTATGGTGTTGACTGCACAACCCAGACGGTCTAAACAGTCTCGGGTGGACGCTGTGCGTCCTCGCGCACCTGTTGTTGTTGACAGTTCCCAGACTGTTCAGCAGTTCCAGGACGCTGCGTCCGGCTCCGTCACGTATGCACCAGTGCGACCGGACTCTGCGAGTCAAACGTTGCCTACACCTTTGCCGTTTTCTCATCAGTTATCGGATGAGGAACTGTCAGATGAGGACGTTGCTGAACCACAGCCTGAGGATCAGCCTTCAGAATTAGATGAGCCTAAAGCAGTTCAACCATCCTTAGACTTTAGAAAAGTCATGGCTATTTTTAAAGAGTTGTTCCCTGATCACTTTATTTCTGTGGCTCCTCGTTCGCCGCCGTCCGAGTTTGTCTTAGGCGTTCCTGCTACCATGCCTGCCTTTACTAAACTCGTTCTCTCTCGCTCATCCAAGAGAGCTTTACGGCTGTTAGGCGATTGGTTAGAGACCAAGAGGAGTTTAGGGAAGACGGCGTTTGCCTTCCCCCCATCTAAACTCTCGTCTAGATCGAGCGTCTGGTATGCCACGGGAGAAGTTCTCGGCTTGGGAGTTCCTGCCTCTGCCCAGGGCGACTTCTCAAGTCTTGTAGACTCTCCCCGCCGCCTTGCCATGAGACGCTCGAAGATTAGTTGGTCACCCTTGGACCTGGACCACCTTCTTAAAGGCATATTTAGGGCGTTTGAAGTCTTTAACTTCCTGGACTGGTGTTTGGGAGCCCTGAGTAGGAAAATCTCATCTGCCGATAGGGATGTTTCCTTACTCATTATGTCCTGCATGGACAAGGCCGTCCGCGATGGGTCCAACGAGCTTGCCGCTTCATTCACGTCCGGAGTCCTTAAGAAACGAGAGTCTCTGTGCTCTTTTCTATCAGCAGGAGTGACGCCATGCCAAAGATCTGAGCTACTCTTTGCGCCCTTGTCTAAGTGCTTGTTTCCTGAAGTCTTGGTTAAGGAAATTGCCTTGTCTTTAGTGCAGAAGGACACCCACGATTTAGTTGCGTCCTCGGCTCGCAAAGCTCCCCCTTTGCCTGCCTTGTCTGCTAGACCTAGGATAGACACTCCAGCATCCAGGTTTATCCCGCCCTTTCGTGGCAGAGCCTCCAGCAGGGGAGGTGCTCGTGCCGAAGGGAAGAGAGGGAAGAGGAAAGGATCCAAGTCCTCTAAGGGCAGAGTCTGACTGCCTGCAACTTCAGACAGCAGTAGGTGCCAGACTCAAGAACTTCTGGCAAGCCTGGGAGAAGAGAGGCGCAGATCAACAATCTGTGAGGTTGCTCAGAGAGGGGTACAAAATCCCTTTTGTACGCAGACCTCCTCTAGCGACGTCCCCCATCGATCTCTCTCCCAGGTACCGAGAGGAAGAAAAGAGACAAGCCCTGAAACTGGAAGTGTCTCTTTTGCTAGAGAAGGGAGCGGTGGTCAAAGTCTCGGACCTTCAATCACCGGGGTTTTACAACCGTCTCTTCCTAGTATCAAAGAAGACAGGAGGTTGGAGACCGGTGCTAGACGTCAGTGCTCTGAATGTCTTTGTCACAAAGACGAAGTTTACCATGGAGACCACAAAGTCAGTCCTAGCAGCGGTCAGAAAGGGAGACTGGATGGTCTCTCTAGACCTAAGGGACGCTTACTTCCACATCCCCATTCACTCAGACTCCCAACCTTTTCTGAGATTCGTCTTCGACGATGTGGTGTACCAGTTTCAGGCCCTGTGCTTTGGCCTAAGCACAGCTCCTCTCGTGTTTACGAGGCTTATGAGGAATGTGGCAAAATTCCTCCATTTATCGGACATCCGAGCCTCCCTTTATTTGGACGACTGGCTTCTCAGAGCCTCTTCCAGTCATCGCTGTCTGAAGGATCTCAATTGGACTCTAGATCTGACCAAGGAATTGGGACTCCTATAGTCTGTCCAGAATGTCATGAAACATAGAGTAGGTTTCCGACGTTGCCGCTTTGCGTCAATTTCATTCATTAAATCTCACTTAAGGCGAAAAAACAGTGTAGATTTGGCATACACCTTGCCACATCTCTCTCTGTCTCAGGTCAGGAAGGTTAAGTAGCTTATCACTTCGGTTCTGATACCCAAGCGTGACGGTTTAAGATGGAAGGCTCCCCACGACAGCAATTAAGTGCTCAGACGCGAGAAGTCATATTCAATGTCCACGAGTACTTCAAAATGGAGAAAGAAGACAAAACTGTTATGCACGGCTTTGACAAGGCAGTACAACGTACAATGGATGCAACTAAGCAGTGCAGAAGTACGATATATCGCATTTGTAAGGAAGGAAAAGACAGCTTAGAAGAAAATGAAGCTCCCGTTTTTAACGTAAAGAAAAGGAAAAGACCACCAACAGTAACCAACATCGATGGATTTGATCAGTGCGTTGTACGAAGGACAGTTCTCGGTTATTATGTCAGAAAGGAAATTCCAACGCTGGATAGCATTCTACTTGAAGTCAAAAAAATATTGGATTTAGTGGATGCAGAGAATCTTTACGTAAGATTCTTAAAGAAATTGGATTTAAATACGGAAGAGTTAACGGGCGGAAATTTCTACTGGAGAGAAGTGATATTGCAAGTGCCAGGACCAAGTTCCTACGTGAAATGAAAAATATTAGGGGTACAGGAAAAAGTCTGTTATATTTCTGGATGAAACCTGGATTAATCAGAATTATACAGTCACCAAGTGTTGGATGGATGAAAGTTCGACAGGAGCAACTGGAATAAACCCACCAAGCGGGAAAGGGAGTAGAATTGTCATTTTGCATGCTGGATCTGAGCAAGGATTCGTGCCAAATGCACAGTTGATATTCCAAGCAAAGAACGACGGTGACTATCACCACCAAATGAATCACATTGTATTCGAAAAATGGTTTCGAGAGCAGCTCATACCCAATATACCACAACAGTCCGTCATAATTATGGACAACGCATCATACCATTCAGTGCAAAGTGACAAACCTCCTACCATGGCAAGCACAAAGGGAGCGATCCAAGACTGGTTAAGAAATAAAGGTGAAAATCCCCCAGAATATCTGACGAAGTGTGAATTGCTTGAAATGGTGAAAGCAGTGAAACATGGAAATGCTCCAAAATATGTCATCGACAAAATAGCTTTGGAAAAAGGTCACAGGGTCGTAAGGCTGCCACCTTATCACTGCCATTATAGTGCAATTGAACTCATTTGGGCGCAGGTTAAAGACTATGTAGCCAAAAGGAATACATTTAAAATGGCAGACCTAACATCTTTGCTGCAAGTGGCACTGTCATGCGTGACAGCAGAAAATTGGAAAAATGCCGTTAATCATGTTGAAGACATCATTATAAAAGACACAGAGAATGATGTTGCTGTGAATCAGTTTGTTGATTCATTTGTCATAGAAGTAACTTCATCTGATGAAGAATAGTATAGAACACATTAATGCTGAAAAACACTGGAGGATTATCTTGATTTATTTTAATGAAAACTTCTGTTTTATTTTGTTGTTTAGTTTTATCCTGTGACGGTAAACAACACATATTTTTCTAAACAATTTATTTTATGGGAAAAATCTTTATTGATTTCACTGCATACATTTGTTTTACTCCTTGTTTCTATGTTAGAGGTTTCATCCTCATATGAGAATTTACTTCCTGTTAACCAAGACAATTTTATTTTTATTCTAAAACAGTGAATATCTATTAATTTTATCGTTTCATTATCCTAAAATCCAAGAAATTGTTTTAATGGAGAAAAGTATTATTTCATGAAATATTTGATGTTTGGCACATTCATCAATTCTACAACAAATATGGTGAGAGAGAGAGAGAGAGAGAGAGAGAGAGAGAGAGAGAGAGAGAGAGAGAGAGAGATGCCAGGCTACAGATATCTTCAAGAACCTGACTACACATTTGATAATGTTTAAATATAAACTGATTCAATCAGAATTCAAATTATATAAAGAATAAAAGTTAAAGTTTTATGAGTAATAAAGCTCAAAAACATTTAGTACATCAAGATTCCAGTATTGTACTGAACTAGATTGATCGTAGGGTACAAAACGTTAAATTTTTATTTTCATCTGAGATGGATCTCTTCAAAGTTGTAGAAATACTGTGATATGTATTAAAGGACATTTACTTGTCTCCCGTACTTTATATGGCGCTCGAACTCTCCCTAAAAATTTTTTTTTTACATGGATGTTTTTAAAATAAACAAAGCAATCAACTTTATGATCTGTTTTCGAAACACAAGGTCAACTTAATCCACAACAACCATTCAGCTTTTGTGTGACTGGAAAGATCCAGATTATGGGATTAAAAAGGAAATTTTACGACCGTATTAAAGGACCCGGAATGGAAGGATGCTGGGATTAGCTTGAGTCAGATTAAAAGTCTTGAGGAAGTTTGGCATCGCCGCAAACCTACTCGATGTTTCATGACATTCTAGACAGACTATAGTCAACTTGGAAAAGTCACAGCTGGTCCCATCCCAAACTATTCTGTATTTAGGGATGGAGATTCACAGTCAAGTTTTTCGGGCTTTTCCGTCGACCCCCAGAATAGGTCAAGCCCTGCTCTCCATCCAGAAGATGTTGAAGAAAGAACGCTGCTCAGTCAGGCTTTGGATGAGTCTGGTAGGAACGCTGTCATCCCTGGAGCAATTTGTCTTGCTAGGAAGGCTACACCTCCGACCTCTTCAATTCCATCTAGCTTTTCACTGGAAAAAGGACAAGACGCTAGAGGCGGTCTCGATCCCGATTTCCGAAAAGATAAAGACTTGTCTGACTTGGTGGAAGGACAATATCAGCCTACGAGAGGGTCTTCCCCTGGCAGTTCAGAAACCCAACCACGTTCTCTTCTCGGACGCATCGGACTTGGGCTGGGGCGCGACGCTGGACGGTCGGGAATGCTCAGGTCTGTGGAACTCGAGTCAGAGGAGCATGCATATCAACAGCAAGGAGCTTTTGGCGGTTCATCTGGCCTTGATAAGCTTCGAGAATCTCCTTCGAGGCAAGGTGGTGGAGGTCAACTTGGACAACACCACGGCCTTGGCGTACATTTCCAAACAGGGAGGTACCCACTCATTGACTCTGTACGAGATCGCAAGGGACCTGCTCATCTGGTCAAAAGATCGAGGCATCTCCCTAGTAACGAGGTTCATCCAGGGCGACTTGAACGTCCTAGCGGATTGTCTCAGTCGGAAAGGTCAAGTAATTCCAACCGAATGGACCCTCCACAAGGATGTGTGCAAGAGACTTTGGGCGACTTGGGGTCAACCCACCATAGATCTCTTTGCAACCTCGCTGACCAAGAGGCTTCCAATCTATTGCTCTCCAGTCCCAGACCCAGCAGCAATACATATAGATGCCTTCCTCCTAGATTGGTCACATCTAGATCTTTACGCATTCCCACCATTCAAGATTGTCAACAAGGTACTGCAGAAATTCGCCTCTCACGAAGGGACAAGGTTGACGTTAGTTGCTCCCCTCTGGCCCGCGAGAGAATGGTTCACCGAGGTACTTCGATGGCTGGTAGACGTTCCCAGAAGTCTTCCTCTAAGAGTAGACCTTCTACGTCAGCCACACGTAAAGAAGGTACACCAAAGCCTCCACGCTCTTCGTCTGACTGCCTTCAGACTATCGAAAGACTCTCGAGAGCTAGAGGCTTTTCGAAGGAGGCAGCCAGTGCGATTGCTAGAGCGAGGAGAGCGTCTACCATTAGAGTTTACCAATCGAAGTGGGAAGTCTTCCGAGACTGGTGCAAGTCAGTTTCCGTATCCTCGTCCAGTACCTCTGTAGCCCAAATAGCTGATTTTCTCTTATACCTGAGAAAAGTATGATCCCTTTCAGCTCCTACTATCAAGGGCTACAGAAGCATGTTGGCCTCGGTCTTCCGGCATAGAGGCTTAGATCTTTCCAACAATAAAGATCTGCAAGACCTCCTTAAGTCTTTTGAGACCTCTAAGGAACGTCGTTTGGCTACACCTGGGTGGAATTTAGACGTGGTCCTAAGATTCCTCATGTCAGACAGGTTTGAGCCTTTACATTCAGCCTCCCTGAAAGATCTCACTCTTAAGACTCTTTTCCCGGTATGCTTAGCCTCGGCTAAAAGAGTCAGTGAGCTTCATGCCTTCAGCAAGAACATCGGGTTTTCGTCAGAAAAAGCTACTTGTTCTCTGCAGCTTGGTTTCCTAGCCAAAAATGAGCTACCTTCTCGTCCTTGGCCTAAATCTTTCGATATTCCTAGCTTATCGGAGATCGTAGGCAATGAACTAGAAAGAGTATTATGCCCTGTTAGAGCTCTTAAGTTCTACTTAACTCGTACTAAACCTTTACGAGGCCAATCTGAAGCGTTATGGTGTTCGGTTAAGAAACCATCCTTGCCTATGTCAAAGAATGCTTTGTCATATTTTATCAGATTGTTAATACGAGAAGCTCATTCACACTTGAGTGAGGAAGACCGATCTTTGCTTAAGGTTAAGACGCACGAGGTTAGAGCTGTAGCAACTTCCGTGGCCTTTAAGCAAAATAGATCTCTGCAAAGTATCATGGACGCAACCTATTGGAGAAGCAAGTCAGTGTTCGCGTCATTTTACTTGAAAGATGTCCAGACTCTTTACGAGAACTGCTACACACTGGGACCATTCGTAGCAGCGAGTGCAGTAGTGGGTGAGGGCTCAACCACTACAATTCCCTAATTCCATATCCTTTTAATCTGTCTCTTGAAATGTTTTTTAATGTTGTTTTTATGGGTTGTCCGGAAGGCTAAGAAGCCTTTCGCATCCTGGTTGATTTGGCGGGTGGTCAAAGTCATTTCTTGAGAGCGCCCAGATTAGGGGTTTGATGAGGTCCTGTTGTATGGGTTGCAGCCCTTGATACTTCAGCTCCTGGGAGTCTGTCAGCATCCTAAGAGGATCGCTGGGCTCCGTAAGGAAGACGTACTTACAAGGCAGAGTAATCGTCTAAGTCGACTTCCTTACCAGGTACCTATTTATTTTGGTTTTGTTATATTGATAACTGTCAAAATGAAAAAACTCTTAGCTTATACGATGTAAACATATTTAACTCTGGTCTCTACCCACCTCCTTGGGTGTGAATCAGCTATTATATATTCACCGGCTAAGTTAAATATTTAAAAATGATATTTTAATTATAAAATAAATTTTTGAATATACTTACCCGGTGAATATATAAATTAAACGACCCTCCCTTCCTCCCCAATAGAGACGCAGTGGGATGAGAAGAAATTGAAGGTTTTGTTTACATCGAGAGTGGTATCTGACCGACAGTTGGCGCTGGTGGGCACACCCGCAACCTGCATAGCGATCGCTGGCGAGTTTTTTATGTATGTGTCTGTCGAGCAACAGAGTTGCAGCTATTATATATTCACCGGGTAAGTATATTCAAAAATTTATTTTATAATTAAAATATCATATCATGAGAGTCCCGTTCATAGCGATGACGTTCATGTACAGGCGTTTCTGCCACAGACTCGGCGTGACGTTGAGCGGTAGACACCGTAGACACAACGTGACGTCGAGTGTCAGTCACCGTAGTCACGATATAGCATTGATCAGCAGTCACCGCTGTTACTACGTGACGTTTGAACGTCAGCCACCGCAGTCACAGGTTGATCCGAAGTGAAGTGTTTTGCAAGATATGCTGTTAAAGCTTTCTTCTTTAATAGAAGCTTACGATCCTGTTCTTGTGCGAAAGGATCCTTTGCTTTTTGTACGTCACGGTTCTGGGATACGTGATTCGGGTCTTCAACCTTCTAAACGAGCTTTGTTACGCCACGCTGACGTTATCCCTAGTGACAGCTTTGCTGTTAAACGAGATGCGGAGCATAAATCTCGATGTAACTTTGATCGCTTTGAACGTCAGCCACCGCAGTCACAGCGTGACGTTGAGCTGCAGACACCGCAGACACGACGTGACGTTGAGCGGTAGACACCGTAGACATGACGTGACGTCGAGGGTCAGTTATCGTAGTCACGATATAGCATCGAACAGCAGTCACCGCTGTTACTACGGGACCTTTGAACGTCAGTTACTTCTGTCACGACGTGTAGTAGAATAACATTCTCTGCAGTCACAACGTGACATCGACCCTCCAACTTTAACTTCTGTTCATATACAAGTTGATGTAGCCTGTCAGGCTTTTCCTTCACGTCATTCTGAATATAAATCTCCTTCTCGCAAGACTTTAGATTTATCAGATGATGTGCCTTCTGAAGAAGTTGATGACCCCCTTTCAACTAATGTACCTTTGGGGAGTCATTCAGAAGAGGAGTATCCTAGGGTGGTCCAACAATCCCTTGTTTTATAATTATGAATTTCTTTAGTGAAATTTTGTCCTACTCGTTTTGTAACGGCTGCTCCGCCGTCTGAGTTTACTCTTGGCATGACTTTCTTCGACTCCTACATTTACGAAGTCAGTTCTCTCTTGTTCTTCCAAGAGAGCCATGCTCTTACTGGGAGACTGATTGGAATCCAGGAGAAGTTTAGGAAAGTCTGCTTTTGCTTTTCCTCCTTCTTAATTAGCTTCTCGCTCGAGCGTCTGGTGTGACACAGGAGAAATTCTCGGCTTGGGAGTACCTGCCTCTGCCCAGGGAGACTTATTAAGCCTAGTGGACTCTCCTCGTCGTCTAGCCATGAGACGCTCCAAGATTTTATGGTCTGCTTCAGAGCTAGACCATCTCCTGTTAGGAGTTTTTTTCGAGCGTTTGAAGTATTTATTTGTTGGATTGGTCCCTGGGAGCCTTAAGTAAGAAGGTCTCTCCAGCTGTCAATGTATTGCTGTACAATTATGTCATGCATGAACAAGGCTATCAGGGATGGCTCCAATGATCTGGCAGCCACGTTCACTGCAGGAGTACTTAAGATGTAAGTGGGCTCAATGTGTTCATTGTCAAGACAAAGTTCACGATGAAGACTACCAAATATGTCTTGGCAGCAGTAAGGGAAGGCGACTGGATGGTCTCTCTCGACCTTCAGGATGCATACTTCCACATCCCGATTCATCCAAACTTTCAACAACATCTGAGGTTTGTGGACGGGAAAGTAGTGTACCAATTTCGAGCACTGTGCTTCGGCCTCATTCCTGCTCCTCTTGTTTTTACAAGGCTCTTGCAAAATGTAGCAAGCTTTCTACATTTTTTTGAGGATTCAGAGCCTCCCTTTATTTTGACGACTGGCTAATCAGGGCGTCGTCATTAAATCGCTGTCTGGAGAGCCTCTAATGGACATTAGACCTAACCAAGGAGCTTGGTCTCATAGTGAACGTAGAGAAGTCGTAACTTACAGTACTCCATCCCAGACTATTCTTTATTTGGGAATGGTGATACAGTGTCAAATTTTTCGGGCCTTTTCGTCTCCCACAAGAACGGAACAAGCTCTGTTAAAAGTCCGTCACTTGCAAGAGAAAAACAGTTGCTCTGTAAGAGTTTGAACGAGCCTCGTGGGAACTCTTTCATCGCTGGAGTAGTTTATCTCTCTGGGGAGACTCAACCTTTGCCCTCTCCAATTTCACCTAAACCATTGGAACAAGGAGAAGGGCTTAGAGAGTATCTCTTTCCCAATCTCCAACTCAGTCTAGACATGTCTGACTTGGTGGGACAGCAACATCAGACTTCGAGAAGGTCTTTCTCTTGCGATCAAGAACCCAAACCATGTGTTGTATTCAGATGCATCGGATTTGGGTTAGGGAGCTCCACTGGACAGTCTGGAATGCTCGGGTCTTTGGTCCACGGATCAGAAGGAACTCCATTTAAGGCAAGTAACATCTCTCTTTTGACGAGATTTTTGCAAGGAGAAATGAATGTCTTGGCGGACTGCCTCAGCAGAAGAGGACAAGTCATCTCCATGGAGTGGACGTTGCACAAGACTGTGTGCGAGAAGCTATGGATGACATGGGGTCAACCCACCATAGATCTTTTTGCGACTTCACTGACAAAGAGGCTCTCGACCTACTGCTTTCCAGTTCCAGATCCAGAGGCAGCCCACATAGACGCTTTCCTGCTGGACTGGTCTCACCTGGACGTTTATGCCTTTCCACCTTTCAAGATCCTAAACAAGGTGCTGCAGAAGTTCACCTCTCACGAAGGGACCAGGTTGACGTTGGTTGCTCCCCTCTTGCCCGCGAGAGAGTGGTTCACAGAGGTACTTCTATGGCTGGTAGACGTTCCAAGAAGTCTGCCGTTGCGGATGGATCTCATGCGACAGCCTCACGTAAATAGATTTCATCAAAGCCTCCCCACGCTTCGTCTAACTGCCTTCAGACTATCGAAAGACTCTCTTGAGCTCGAGGGTTTTCGAAGGAGGCAGCTAGAGCGATCGCGAGGGCTAGAAGATCCTCTACCATCAGGATCTATCAGTCGAAATGGGAGGTATTTAGTGACTGGTGCAAGTCGTCCTCTATTTCCTCTTCCAGTGCCTCTGTAGCGCAGATTGCGGATTTTCTGCTTTACCTGAGAAACAGTCGCTCCCTCTCTGCATCCACCATTAAAGGCTACAGAAGCATGTTAGCTTCTGTTTTCAGGCATAGGGGTTTGGATCTTTCTAATAACAAAGATCTTCAAGACCTGCTTAAGTCTTTCGAGACTTCCAAGGAGCGTCATATTTTGACTCCTGCTTGGAACTTGGACGTGGTCCTACAGTTCCTTATGTCAGACAGGTTTGAACCATTAAATTCAGCCTCCCTGAAGGATCTTACCCTCAAGACACTTTTTTTGGTGAGCTTGGCTTCGGCTAAAAGGGTTAGTGAGATACATGCTTTTAGCAAGAACATCGGCTTCTCCACTAATAAAGCAGTATGTGCTCTTCAACTTGGTTTTTTGGCCAAGAATGAACTTCCGTCTCGTCCTTGGCCTAAATCATTTGAAATCCCCAGTCTTTCTGAGATTGTGGGGAATGAAGTTGAAAGAGTGCTGTGCCCCGTTAGAGCTCTTAAATTTTATTTATCCAGAACTAAACCGCTACGAGGTTGTTCAGAGGCTTTATGGTGCTCCGTTAAAAAGCCCTCTTTGCTCTTGTCTAAGAATGCGTGGTCTTATTTTATTAGACTTTTGGTTCGGGAGGCACACACTCATTTAAGTGAGAAGGATCGTAATTTACTTAAAGTCAAGGCTCATGAAGTTAGAGCGATAGCAACTTCAGTAGCGTTTAAGCAAATAGATCCATTAAAAGTATTATGGACGTGACCTTTTGGAGAAGCAAGTCGGTATTCGCTTCATATTACTTGAAAGATGTCCAGACTTTATGAGGACTGCTACACACTGGGACCATTCGTAGCAGCGAGTGCAGTAGTAGGTGAAGGCTCTACCACTACATTCCCTTAATCCCAATATCCTTTTAATCTACTCTTGAAATTTTTAACTTATTTTGGGTTGTACGGGAGACTAAGAAGTCTTTCGCAATCTTTTTGATTTGGCGGGTGGTCAAAATATTGTTTCTTGAGAGCGCCCAGATTAAGGGTATTGATGAGGTCCTGTTATAGGGGTGTTCACCCTGGATATAGCAGCTCCTGGGAGTCTTTCAGCATCCTAAGAGGATCGCTGGGCTTCGTGAGGATATTATTATTATTAATGAGGCAGAGTAATTATCAGAGTCAGCTTCCTTACCAGGTACCTATACTTAAGTTTGTTTTTTGAATAGTTGTCAAAAACTCTTGAGCATATACGCCTTTATTGTTTTAATACTGGTCTCTACCCACCACCATGGGTGTGAATCAGCTATTTATATATTCACCGGCTAAGTTTAATATTTAAAAATGATATTTTCATTATAAAATAAATTTTTGAATATACTTACCCGGTGAATATATAATATTAAAGGCCCTCCCTTCCTCCCCGATAGAGACCCTACGGACTGAGAAGAACTGGTTTGGTTGAGAAGTATATGCGGTATCTGGCCGATAGTCGGCGCTGGTGGGCACACCCGGCAGCCTTCATGGCAATCGCTCGCGAGTTTTTGGAATCTGTCGACCGTCGGAGACGTCAGTTATTTATATATTCACCGGGTAAGTATATTCAAAAATTTATTTTATAATGAAAATATCATTTTTTACATATCCACTTTTAAGGGACCTTGGTTTGAAAAATCTCATTTAGATATAGGATCTAATTTGTTACTTGTATATAATTATATTGGTGTTGAATTTAGTTATAAATTTGTTGAAAATTATTTAAGAATTTCTCATAAAACAATATTTGATTGGTGCGCATTCATTCGTGAAGTTACTGTGCATTGGGTAATGAGTCTGAAAGCTGAAGCTTGCCTTTACCCTCCAACCTAATTAGCATAAGTACACAAAGGGTTTTAGGCTGTCTTATATTTGATATGGCTGTGTAAGGGGGTCCCCCTCCCTGCTAAGTAAGGATAAGGCTATACCTTAGGTTAGGTGGTTTGTTTAGGTAAGCTGGTGGCCTTGTTTGTTACCCATTCTACATGTGCCATTATTCGTACTTTAAACCGATTCTTTAATTCATTCCTCACCCAAAAACCCATGTTACCCACTGGGGGTCCCCGAAGATTGGAAAGGTTAACAAACAGCGTAAAAATACTGTTCCTCCTCCTCCTCAAAAAAAAAAAGGGCAGCTTTAGATAAAGTCCTAGTAATTCATCAGAAAATAAATATCAGTTATTAGTGCCGGAACTATTGTATAGAATTATCAAGGAGGGTCCTGTATCCCTAAATCTGATTTGTGGCAGAAGTAAAGGTCAAATTCGTTGAAAACACGCTAGTTAAGCGAAAAAACATATATTTGGTGGATAAACAAGTTTTGCTGCAACTATAATTTTACAGTTTCATTGGTAATGCAAAAGTAAGAGGGTGAAACAACAGCTACGAACTATCTGCTGTGGTTATCTCTATACAACATTCTCCCTCAAGTTAATTTTCTTCTGAGACCCATTTTCTATCGATTGCAAACTTTTCTTTTTTTAACGGGCAATTTTAAAATGGAAATAAATACAAGAACACAAGCCAACCTCACGTTCCTCACCTACCCTAATGTAGAAGCCTTTTCCTTACATACTGGGTATGGGGCCTTGTAACTCCTGCGACCCAACCCTTAGACAGTTATATTCTTAGCTAGGCTGAAAGCTAGTCTGCAGTGCCCCAAACTTCCTAGAGTAAAAGCAACATTTTTAGGTATCCAAGAGTTTCAACAGCTCCTTTCAGGCCAATCGGTATTGCTGATGAAGGACAACATGACTGTATTGGCTCTTATAAACGAGCAGAGGGTTTGCTATCTGGCCATCAAAATACTGTGATGGACAGAAGACAATGCGATCTCCATGTCAGCCTGCTCATGCCAAGAAAGAAGAACCTCTTGGCAGACAATCTTAGCTTTAAGTCCTCAGATAGCGACTGTGGGGTTCTCTAAGAATAGATCTGTCCGCGATTTCTCTCAACCAGAAGCTTCCGCTGCACTACTCGCCAGTTCCAGACCTACAGGTGGCATTCCAGGGTGCATTCCAGCATCACTGTGACAACTTGGACATCTACACATTCCCCCAGTTCCGCCTTATAAGGAATCTCCTCAACAAGGTGAAATCATCTCTTGATCTTTCAACATTGATAATGCCACTATGGCAACACGCAGAATGGTACCCGGAACCTTTTGCTGCTGATGACTGAGACGCTTCATTACACGACTTGCTACACCAACCACATGTAGAGATCTACCACAAGACAGGCAGATCCCTCTGACTTCACACTTGGAAGTTATCCAGCACCTCCTCTCTGAGGGGGTTTTCGCAACCAGTGGCAAAACAGATCTCTGATTACCTTAAAAAGGTCTGCCTACCAGGAAAAGTGGGAGATCTTTTGTGGTTGGTGTCTCTCTCTCCACTCAGAGCTACTATACCCCTGATTGCCAAATTTTTATTGTATCTCCAAGAAGAAAAACTCTTTGATCAGTACCAGTGGTTAAAGGCTATTGCTCAGCCTCGGGCCAGATCTTTAGACTGCAAGGAGCTGACATTTCCTCTTCAACAGAATTATCTATGCTCATACAGAGCTTTGAGCTAACGTGTCCTCAGTCGGAAGTGAAAGTCTCCTCCCTGGGATGTAGTTAAAGTTTTTCCATACCCTGGAAGAACCAATCCGAGACTTGATTCAACGATCCGTTGAATCAGGCATCAGACTGAGACTTTTAGACTTTTTATACTGTCTTTCTTATCATCTTGGTCTTGTCTAAGAGGATCAGTGAATTACTTGGCCAATTCTACAACATCGCCCATTCAAAGGGATGGGGCCAGGTGATGTTCAACTTATCAATGAATTTGTTACCAAGACTCAAAATATTGTGGTTGCAGACCCTAGGTTCGTGTCCTTCCTGAATTATGTCCTGTGAGGGCGCTATCTCAAGTGCACTAGAGGAGCTCACCCACGAACAAAACGCCTCTTTTTCAGCATGGGCAGGGTCAAGAGAAGAGTAACAAAAAATAGCATATCCTAGATTAGGCATGTTATTATCCAAGCTATTAACCCTTATGCTCGACATGGGTGTCGACCGAAAGCTCATGACATCTGGGGCATAAGCAACTTCTCTTTGATGTAGGTGTTAATACGGGAATGTGAAAGCATCAGATGACCCTCGCCACCCATTACCTGTAAGATGGGACACTCAGGTCCCTAGGTATCTTAACGCTATGACCTGTGGTGGCTGCTCAGAAAGTGATGTAGCTACATTAACTCCCTCACAAGACTATTAGCAGTCGGTTGAAGACAGAGGTAACGCAGTTAGACTCTGTGATGAGTGTATAAGGAATGACTGGCCTTTTTTTCTCATCTTCCCTCTCTTGGGGTACAGCATCTGAAGCTCTGACACCTGGTTCTCATCAATAGTTGCTAGTTGCTTTAATTCATATGTGTTCCATTACATTCCCAATCTCCTTGCAAGGGGGAGTTGGAACGTCTGGATCTTTTCTGTGTGTAATTTCACAAACATATCCCTTATACATAGCTTAGATAGGGTCATAGTCTGGTTCCCCACTCACTGTTCTTGGTTGCACGAGCCATCAGCCCTCTGGCATTGATAAGTGAACGACTCACAAGGTGTCTGAATGCTTATCAAGCTTAATGTTGCAATCCCAGGTCAAAGGTTAAGGTCAGTTGAAAGAACTTCCACCTTCCTGTGTGTGAGTCGCCTATGTAAAGAACAAAGGTTTGTATTCGTGTAGGAACAAATGCCAAATTTGAAAATCATTTGTATTTTCCGTAACAAGTGTTATTTCTATGCACCTATTGGCCTGCTATCACCTAACCCTTTAGATGTCCCGTCTGCAATCAGTGACGTCATAGTGAGTGAATAGGGGGTCAGTGCTTCCCCTGCTACCACTAGTAACAACTGGTTGACAGCTGCTATCTTCTCCTATGTAAATAAAAGGTTTAAATAGTTGAGAAAAATACAAAGTAAATTTCAAATTTTTCATATTGATTCGTAGATTTACAGGATATATGGCTTATCCTAAACCATAGTTTTTCATTAAATTGTTGTATACAATATATAACATGATCCTTAGATTCATACAAAGGAACACTATATACTGGGAGAATGCAAAATATTGCTAAAGATTCTGTGATATAAAGACTAAAATAGTAAAAATTATTGTTGTTTTGCTAATGTCAAATAGTATTAGTAATTCCATTAGACCAACCCAGGATTTTATAATCATTGAATGAAGTTGGATAGATTTTCCATATAAATTGTTGTTGTGTTTGTTAAAAACATGTCTCTGGTAAGACAAGGTTTTCAGTTAAATAGTTACATAGGTTAGTCCATGGTTGAGGTATACCCAATAAACCAAACCAACAATGTTGAATGAGCTCGTCAATTAACTAATGTAGGTTAGGTTAGGGAATCAGTGTGTGATAGGTTTTCCGTACTTAGGCAAAAGAAGCAAGATGTTGGAGATGGGTAGAATAAGCTGGTTCATGGATTAAAGGTTAACCAGCAAAATCACTTGAATAAGTTAATAAATGATAGAAGAGCTTGTTAATTTATAGAGGCTCCATACAATATTGATTGAAAATTAAGTATTCAATTTCAGTTATGAGGAGGATACATTTGCTTAAAAAATTTTAGGAAATTGCTAATCTTGTCAGTTATAGGAACGAGAAAATACCACAATTTTTAATTTGCACTGAACTCTATTCAGTAATATTCTACACCTGAAATCATTACCGTGCCAATAAATTCAATGTTTGCCCAAATTCATATTAGTCGTTTTCATGACTATCTTATGTATATTGTGGGTGTCTAACCATGTATCCTCTGTGGTGTAAGGTAGAATGTTTTATCCAGGATGTTATGGTTTATTGCACAACACTATACTCTTGTGTAGTAATTATAATTCTACTCCTGAAACTGTTACAGTCCCAGTAAATAAAATTTTTGCCCATAGTTTATACAAGCTTTATTATAACTATTTTATGGGTATTGTGTGTTTAACCACATATATAATGGGGTATAAAGCAGAATGTTTTATACAAGAAATTGTGGTTTTATAAGTACCTCTTTACGAAAATTGAAGGGTTGGGCGAACCACCGTTAGTCAGTGTTTTACCAAAGGCCAGTCAGTCGACTAAAGTGGTGAAATATTTCCTTGTTTAGGAGGCAATACATTTCCACTTTTGAGGTATACTTTCAGTTGTAATCTTTGCCATTATAAATGCCATGGACATGTCTAGGTTGCAATTATATCCATAATTTTATATTTAATACATCAGAATATTTTGTTTATAGTTTATCATGATCGATATTTTACTAAGAGCATAGTCTTGATATTGACATGTACTGTAAAAAAAATGAATGACTAATATATACTGTGCAATTAACATCTTTCATTTTTTTTTTCAGACGAATCATTAGAAGAAGAGACATCTATTTAAAGCCTCGTGCTCTAAACAGGAAATTAAACAGCAGCTACACTTTCCCATCGATACCAAGAAGAAGAGAGGAAGACCAACAGTGCATAATCTTGGATTTACCACAGGAAAAATTCCAGAATGTTGATTAGGAAGACAAAAAGCCTGATAATTTTGATTCCAGATTTCAAAAGGAACACTGAATCTTCACAACTGTCCTCAAAGTCTTTTATGGAGTATTAAAATAGCCCCATGAGAAAATAACAATACTACAAATATCTTGACATGCTTACTGTAGGTTCAATAGTAATCAGTAATTAAAGATTAAAACAAAATACAGTAAATAAGTAATATAAATTTTTACAATTAAGATATTGCCAGATTATTTCAGGTTAGTTTTTTCTGGAAGCCGTGAATTTGGTTATAAACATTAAGTATTCTTCACTTAAGTAACAACTATTTTATTTGCTCCTAATCTTTACAAAGTTAGTGCGTAATGAAATAATTTCGGTTAGTTTCTAATTCTTTGTAATTTTCCTGTAAAATACACTAGTGTTATACTTTTTAGTAAATTCTAAGCACCCAAAATATAACTTGATAATCAGGTCCTGATCAACATTTATGACCTCGATTGATTTTCTAATTAAAATTCAAATAGCAATCTTAATTATTTGACATCAAAGTAGCACGATCATTTGTTTAATATTGCCTGGAAACTAGTTAGGGAATACGAATTTACCGAATAATGATGGACTCCTATAACTAATCAAAATAATCAACGGGAATTATTATTGGTGATGTTAAATGGATTGATTTTATATGTATCATTGTAAATGCTTTTGAGAAATGAGGAAATTGAGTATTAAAAATCAATTAAGCCTAACAAATATCAACGAGGAGGAGATTTTGCTTTAGTTTTTTTTTTTTTTTTTTTTATAACTTTTAACTATTAAATTAAGTGTCAATTTCCTCTGGACCTCTAAATATACTATACTTCTAGATTTTGTCATTGTTCCGTAACTGAAATACAAACCACGCTATTTAATATGGGTAATTACTTTCGGCGTAGCTGAAATGACGAGTCATTAGAATTTTAACGAGGGTTTACTGCCCCACCGCTAGTTAAGGGGGGGGGGGGATTGGTAGGAAGGGTAGCTTGCTACCCCCCTCCCCCACACACACACACACACACACACACCCGTGATTGAGCTCCCTTTGCTCTCGGCTTGGGTGGCAGACGGACGTGTCCGCTTTCACCCTCGCCTCTTTTGGACAGCCATTACTAATCTTTCTTTTGCTTTTCCTTTGACAGGGTGTATGTGAAGTTGTCCTGGCTTACCTGACTGCCCTTGTGGCACGTTTATGTCGGCAGTCGACACGGATCCCCACACCTTGTGTCCTTAACTGTAGGGGCCAACGGTGTGATAGAGATGAGGTTTATCGTGAGTGTAGGAAGTGGTCTATCTCCCAGTGGGAGAGGTTTTTTTCGGCGCCGGAAGAAGAAGTCCAAACGGGATATTTCTCCTTCAAAGGTTTCTTTAAGAGAAAATCCCAAGGACTCTTCTTCCGTGGCCCAAACCTCCTCCGAAGCTCCCACTCAATCGGTTTCTCCCGAGAAGCCGTCGAGTGGTAGCGTAGACCGTAGTTCTGTTGACCGATCCCGGGGTGTGGGAGAGGGGGTTGCCTCCCATAGCGAGGGAGCTCCTCCTCCTCCCCCGGAGGAGGATATTATCATGCCTGTAACTAATAATGATTTATTACAGCTTTGGGCTTCCTTGGGGCTTCAGGGTTCGCCCTCCAAGGAAGCCCTGTTTGACATGATAAAGTTGGGAGCAGCTGTCAAACAGTCGCCGACGGTAGCAGAGATCGATCCTGTCTATCGTCGACGTTGTTGTGGCAGAGGCTTCCGATGAGTTGTCTCAAACCTCTGCTCCTGGTGTTGCTGCTGTAGCTGAAGGCTTAGTTCCCCCTCCAAACATCCTTTGAGGGAGGAACTAAGTCCTACGGTCTCTCCTTCCGGTGATTCTCCCCCTCAGGGGAGTTCACTCACAGAGACTCCTCTTCGGAGGACTGCTGATGGTCAGCCCGCTGACCCCACGGCCCCCAGAGGGCGTATAAGGCGTAAAGCTCCCCTTCCCCTTCGCAGTAGAGGTCTTCCTTCACCTCACAAGGGTGTTAGGAGGCGCCTCTTCGGCTCGTCATCTTCGCAGTCCTCTGCAGAAGAACCTCGCCATCGTTCACCGACCCTGCCAGCTACATCCTTGGACCTCTCCGCAGATCGTTCGCGATCTCCTTCGGTGGAAGGTCGTCCTTAAAAAGGGCACGCCGACCTTCCACCCACCAGACCTGCTGACCTGCCGTCACCGTTCCTGGCTGCCGATGCGCTGTGGGCGCCTTCTCATCCCGTTGTAAAACGGGCAATGGTCCCTTCGGGGCATAAAGGGCGTGAGCACAAATTGGTGTCCAAGTCCCTTAAGCGGCAGGTATCCCCTGCGCGCCAACAATCTCCTGCTGCAGATGTTCCTGTCTTAGCGCGCCAGCGCTCACCTCGCGCACAAGCAGTTGTTCCTGTCACTGCGCGCCAACGACCATCTGCGAGCCAGCACGCACCTGTAATGGTTCCTGCAATAGCGCGCCAGAGCTCACCTGCATGCAAGCGCTCACCAGCTGTTCCTGTTATAGCGTGCCAGCGCTCACCTGCGCGCCAGCGCACTTCTATGGAGGTTCCTGAGATAGCGAGCAGGCACTCACCGGACCTCCAGCGCTCTCCAGATCCTCAGTGCGCTACTGCGCGCAAGCGCGCACCTGCAGAAAGTCCTGATATAGCGCGCAACTGTACGCCACCCCACAGCACTGGAATCTCCTGAGATAGCGCACAGGCGCTCACCGGGACTCCAGCGCTCTCCAGATCGCCAGTGCACTTCTGCGCGCCCTCATCCTAATGCGCGCCCACGTTCTCCTGCGCGCCAGGCACGCCCACGATCTTCGGATCTGGGCGCAGTGGGGAGAGTAACCTCTTCCCCTGCTCGCCAGCGCTCACCTGCGCGCCATCGCTCGCAGTCTCCGTGCGCCCACGAGGTTGCGCATGCGCGCCCTGCACTCCCATCACTTTGGCCAGATATCCGCACTGCGTACCCGTGCTCTAGGGATATATCTCCTGCACGCGCCCAACGTTATCGCCCTCACGGGGTCTTCGGCGGGATATTGCACGCCCACGCGCGGACGTACAATCGCCTTCGCGCAAGCGCTCATCCAGCCTTCTGCGCGCCCCCTGTCATCGCCAGTCCATGCCATCGCCCACGCGCGCGCGAACATTCTCCCGCGCGCGACCCAGGGCAGAGCCCATCTAGCGAGCACCAGCGCGATTTGTTGTCGCGAGGCTGCAGGACATCGCGCGGCCAAGTCATCGTCGTCACGTCCCCCCCCCTCCCCCCACAAGCGCAGCTACCCCTCCCCTACCTCCTCAATGGCTCGCCATCTCAGCTACACTGAAAGTAATACCCCATGTAAATTGCTAAGGTTTGTATGGTTAGGAATAATACAAATTATCTCTTGAATTTGTCATTTTGGTGTGACAGAAGGCATGTTACATTGAAAAACAAAAAAGTGAAAAAAGGTGTAGTTTTTACATATCCACTATTAAGGGACCTTGGTTTGAAGTCTCTTTTAGATATTTAATTATACTGGTGTTGAATTTAGTTATAAATTTGTTGAAAATTAATTGAAAATTTTTCATAAAATAATATTTGATTGGTGCGCATTCATTCGTGAAGTTACTGTGCATTGGGTAATGAGTCTGAAAGCTGAAGCTTGCCTATACCCTCCAACCTAGTTAGCATAAGTACACAAAGGGTTGCAGGCTGTCTTATATTTAATATGGCTGTGTAAGGGGGAACCCCCTCCCTGCTAGGTAAGGATAAGGCTACTACCTTAGGTTAGGTGGTTTGTTTAGGTAAGCTGGTGGCCTTGTTTGTTACCCATTCTACATGTGCCTTTATTCGTACTTTAAACCGATTCTTTAATTCATTCCTCACCCAAAAACCAATTTTTAAATATTAAACTTAGCCGGTGAATATATATATATAGCTTACGTCTCCGACGGTCGACAGATTCCAAAAACTCGCGAGCGATCGCCATGATGGTTGCCGGGTGTGCCCACCAGCGCCGACTATCCGCCAGATACCGCATATACTTCTCCAGGAGTTCAGTTCTTCTCTGTCGGTGGTAGTGACAGCATTGGTTCCGCTCGCGCTTAACCTCAAGTTTCTACTGATTGGTGAAGTACTTGTTCATGGTTTTATTGCTTTCGCTGTGTTGGTTATCTTCGATAAAACTCTTGAATCCCTTTTTTGATTATTGTTGCTGAACTTGACTTTCTTTTTGGACTTTCTTTGAAATTTTCACTATGGCTGACCCTTCTCCTGTCTTTTGTAAATGTGCAAAAGACTGTAATAAACGTCTTCCTAAAGCTTCCATCGATCCTCATTCTATTTGTGTTAATTGCCGAGGTAAATGTTGTCAATTAGGGGATCGATGTGAGGAATGTATTGTTTTGTCTGAATTCGAGTGGTTGGAGTATGATAGATATACTTGGAAACTCGAAAGAGATAGGGTTAGAAGAAGCTCTTCTAGACCTCAAGAATTTTCCTCTTCCCATGCCCCTGAACCTAATCCTCCTCCTGTAGTGGTAGTTTCAGAACCCCCTATTGGCACTAATGAACCTTCTATGCGTGATATGTTAATGGCCATTCAAGCGTTGGGTGAAAAGGTCGAATCGTTGGTCTCGGACAGAAATCAACTTAAGTCCGACGTTAAGATTTAAAGGGTCAAAGTGATAAAGTGAAAAGTGCAACAAATGTGTTTAGTGTTTTGCCGGAGGATTCGTCTGTTCGTGCTTGTCGCTTGCCTAGTCCGAGACCTCTTTCAGGCTCCCCTACCCCAGGGAGAAGGAATGTCGTAGGACCTAAGGGAGTGAGATGTGTAAACCAAAGAACAGACGTTCCCTCAAAGGTATCAAACGTTGCTCTTCAAGCACGTCCTTACCATAAGACAGGAGAGACGAAGTTCTCCTCGTCTTCCGATGATTCGTCTGTTAAAAAACCTTGGCGTAAGGTTTCAAGACCGTTGAAGCGCAAGTCAGTCCCTTCAGGACAGGTCCAGCGTCCTGGCTGTAGTCATTGGGACAGCACCGACCGTATTCGGTCATCGGACGATTATTCTCCTGTTAAGCGCAAACGTGACGTTGAGTTCGAGGGTCCCGTTCAGGGCGATGACGCACAGGCGTTACCGTCGTCACGATCTGTTTCGAGTTCTGTTGACCCTAAGTTAAGCGTCTTGCAAGATATGCAGTTAAAACTTTCCTCCTTAATGGAAGTTTACGATCATGTTCCTGTACGTAAGGAACCGTTACTTGCGGTTCGTCACGGTACCAGCAAGCGTGATTCAGGTCTTCAACCTCCTAAGCGAGATTTGTCTCGTCACTCTGATGTTATCCCTAATGTCAGCTTTGCGGTTAAACGTGATTCAGAACGTGTTTCACGTCAGTCACGAGACTTTGAACTTCAGTTTCCGCAGTCACAACGTGACGTTGAGCTGCAGTCACCGCAGCCCCGACGTGACGTTCATCGGCCGACTCCGTTGACCCGACGTGACGTCGAACGTCAGTCGCCACAGTCTCGTTTTGACATCATCAGTCTCCTCTGTCCCTTCGTGGCGTAGACCATCAGTCTTTGCAGTCTCGACGTGACGTCGTCCCCTCGACTTTTGCTGCGGCTCCTTTGCAAGTTATGGAGCCTGTCAGGCTTTGCCGCCTCGTCAGCTGAGTTTTCTCCGTGTCGCTAGACTTTACCTTTGTCAGATGATGTTCCTTCTGATGAGGAAGTTGATGATCCCCTTTCAGCTAATGTTCCTTTGGGGATTCAATCAGATGGGGAGGAGCCTAGGGTTGTCCAGCAATCCCTTGACTTTAAAAAGATTATGCTTATCTTTAGGGATGTTTTTCCCGATCATTTTGTTACTGCGGCTCCACGTTCGCCGCCGTCTGAATTTACTTTAGGCATGACTTCATCGACTCCGTCGTTTACGAAGTTGGTTCTCTCTCGATCTTCTAAGAGAGCCATGCGTTTGTTGGGAGACTGGTTAGTAACCAGAAGAAGTTTAGGAAAGTCTCCCTTTGCCTTTCCCCCTTTTAGATTGGCCTCTCGTGCGAGCGTCTGGTATGACACGGGAGAAGTTCTCGGCCTGGGAGTTCCTGCCTCTGCCCAGGGAGACTTCTCAAGTCTTGTAGACACTCCTCATCGTCTAGCCATGAGACGCTCGAAGATTTGCTGGTCTTCCACAGAGCTGGATCGTCTCCTTAAAGGAATTTTCCGTGCCTTCGAGGTTTTTAATTTTTTGGATTGGTCCCTGGGAGCCTTAAGTAAGAAGGTCTCTTCATCGGACAATGATGTTTCTATTCAAATAATGTCTTGCATGGACAAGGCCATAAAGGATGGCTCTAATGAACTGGCGGCTATGTTCACAGCAGGAGTTCTTAAGAAAAGAGAAGCCCTGTGTTCTTTTCTTTCTGTAGGGGTTACTCCCTGTCAGAAGTCAGAACTTCTTTTTGCTCCCTTATCTTCTACTCTGTTCCCTCAACATCTTATTAAAGATATCGCGGCATCTCTTGCTCTGAAGGACACGCACGATTTGGTGGCCAAGACTGCGCACAAAGTTTTGCCGCCTTCTTCTCATGCCAACAAACCTAAGTTTGACACGCCAGCGGCTAGGTTTATTCCGCCTTTTGTGGCAGAGCCCCCAGTAGGGGAAATTTTCGTTCCGATAGCAAACGAGGTAAGAAGAGAGGTTCCAGATCCTCACGTGGCAGAGTCTGACTGCCCACGGCTTCAGACACCGGCAGGGGCCAGATTGACGAGCTTCTGGCAGGCCTGGGAGAAGAGGGGTGCAGACCGGGAGTCTGTTTTGTTACTGAAGGAGGGTTACAAAATTCCTTTTGTACGAAGACCTCCGCTAGTGAAATTTCCGATAGACCTCTCTCCCAGGTATCGAGAGGAGACAAAGAGACAGGCGTTGCCTCAAGTTTCTCTGTTGTTGGAAAAGGGGGCGGGGGTGAAAGTCTCGGACCTTCAATCCCCAGGTTTTTACAACCGTCTCTTCCTGGTTCCGAAGAACACAGGAGGTTGGAGGCCAGTGCTAGATGTAAGTGCTCTCAACATGTTTGTTGTAAAAACAAAATTCACGATGGAGACCACCAAATTTGTTTTAGCAGCGGTAAGAGAGGGCGACTGGATGGTCTCTCTCGACCTGCAGGATGCGTACTTCCACATTCCGATTCATCCGAACTCTCAACATTATCTGAGGTTTGTGTACAGGAAGGTGGTGTATCAATTCCGACCACTGTGCTTCGGCCTCAGCCCTGCTCCTCTTGTTTTTACAAGGCTCATGCGAAATGTAGCGAAGTTTCTACATTTGTCAGGGATCAGAGCCTCCCTTTATTTGAACGACTGGTTACTCAGGGCGTCGTCCCTTCATCGCTGTCTGGAGGACCTCAAATGGACTTTGGACCTGACCAAAGAGTTAGATCTCCTAGTGAACATGGAGAAGTCGCAACTGACTCCATCCCAGACTATTCTTTATTTGGAGATGGAGATACGGAGTCGAGTTTTTCGGGCTTTTCCGTCTACCACCAGGATGGAGCAAGCTCTGCTCAAAGTCTGTCACTTGCGAGAGAAAAGCAGTTGCTCTGTGAGAGTTTGGATGAGCCTCCTAGGGACTCATTCGTCGCTGGAGCAGTTTATCTCTCTAGGGAGACTCAACCTTTGCCCTCTCCAGTTTCACCTAAACCACCATTGGAACCAGGAGAAAGGCTTAGAGACGATCTCAATTCCAATCTCCGATCCAGTCAAGACCTGTCTAGCTTGGTGGGACAGCAACATCAGACTTCGGGAAGGTCTTTCTCTTGCGATCAAGAACCCAAACCATGTGTTGTTTTCAGATGCATCGGATTTGGGTTAGCGTTAAGGAGTTTCGAGAGTCTGGTTCGAGAGAAAGTAGTGGAGGTGAATGCAGACAATACCACGGGCTTGGCATACATCTCGAAGCAAGGAGGCACTCACTCCCACTCCCTTTTCGTCACCGCAAGGGACCTTCTCACTTGGTCAAAAGCTCGAAACATCTCTTTTAACGAGATTCGTGCAAGGGGAGATGAATGTCTTAGCGGACTGTCTCAGCCGAAGAGGACAGGTGATTCCCACGGAGTGGACGCTGCACAAGGATGTGTGCGAGAGACTATGAATGACATGGGGTTAACCCACCATAGATCTCTTTGCGACCTCTCTGACAAAGAGGCTCCCGACTTATTGCTCTCCTGTTCCAGATCCAGAGGCGGCTCACATAGACGCTTTCCTACTGGACTGGTCTCACCTAGACGTCTATGCCTTTCCACCGTTCAAGATCCTAAACAAGGTGCTTCAGAAGTTCGCCTCTCACGAAGGGACCAGGTTGACGTTGGTTGCTCCCCTCTGGCCCGCGAGAGAATGGTTCACAGAGGTACTTCTATGGCTAGTAGACATTCCAAGAAGTCTACCGGTACGGATGGATCTCCTGCGTCAGCCTCACGTAAAGAGATTCCATCAAAGCCTCCCTGCGCTTCGTCTAACTGCCTTCAGATTAACGAAAGACACTCTAGAGCTCGAGGGTTTTCGAAGGAGGCAGCTAAAGCGATCGCGAGGGCTAGAAGATCCTCCACCATCAGGATTTATCAATGTAAATGGGAGGTATTTAGAGACTGGTGCAAGTCCTCCTCTATTTCCTCTTCCAGTACCTCTGTAGTGCAGATTGCAGATTTTCTGCTTTATCTGAGAAATGGTCGCTCCCTTTCTGCATCTACCATTAAAGGCTACAGAAGCATGTTAGCTTCTGTTTTTAGGCATAGAAATTTGGATCTGTCTAATAACAAAGATCTTCAAGACCTTCTTAAGTCTTTCGAGACTTCCAAGGAGCGTCATATTTCTACTCCTGCTTGGAACTTGGACGTGGTCCTGCAGTTCCTTATGTCAGACAGGTTTGAACCGTTGAATTCAGCCTCCCTGAAAGATCTTACCCTCAAGACACTTTTCTTAGTGAGCTTGGCTTCTGCAAAAAGAGTTAGTGAGATACATGCATTTAGCAAGAATATCGGCTTCTCCGCTAATAAAGCAGTATGCTCGCTTCAGCTTGGTTTTTTGGCCAAAAATTAACTTCCGTCTCGTCCATGGCCTAAATCGTTTGAACTTCCCAGTCTATCTGAGATTGTTGGGAATGAAGTCGAAAGAGTTCTTTGCCCAGTTAGAGCTCTTAAATTTTATTTAACTAGAACCAAACCGCTGCGAGGTAATTCAGAGGCTTTATGGTGCTCTGTTAAAAAGCCCTCTTTGCCTATGTCGAAGAATGCGTTGTCTTATTTTATTAGACTGTTGATTAGAGAGGCGCACTCTCATTTAAGTGAAAAGGATCTAAATTTGCTTAAAGTTAAGGCTCTTGAAGTTAGAGCGGTTGCAACTTCAGTAGCGTTCAAACAAAATAGATCCCTTAGAAGCACTATGGACGCGACCTTTTGGAGGAGCAAGTCGGTGTTCGCTTCATATTACTTGAAAGATGTCCAGACTCTTTATGAGGACTGCTACACGTTGGGACCATTCGTAGCAGCGAGTGCAGTAGTGGGTGAAGGTTCTACCACTACATTCCCTTAATCCCAATATCCTTTTTCTTCTCTTGAAACTTTTTTGGGTTGTACGTGAACACTAAGAAGTCTTCCGCAATCTTTTGATTTGGCAGGTGGTCAAAATATTGTTTCTTGAGAGCCCCCAGATTAAGGGTATTGATGAGGTCCTGTTGTAGGGGTGTTCACCCTGATTATAACAGCTCCTGGGAGTCTTTCAGCATCCTGAGAGGATCGCTGGGCTTAGTAAGGATAGCGGACTAATGAGGCAGAGTATTCATCAGAGTCGGCTTCCTTATCAGGTACCTATACTGAAGTTTGTTATTTGAATATTTGACAAAAACTCTTGAGCATATACGCCTTTATTGTTTTAATACTGGTCTCTACACTCCACCATGGGTGTGAATCAGCTATATATTATATTCACCGGCTAGGTTTAATATTTAAAAATTATATTTTCAATTTAAAATAAATTTTTGAATATACTTACCCGGTGAATATATATAATTAAAAGGCCCTCCCTTCCTCCCCGATAGAGACCCTACGGACTGAGAAGAACTGAACTCCTGGAGAAGTATATGCGGTATCTGGCCGATAGTCGGCGCTGGTGGGCACACCCGGCAACCATCATGGCGATCGCTCGCGAGTTTTTGGAATCTGTCGACCGTCGGAGACGTAAGCTATATATATATATATATATATATATATATTCACCGGGTAAGTATATTCAAAAATTTATTTTAAATTGAAAATATCATGTTACCCACTGGGGGTCCCCGAAGATTGGAAAGGTTAACAAACAGCGTAAAAATACTGTTCCTCCTCCTCAAAAAAAATCAGGGCAGCTTTAGATAAAGTCCTAAGTAATTCATCAGAAAATAAATATCAGTTATTAGTGCCGGAACTATTGTATAGAATTATCAAGGAGGGCCCTGTATCCCTAAATCTGATTTGTGGCAGAAGTAAAGGTCAAATTTATTGAAAACACGCTAGTTAAGCGAAAAAACATATATTTGGTGGATAAACAAGTTTTACAGTTTTATTGGTAATGTAAAAGTAAGAGGGTGAAACAACAGCTACGAACTATCTGCTATGGTTATCTCTATACAACATTCTCCCTCTAGTAAATTATCTTCTGAGACCCATTTTCTATCGATTGCAAACTTTTCTGTTTTTAACGTTGGGCAATTTTAAAATGGAAATAAATACAAGAACACAAGCCAACCTCACGTTCCTCACCTAACCTAATCTAGAAGCCTTATCCTTACATACTGGGTATGGGGACTTGTAACTCCTGCGACCCAACCCTTAGACAGTTATATTCTTAGCTAGGCTGAAAGCTAGTCTGCAATGCCCCAAACTTCCTAGAGTAAAAGCAACATTTTTAGATATTCAAGAGTTTCAACAGCTCCTTTCAGGGCAATCGGGATTGTTGATGAAGGACAACATGACTGTATTGGCTCATATAAACGAGCAGAGGGTTTGCTATCTGGCCATCAAAGTACTGTGATGGACAGAAGACAATGCGATCTCCATGTCAGCCTGGCTCATGCCAAGAAAGAAGAACCCCTTGGCAGACAATCTTAGCTTTAAGTCTGGCAGATGGATCCAAGTTGTCTTTAAGTCCTCAGATAGCGACTGTGGGGTTTTCTAACAATAGATCTGTCTGCGATTTCTTTCAACCAGAAGCTTCCGCTGCACTACTCGCCAGTTCTAGACCTACAGGTGGCATTCCATGGTGTATTCCAGCATCCCTGTGACAACTTGGACATCTACACATTCCCCCAGTTCTGCCTTATGAGGAATCTCCTCAACAAGGTGAAATCATCTCTTGATCTTTCGACATTGATAATACCACTATGGCAACACGCAGAATGGTACCCGGAACCTTCTGCTGCTGCTTACTGAGAAGCTTCATTACACGACTTGCTACACCAACCACATGTACAGTAGAGATCTACCACAAGACAGGCAGATCCCTCTTGACTTCACACTTGGAAGTTATCCAGCACCTCCTCTCTGAGGGGGTTTTCGCAACCAGTGGCAAAACAGATATCTGATTACCTTAAAAAGGTCTGCCTAACAGGCAAAGTGGGTGATCTTTTGTGGTTGGTGTCTCTCTCCACTCAGAGCTACTATACCCCTGATTGCCAAATTTTTATTGTATCGCCAAGAAGAAAAACTCTGTGATCAGTACCAGTAGTTAAAGGCTATTGCTCAGCCTCGGGCCAGATCTTTAGACTGCAAGGAGTTGACATTTCCTCTTCAACAGAATTATCTATGCTCATACAGAGCTTTGAGCTAATGTGTCCTCAGTCGGAAGTGAAATTCTCCTCCCTGGGATGTAGTTAAAGTTTTTCCATACCCTGGAAGAACCAGTCCGGGACTCGATTCAACGATCCGTTGAATCAAGCATCAGACTGAGACTTTTAGACTTTTTATACTGTCTTTCTTATCGTCTTGGTCTTTTCTAAGAAGATCAGTGAATTACTTGGCCAATTCTACAACATCGCCCATTCAAGTGGATGGGGGCAGGTGATGTTCAACTTATCAATGAATTTGTTACCAAGACTCAAAATATTGTGGTTGCAGACCCTAGGTTCGTGTCCTTCCTGAATTATGTCCTGTGAGGGCGCTATCTCAAGTGCACTAGAGGAGCTCACCCACGAACAAAACCCCTTTTTTCAGCATGGGCAGGGTCAAAAGAAGAGTAACAAAAAATAGCATATCCTAGATTAAGCATGTTATTATCCAAGCTATTAACCCTTTTGCTCAACATGGGTGTCGACCGAAAGCTCATGACATCTGGGTCATAAGCATATACCTGGCATTGAAAAGGAACTTCCCTTTGATGTAGGTGTTAATACAGGAATGTGAAAGCATCAGATGACCCTCGCCACCCATTACCTGTAAGACGGGACACTCGGGTCCCTAGGTATTTTAACGCTATGACCTGTGGTGGCTGCTCTGAAAGTGATCTTGACCTGTGGGGGCTGCTCTGAAAGTGATCTTGACCTGTGGTGGCTGCTCTGAAAGTAATCTAGCTACATTACCCCTCTCGCAAGACTATTAGCAGTCGGTTGAAGACAGAGGTAACGCAGTTAGACTCTGTGATGAATGTATAAGGAATGACTGGCCTTTTTTTTCTCATCTTCCCCTCTCTTTGGGGTACAGCATCTGAAGCTCTGATACCTGGTTCTCATCAATAGTTGCTAGTTGCTTGAATTCATATGTCTTCCATTACATCCCCAATCTCCTTGCAAGGGGGAGTTGGAACGTCTGGATCTTTTCTGTGTGTAATTTCAGGGTCATAGTCTGGTTCCCCACTCACTGTTCTTGGTTGCACGAGCCATCAGCCCTCTGGCATTGTCAAGTGAATGACTCACAAGGTGTCTGAATGCTTATCAAGCTTAATGTTGCAATCCCAGGTCAAAGGTTAAGGTCAGTTGAAAGAACTTCCACCCTCCTGTGTGTGAGTCGCCTATGTAAAGAACAAAGGTTTGTATTCGTGTAGGAACAAATGCCAAATTTGAAAGCCATTTGTATTTTCTCTAACAAGAAATGTTATTTCTTTACACCTATTGGCCCGCTATCACCTAACCCCCAAGATGCGTCTGCAATCAGTGACGTCATATTGAGTGAATAGGGGGTCAGTGCTTCCCCCTGCTGCCACTAATAACAACTGGTTGACAGCTGCTATCTTCTATGTAAATAACAGGTTTAAATAGTTAGGAAAAATACAAATTAAATCTCAAATTTTTCATATTATTAATTCATAGATTTACAGGATATATGGCTTATCCTAACCCATAGTTTTTCATTAAATTGTTGTATACAATATATAACATGATACTTAGATTCATATAAAGGAACACTTTATACTGGGAGAATGCCAAATATTGCTAAAGATTAGGCGATATAAAGACTATAATAGTAAAAATTATTGTTGTTTTTGCTGATGTCAAATAGTATTAGTAATTCCATTAGACCAACCCAGGATTTTATAATCATTGAATGAAGTTGGATAGATTTTCCATATAAATTGTTGTTGTGTTTGTTAAAAACGTGTCTCTGGTAAGACAAGGTTTTCAGTTAAATAGTTACATAGGTTAGTCCATGGTTGAGGTATACCCAATAAACCAAACCAACAATGTTGAATGAGCTCGTCAATTAACTAATGTAGGTTAGGTTAGGGAATCAGTGTGTGATAAGTTTTCCGTACTTAGGGCAAAAGAAGCAAGATGTTGGAGATGGGTAGAATAAGCTGGTTCATGAATTAAAGGTTAACCAGCAAAATCACTCGAATAAGTTAATAAATGATAGAAGAGCTTGTTATTTTATAGAGGCTCCGTACAATATTGATTGAAAATTAAGCATTCAATTTTAATTGCGAGAAGGATACATTTGCTTGAAAAATATAGGAAATTGCAAGTCTTGTCAGTCATAGGAACGAAAAAATACCACAATTTTTAATTTACACTGAACTCTATTCAGTAATATTCTACACCTGAAACCATTACCATGCCAATAAATTCAATGTTTGCCCAAAATGTATACTAGTCTTTTTCATGACTATCTTATGTATATTATGCGTCTAACCATGTATCCTCTGTGGTGTAAGGTAGAATGTTTTATTCAGGATGTTATGGTTTATTGCACAACACTATACTCTTGTGTACTAATTATAATTCTACTCCTGAAACTGTTACGGTCCCAGTAAATTAAATTTTTGCCCATAGTTTATACAAGCTTTATTATAACTATTTTATGGGTATTGTGTCTAACCACATATCTAATGGGGTATAAAGCAGAATGTTTTATACAGGAAATTATGGTTTAATAAGTATCTCTTGACTAAAGTTGAAGGGTTGGGCGAACTACCGTTAGTCAGTGTTTTACCAAAGGCCAGTCAGTCGACTATAGTAGTGAAATATTTTCTTGTTTAGGCGGCAATACTTTTCCACTATTGAGATATACTTTCAGTTGTAATCTTTGCCATTATAAATGCCATGGACATGTCTAGGTTGCAATTATATCCTTGATTTTATATTTAGTACATTAGAATATTTCATTTTTATAGTTTATCACGATCAATATTTTACTAAGAGCATAGTCTTGATATTGACATGCATTGTAAAATATTTGAATGACTAATATATACTGTGCAATTAACATCTTTCATTTTTTTCAGACCAGAATCATCAAAAGAAGAGACATCCATTTAAAGCCTCGTGCTCTAAACAGGAAATTAAACAGCAGCTACACTTTCCCATCGATACCAGGAAGAGAGGAAGACCAACAGCGAATAATCTTGGATTTACCACAGGAAAAATTCCAGAATGTTGAGGAGGAAGACAAAAAGCCTGATAATTTTATCAATTCCAGATTTCAAAAGGATCACCGAATCTTCTCAACTGTCCTCGAAGTCTTTTCTGGAGTATTAAAATAGTCCCATGAGAAAGTAACAACACTACAAATATCTTGACATGCTTAATTTACCAGTTATTTATATCCCTTAAGTTCAGTAGTAATCAGTAATTAAAGATTAAAACAAAATACAGTGAATAAGTAATATAAATTTATACAATTAAGATATTGCCAGATTATTTCAAGTTAGTTTTTTTCTGGAAGCCGTGAATTTGGTTATAAAACTTAACTATTCTTCAATCAAGTAACAACTATTTTGTTTGCTCCTAATCTTTACAAAGTCAGTACATCATAAGATAATTTCAGTTGGTTTCCAATTCTATGTAATTTTCCGGTAAAATACACTTGTGATTTTACTTTTCTAGTAAATTCTAAGCACACAAAATTTAACTTGAAAATTAGGTTCTGATCAGTATTTATGAGCTTGATTGATTTTCTAATTAAAATTCAAATTGCTATCTTAATTAATATTTGATATCAAAGTAGCATGATTCGTTTATTATTGCCTAAAAACTAGTTAGAGAATACGAATTTACCGAATGTTGATGGATTTCTGTAACCAATTAAAATAATCGACTGGGATTATTATTGGTAATGTTAAATGGATTGATTTTATATGTATCATTGTAAATGCTTTCGAGAAATGAGGAAATTGACTATTAAAAATCAATTAAGACCAACAAATATCAACGACGAGCAGATTTTTCATTAGAAGTTTTTTTTTCATGATTTTAACGTTAACTAACTTAAATCAAGTGTCAATTTCTTCTGGACCTCTAAATATACTGTACTTCTAGATTTTGTCATTTTTTAGATTATGCAAAGTACTGTAAACAAGTTATATAAATGTCTAAGTGGGAGCTTAGGATTATTCATCTTTAGAAATTTATTCAGATTCATTCTAATTCATTATACAATCTGTATATTAAAGTACATTAATTCCTTGTGAATATAACCTTCAACTAATAACTTCATCTTTATGAAAATCCTTTCATCTTTGTCTCTGTATAGTATTTAATCTAGCTTTCGAGACTGTCAACTCATTGAGTTTATTTTGCACAACGTCGTATTTAGGCCTTTTTTTTTTCTTTAAAGGTTTAAACAGATATACTTACGATAGTTATTGAAAAAAGTCTGGCCCTCGATTAAGCCACAACTTTCCAGAACTATTGATGTCACATTAGTGACGTAATTTGTTTGACCGAAAATTCCCTTTAAAGCCCCAGTACTAGTATTATTTTTCACATACATATACCAACGCACTTCCCCCAATTTTGGGGGTTAGCCGACATAAACAAATGAAACAAAACAAAAAGGGGACCTCTACTCTCTACGTTCCTCCCAGCCTGACAAGAGACTCAATCGAGTTCAGCTGGTACAGCTAGGGTGCCACAGCCCACCCTCTCCCGTTATCCACCACAGATGAAGCTTCATAATGCTGAATCCCCTACTGCTGCTACCTCCGCAGTCATCTAAGGCACGGAGGAAGCAGCAGGGCCTACCGGAACTGCGTCACAATCGCTCTCCATTCATTCCTATTTTTAGCACGCTCTCTTGCCTCTCTCACATCTATCCTATCACCCAGAGCTTTCTTCACTCCATCCATCCACCCAAACCTTGGCCTTCCTCTTGTTCTTCTCCCATCAACTCTTGCATTCATCACCTTCTTTAGCAGACAGCCATTTTCCATTCTCTCAACATGGCCAAACCACCTCATCACATTCATATCCACTCTAGCTGCTAACTAATTTTTTACACCCGTTCTCACCCTCACCACTTCGTTCCTAACCCTATCTACTCGAGATACACCAGCCATACTCCTTAGACACTTCATCTCAAATACATTCAATTTCTGTCTCTCCGTCACGTTCATTCCCCACAACTCCGATCCATACATCACAGTTGGTACAATCACTTTCTCATATAGAACTCTTTACATTCATGCCCAACCCTCTATTTTTCAATAGTAATCTTACCCGATGATCATGTAGCTGTCAACTCTGTTGCCCGACAGAAATCTACGGTCGGGATACGCCAGCGATCGCTATACAGGTGGGGGTGTACACAACAGCGCCATCTGTGAGTAGGTACTCAAGTACTTCTTGTCAACAAGAACTCAATTTTTCCTCTGTCGTGCCTCCGGCAAGACCTACTAATACGCCGTCCCTAACTGGATTTGTTTTCACAACTTTTTGGTGAAGTACACTATTCCAGTTTTGAGCTTTCGCTATGCAGGGGTTTTATCTTCATTTCAAAACTTGAACTCGTTTTGGATAGATTTTATTATGGTGACGAAGAGAGTATGGACTCTCTTTCACTTTTAAATGGCCGACCCTTCCCTTAGACGGAAGTGTTGGTGTCGAAGAGAGTATAGACTCTCTTTCACTTTTTATAACCCACCCTTCCCTTAGACGGAAGTGTGTTTAGGTTTTTGGTAATTTTGCTTAACAAAGTTATAGATTTATTTTATATCTCTCCGCCATTTATAGGCCTCTTCGATTAACTTTCCATTTATTATAAACTTATAAAAATTAATTTTTATGTTTGTTTATATGCGACCTTTCCTAATAGTAGGCGGTCCTTACTTGGAACCGAAGTTAATTAACATTGAGCCCGTCATATCGTTTTTCCTGTTAAGAATTTATGCTATTTTAATTTTAATGTTTTTGAAAGAATTTCTTTGATAGTCTCGTACTGTTTTCAAAGATGAACTAACATTTAGTTTTTTAGTCTCCGCAGTTGTTGACGTTCAGAACGTTCAACATGCGCTCTATCGTTACGATAGAGAGAGAGTATTTCACGGTTTCACGTTGCAGTAAGAGTAAACCGATTCTAGCGTTTCGTTCATTCTTTCTTAGCTTAAATGGTTTTAATTCTAATAAAGGAACTTTCTATTTGGGAAACCTTTGTTTTTTTCCTTTAACAAATATGTTTTAACGATATATATAATTGGGCTCATCTCTCAGGTTCTAAGTCAAGAGAGAGAGAGAGAGAGAGAGATAGAGACGGAGGGAGAGAGAGGAGGATAAACGTTTCGTTCAAGCGGGTAACGTTGTTCTCGTTTTTTGCTCTTCTCCCTAGTCGCTATAGGGGAAGAAGGTAAAACGTTTCTAGAGTTTTATTCTTGTTCCCAGGCTTTATGCGGTGAGAGATTTTAAACGTAGTTTATTTGATCTAGTGTTTAGTCTCTTTTCCAGCCACTGAATTCTTTATCTTTCATTATGTTTTTCTGTTACATTGTAATACTGTTTTCGCAATTACTACCTTTTAATGAAGGATAGGATTGCGTGTTTCAGGTACAAACCACTTAAAGTTTCGAGTTCAGTGAAATAAGTGCAAACAGAAAATCAAAAGTGATAAAGTGATATGCGCAAAGTGTTACAGTGTTGCGTTCGAGGGTTCGTCTGTTCGTGCCAGTTGTTCACCTAGTCCGATACCTCTTACAAGCTCCCAAGCCCATGGGAGAAGTAATGTCGAAGGACTTATGGGTTCCACAGGCCTTGATCGACGAACAGACGCTTCCCTCCGTGGTTTCGGGTGTATCTACACACGTTGCCGACGTGATCACCCCACCCACACAAAGACGAGAGAGCCCATTTATTCCTCGTCTGCGGAAGAGGTTTCTCGCAGAAACCATGGACCAAATCTTGCAGCTTTTAAGTGCAAGTCGGTCCCTTCCGCGCAAGTCCAACGGCCTAGGTGTAGCCACTGGGTCAGTTCGGACTCGCTGCAGTACGACAACTGCACACCTCCCAAGAGAGGCAAGGTGGTACCGCAACAGGCAGTAACTCCGTCTGTTGCCGCACCAGCTGTTTTAGACCCTCAGTCACAACGGACAGTAGCTCCGTTTGCTGTTGTCTTTCATAGACCCTAGTGGTCCATGCTGCAAACTATACAGTGTCAGCTTGCTCCTTCATGCAGGAGTATCATGCTGGAAGGTTGACAATGCATCTGTTAACCTACAACCCGCCGAGGTTGTGCGCTCAGCAGATACTGCGGCTGCCTGCTCCCACCCTCCACCTGTGAGAGCTCCTCCACCGATGCGCAGTCCACCCTGCCAGACGCATGTTCTTGCTGCACCATCTGCTAACATGCGTGAGCTACCGCATCAGCAGTGGGAAGGTTCTGTAGAGCTGCCGGGTTCCAGCACTAAGCGGCATTCTCCGCAGCCCATGCAGCATGCTCTGCATACCTTACAGCATGCTCCGCATACCATGCAGCATGCTCTGCATACCTTACAGCATGCTCCGCATACCATGCAGCATGAGCCGCATACCTTACAGCATGCTCCGCATACCATACCGCATGCTCCTCAACCCACCGCAGCCCCTCCCACGCACCAGCACTCTGCTTTTGTTGTTGCCAGCTCCCACACTCCGACTGCGGAGAAGGTTGACGATGCACCCGTGGGCCTACACCTCCCACGGTTGTGCGCCCGGCATGGCTTCCTGCTCTCACACTCTTGTTGTGAGAGCTCCTCCACCCATGCACAGTCAACCCTGCCAGATGTATGATGACTCCCACACACAGAGCACTCCGTTGCCGTGCGTGAGCTACCATAAGCTGCCGTGTTTTGACACGGTGTGTCAGCCTCCGCAACACACTGTGGTTACCGCCACTCGCCAGCAGCAAACTATTCAGTCAGGAGTTGAGGCTTCCCCACACAACTTTGGTTGTTGCCAACTCACAGACTGTCATACAGTTACTTGACGTTGCCTTCTGGTCTGCTACTTATACACCAGTGCTGTATGTCCTCACGCTCCTGTTGTGGTTGACAGTTCAGTTTTTGACAGTTCACAGACTGTCAAGCAGTTTCATAACGTTGCCTTTTGGTCTGCTGCTTTTGCACCAGTGAAACCCTCACTGAGAGAACCTAGCTTTTCTCGGATATGGTTCCTGTAGATGAGAAAGTGCTGTTCTCCCTCCTTCTGATATTCCCTTGAGGACTCTGTCATTTGGAGAGGAGCCTTAAGCTGCTTAGCCTCCTATGGACTTTTATTTAAGCATAACATGCTTCCAGGGAGGGTAAATGGTTCCGCTTCAGTCGCTAACCCCGTCTGTTGCCACACCTGCTCCCATAGACCTTGGGCTTTGTTGCAAGACATGCAGTCCAAGCTTAGTCCTTGATAGAGGATTTTTTACGGAGAAGACCCTTCTTGCCAACGACCTTCCTACCGGTTGGTTGTATGCCCTGTTGACGCTGAGGTATCCTACTCACGTCCGCCAGTTGAGATGGTTCCTCCACCGGTGCGACCCAGTGTGGGTTGCCAGTCGCACGTTGATGTTATGCTACTCTCGGAGGTGGTTGTGGACGTTCAGTGTGTCACTGGGAAGACGTTCAACAACCAGCAGAGGTGACTTGTTGTGACGCAGTGCGGCAACCTCAGCAACCCGATAAGGGGTTGTCTGTACTACCCAGACAGTCTAGACAGTTTCGGGTTGTCGCTGTACTTCCTCGCTTCCCCATGGTTGACAGTTCACAGACTGTGCAGCAGTACCATGATCTTGTGTCCGGCTCCGTCACGCATCCACCAGTGCGACCGGATTCAGCGAGTCAGACGTTGCCCACTCCGTTGCCGTTTCCTCATCAGTTTCGGATGAGGAACCCTCTGATGAGGACATGGCTTAACAAGAAGATCAATCCCCAGCCCTGCTATCCATCCAGAAGATGCTGAAGAAGGAATACGGCCCTGTCAGGCTGTGGATGAGTCTGGTTAGGACACTGTCATCCGTGGTGCATTTGGTGTCACTTGGAAGACTACACCTCCGTCCTCTTCGGTTTCATCTAGCTCTTCACTGGAAAAGGACAAGACGCTAGAAGCGGTCTCGATCCCGGTTTCCGGAAGATAAATCTGGTCTAACCTGAGGAAAGGACTTTATCAACCTTTTATAGGGTCTTCCCCTGACTGTTCAGACTCCCAACCACGTTCTCTTCTCAGACGCATCGGACGTAGGCTGGGGTGCGACCTTAGGCGGTAGGGAATGCTCGGGATTATGGAACTCGCGTCAAAGGACAATGCATTTTAACTGCAAGAAGCTTCTGGCAGTACGTCTGACCTGGAAAAGCTTCAGGTCTCTCCTTCAAGACAAAGTAATGGAGGTCAACACGGACAACTCCCTGCTTTGATGTTCATCTCCTAGCAAGGAGGGACCTACTCTCTGACATGGTGCGAGTTCGCTAGTGACCTCCTCTCCTGTTCAACAGGTCTAGACTTTTCACTAGTAACAAATTTCTTCCAAGGCAACTTGAATGTCTTAGCAGTTTGTCTCAGTAGGAAGGGACAATAATTCCAACATATTGGACCCTCCACAGAGATGTATGCAAGAGACTTTGGGTCACCTGGGGCCATCCAACCATAGATCTCTTCGCAACCTCGATGTCCAAGAGGCTCTCAACAGACCCAGCAGTGGTTCTTTTAGATGCCTTTCTACTAGATTAGTCTCATCTAGATCTATATGCATTCCCTCCGTTCTAGTTTGTCAACAAGGTACTGCAGAAGTTCGCCTCTCACGTTGGGACAAAGTTGACATGCGAGAGAATAACTTACCGAGGTACTTCGATGGCTAGTAGACGTTCCCAGAACTCTTCCCCTAAGGGTGGACCTGCTACGTCTGCCACGCGTAAGAAGGTACTCCAAGGCCTCCACGCTCTTCGTCTCACTGCCTTCAGAGTATCGAAAGACTCTCGAGAACTAGAGGTTTTTCGAAGGAGGCAACCAGAGCGATTGTTAGAGCAAGGAGAACATCCACCCTTAGAGTCTACCAATCGAAGTGGGGAATCTTCCTAAACTGGTGCAAGTCAGTATCCGTATCCTCGACCAGTACCTCTGTAACTCAAATAGCTGACTTCCTCTTATATCTGAGAAAAGAGCGATCTCTTTCAGCTCCCACTTTCAAGGGTTACAGAAGCATGTTGGCATCAGTCTGCCGTCACAGAGGCTTAGATCTTTTTAACAATAAAGATCTACAGGACCTCCTTAAGTCTTTTGAGACCACGAAGGAGCGTCGTTTGGTTACACCTGGTTGGAATTTAGACATGGTTCTAAGATTCCTTATGTTAGACAGGTTCGAACCACTTCAATCAGCCTCCCTGAAAGATCTCACCTTTAAGACTCTTTTCCTGATATGCTTTACCAGCTAAAAGAGTCAGTGAGATTCATGCCTTCAGCAAGAACATCGGATTTTCATCCGAAACGGCTACATGGTCTACATCTTGGTTTTCTAGCCAAACACGAGCTGCCTTCTCGGCCTTGACCAATATCGTTCGTTATTCCAAACTTATCGATATGGTTGGAAATGAACTAAAAAGAGTATTATGTCCTGTAGAGCTCTTAAGTTCTATTTTAAAAAACCTTTATGAGGCCCGTCTGAAGCTTTATGGTGTTCAGTTAAGAATTCATCTTTGCCTATGTCAGAGAATTCTTTATCCTATTATTTTCAGACTGTTAATACGAGAAGCTCATTCCCTTCTGAATGAGGAAGACCAAGCTTGGCTGAAGGTAAGGACACACGAAGTTAGAGCTATCACAACTTCCGTGACCTTTTAATAAAATAGATCTCTGCAAAATATTTTCGACGCAACCTTTTGGAAAAGCTAATCAGTGTTCGCGTCTTTTATCTTAAGAATGTCCAGTCTCTTTACGAGAACTGCTACACTCTGGGACCATTCGTAGCAACGAGTGCAGTAGTGGTGGGGGCTCCACCACTACAATTGCCTAATTCCAGAACCTTTTTAATCTTTCTCTTGAAATATTTCTGGGTTGTCCGGAAGGCTAAGAAGCCTTCCGCATCCTGGTTGATTTGGCGGGTGGTCAAATTCTTTCTTGAGAAGCGCCTAGATTAGAGGTTGTGATGAGGTCCTTTAGTATGGTTGCAGCCCTTAATACTTCAGCACCTAGGAGTCGCTCAGCATCCTAAGATGATCGCTAGGCTCAGTAAGGAAGACGTACTTAAAAAGGCAGAGTAATGGTTCAAGTCGACTTCCTTACCAGGTACTTATTTATTTTATGTTTGTTATTTTGAATAACGGCTAAAATAAGATACGGGATACTTAGCTTCTTTGTTAACATGTATGCTGGTCTCCACCCACCACCCTGGGTGTGAATCAGCTACATGATCATCGGGTAAGATTAATATTGAAAAATGTTATTTTCATTAGTAAAATAAATTTTTGAATATACTTACCCGATGATCATGAATTTAAGGACCCGCCCTTCCTCCCCATAGAGAACCAGTGGACCGAGGAGAAAATTGAGTTCTTGTTGACAAGAAGTACTTGAGTACCTACTCACAGATGGCGCTGTTGTGTAGACCCCCACCTGTATAGCGATCGCTGGCGTATCCCGACCGTAGATTTCTGTCGGGCAACAGAGTTGACAGCTACATGATCATCGGGTAAGTATATTCAAAAATTTATTTTACTAATGAAAATAACATTTTTTACTACTCCCTTAACTGCCCCCAACACTTGCAACCTTCATTCACTCTCTGACGTACATCTGCTTCCACTCCACCATTTGCTGCAACAACAGACCCCAAGTACTTAAAAATTATCCACCTCCTCAAGTAACTTTCCATTCAACATGACATTCAATTTTGCACCACCTTCCCTTCTCGTACATCTCATAACCTTACTCTTACCCACATTAACTCTCAACTTCCCTCTCTCTCACACCCTTCCAAATTCTGTCACTAGTCGGTCAAGCTTCTCTGTGTCTGCAACCATTACTGTATCATCCGCAAACAACAACTGATTTACCTCCCATTCATGGTCATTCTCGTCTGCCAGTTTTAATCCTCGTCCAAGCACTCGAGCATTCACCTCTCTCACCACTCCATCACATACAAGTTAAACAACCACGGCAACATCACACATCCCTGTCTCAGCCCCACTCTCACCGGAAACCAATCACTCACTTCATTTCCTATTTTAACACATGCTTTACTACCTTTGTAGAAACTTTTCACTGCTTGCAACAACCTTCCACCAACTCCATATAACCTCATCACATTCCAAATTGCTTCCCTATCAACTCTATCATACGCTTTCTACAGATCCATAAACGCAACATACACCTCCTTACCTTTTGCTAAATATTTCTCGCATATCTGCCTAACTGTAAAAATCTGATTCATACAACCCCTACCTCTTCTAAAACCACCCTGTACTTCTAAGATTGCATTCTCTGTATTATCCTTAATCCTATTAATCACTACTCTACCATACACTTTTCCAACTACACTCAACAAACTAATACCTCTAGAATTACAACACTCGTGCACATCTCCCTTACCTTTATATAGTGGTACAATACATTCACAAACTCAATCTACTGGTACCATTGACAACACAAATAACATATTAAACAATCTCACCAACCATTCAAGTACAGTCACACCCCCTTCCTTCAACATCTCAGCTCTCACACCATATATATTTCATTTTAGAAAAAGTTTATTTTTCTAATAGTTTTACATTTTGTATGAGCCATTATATTTTTAAAGGAATCACTGTATCTAAGGTCTTGAATAATATCGCAAAGCATTAGAAGGCTAATATCTCTCTCTCTCTCTCTCTCTCTCTCTCTCTCTCTCTCTCTCTCTCTCTCTCTCTCTCTCTCTCTCTCTCTCTCTCTCTCTCGATATTAAGGTTATATTCACAATAAAAACTATAAGTTTCAAAGTGATATTAAATTGTTTTAAAACTTTTTTTTTTTCCTAAGTTGTGTCTAAGTTTAATCTCAAAACTTCATGTAGAATATGTGTGTGTTTTTGTTAAATTGGTCATTTTAGTAAAATAGCAATATTTTTTTTTTTATTCTGGTCACTCTAAACACTCCAAATGCTTGTTTGCAGTAGGAGATACTCTTTATTCTGGTGAACGGGAATTTGTACTTCAAAACATTAGATTTACAAAATTGTTATTGAAGGGATAAAAACTCTTGACCACTGGTTTATAGCTTTGCATATTCCTTATACAAAAAAAGTAATTGCCTCTTGTTCGTGTAAAATTTAGCGTATGTTGTTAATAGTTGTAGTTTGGGATATTTTACAAGTCAAATTTATATCGAAATGTCTTATGAAAGGAGTAGAAAATTGATTTAAGTTCCAGGTAAGCGTTAGTTTCTTCATGATAGTCCTATGCAACAAGGAAGCCGTCAGTTAACTAGTTTGAAATCCACATTTGCGAAATATTTCTTTCATTGGATATTCTAAGAGTAGTTTTAATGTGGAACTTAATTATTCCTGAAAAGGTTAAAGGAGGAGTTATACATAATGAAACGGTCCAGATTGATATTTTATCAAGAGAGATTGCTCAGACTCATTTAGTTCTTGATACATAGGATAAATATAAAGGTATTTAGGATGGGAGGAATTACACTGGAAGTGCCTTGGAGAGAAGAGAATAATCAGGTCTTGTTTAATTATTTAGGACAATGGGAGGAATAATTTTCTATATGGAAGCTCAAGGGAGAACAAAATATGCGTTTATTAAAACCATTTAGCTAATGAATCTGATACCAATTAATGTAGAGTTTTGAAGGATTATTTCAAAAGTTAGTTCTTTGAAAATTACATTTTACAGATCTAGAGGGTGATGATGTGGTTGAGACTATCAGTTTTAGTATAAATTTAGATTGTATCTTTTAAATCTATCAAGCGTGGTTTTATAGGTGGAATTGCTTTGCTAAACTAAAATTTAACCATATAAATAGGATGTGAGTTGAAAGTGGCAATTAAACATATCAAATGCTTAAAACCAGTTGCATGTAGTATGTAATACAATACTAAATTTCGATTTTATTAGTTTTACAATTTTATATTCAAATGTTAATCATTAAAACTTTGAGATGTGAAATACTTGTATAACTCATAGCTGTACATTGGTTAGACTGATTTATTTCAAATATTTTGTTGTAAATAAATAGGCGCTACGCAATATCAGTTGTTATAAGATAATTTGTATAGACGAAAATACTTCAAGATACAAGAGCAGTAGTCCTGAATGATAATTTATGGCAAAAGGTACATACCAGAACTAAAGGTTTAAGTACATAATGAGTAAAAGTAGGCTATCCACCATTTGGATCTCATTGGTTAGTAATATCCCCCTTCTGAGTGGGGATAGCTTAACATAGTGAAAGGGTTTGTGCATCGCCATGATCAGCAAAGCTGGACTAGTTATGGTCACCTATACTTGGTTGGTTTGCTATGAACGCTCATACTAAGTCTTCCAACATCACCAATCTGCAATGGGAAGCGTGGTGATAAAATGGCCAAATTCCAGACATGAAAAAGGACATGTCTGAAGCCTTTTTCCTGCAGCAAACTAGAAATGGCAGTATTTGTTGTGTTGGTTAGTAATATCGGTATTACGAACTATATATCCTAGTTGCATTATCAATCGGAAATCTGGAAAGGGTTAATTCATGATTGAGTACAAAATATCTGAATTGGTAAGTAGTCTTATATATGAGAGACTGATTCACTGCAAAACCTTGATTTGGGAAACTTAAATAAAACAATTTGATATGCACAGGCTCACATTGTCTGACTGATAATAAAACTAGGATATAACTCATTAATGCCCATTTTACTATCCACGGAAGTCAAAATGTTTGGACATCTACCTGTACTCAATATCTGTAGCATTACTATGACTAGTGGTACATCATTTTATTGCCATAAATTAATCATCACTCAAAACCATTGTTCTTCTATCTTCGAGTATTTTCGTCTTGACCAATTAGTATTATGCATTTGACTCTTTAAGAATGCCGTATGTTATTTACTGCTATGTATTCGAAATCTTAGCTGTCATTAAATGTGCTATTTAATGACATGTCTCTTGATTGTCATGTATACTTTCTTATTCTGGAGCTCATGAGTAGTGTTCTCATAAGGCTTCTCGTGAAAGAAAAAATATCTTCACTGCTTTCCTTTCTGTAGCAATTTATGTAAAATGTTAATAGGCCTTTCAAGTAATTATAATTTTAGTGATATTGAACTTCATTAAACTGTTAAGGTATTTTTTACCATACTCAAACATTGTAACATCTCAACGAATTGGGAAATAAAATGCATATAGAAGGTATTACACTTTTTAATTTAGTTTACCTTGTACAAAAAGAAAATTAAATGAAAGAAAACGTAATGGAAATGGGGAGAAAACGGAATAACAAAAAGAAAACGAAATGGCAAAGAAAACTGAAGGAAGGGAAGACAATATCCCTATATTAAACTTCATATGACGGAGTGTTCTCCCTAATCGCCCCCCTACCCCTTAAAGAACCAGCAAATGCCTTATTCCCCACGAAAAAAAGGGCTAAAAGGCTCATGAAATAGTCCTTTATCCTAACTAGTCACGTGCCCATCTGGAGTGTTATTGAACCCCCACATACAGAGTTCGTTCACCCCCCACTGAGGGATGAGAGCAGCAGTACCAATGTTTCATGATATATTGAAAGTCAAGATGGCCGAACTGTCTTTTTTTTATTTAGGATCAAAGTCCACTTCTTAATCAAGCAGTCTGTCAAAAGGATTTTTTCTTGACTAAAGTCATGATAATAATAGCCTTGATATTTCCATTAGTTAATATCACTCAAAAGCCTCTTATTTAATCATTAAGCTATCAAATTAAGCTTTTAGGTACAAAAGTAGTGTATACCTAAATATGTACTTGAAGCTTACAGTTAACATAATAAGGCAAAGAAAATCTTAGAAATTCGTTAGAGACTTTTATTGTAGAAGATTTATTGTCAAACATGAGACAGGCTTCAGTATAATTAACTTAATTAGATAATAGATACATAAACACTATGATTTCAATGACATATATGTATCAAATTTACAAAAAACCCATTTTCTGAAAGCTTTAAACGCCTTGGATTCAAAGAAAACTTGACGTTTGTCATGCATTAAGTTAATGATTCGACCAAGAAAGGCTCTTAGAAGAGTCATCCTTCATTGAATGACAAAGTCCGGTTTTCTTTGTCTACCCGGTCTTTCCGTTTTCTTTCTTGACACCAGTTGGTGCGCTTAAAGCTCAGCATTTGAGGTTACATATGCCATGACTGTATAAGTTAAGTAATGCTTCCACTAACAGAAATGTAAAATTATTAATAATAAAAAGAAGGAAATGGAAAGCCCACCAAGGCCATCCCCTGTCCCACCTAGTAACTGGAAAGTTAAGCAAAGTTTTCTTCTGAGGAAGCAATGTTACTAGGCCCTTGAATGCTTTCCTTTTCCTTCTTTTTTTTTCTTTTTTAGTTTTATTAATAATTTCACAAACAATGACAACAGGATTGTAATTTAACGACTTCAGGAATGGTTTGGAGCTCTCCTGAAGTTAAATATATCTACGTTACTATAATGCTATTTCCAGCGATTACAGTTACATTAATTCTTTGAAACATGAAATTTTACATTTAGACAAAAAAAAAAATATATATTTTTTAGAATGGGAAACAAAGTAAAAATCTAAAAGAAGTAAGAGAGTCATTTTCAAGCCTTTGTTGCAATTTCAGAGCGATCCATTACTACAGACACCTGAAGCTCGGTCAAAAGCAGACAAGATTCACAAATGCCAAGATGCCTCCCAGTCTCGCCCCATTTCATACACATGATTGAGTCGGGTAAAAGAGAAGACACGAGCAAGACTACTGCCCTGACCATCCTTGCTGCCTCTCCCAGCAGACAGTCAGATCGGACCGAAGTACGCATTCATCTTACTCGTGGACACCTAATCAATTTAGCTGTGCAATAAAGTTCTCGAATGCAAACCCTAAGAAAAGTGACACTGGAAAGAGTGTTTAACCTAAAACAATTTATGAAGCTAGCGATACTACTCTAGATGAAACAATATACTGTAGAATAGAAAAAATACTCTTATGAAAATTACTTTTTTTTTTTTTTACAGATAGGCAATGTTGTAAAACATATGATTTTAAATGAATATTTACCTACAGTTTGAGGTATATTAAGTTTTAATTAAAATAAGATGAAACTACTAATGGCAATCTTAAGCCTACAACCAATACCAAAAAAAAAAAAAAAAATTAAAGTACAATTTTCCTAAAAATGGTAGTCTTATAAACCTATAGAATTAAAGTCAACCCCACTAGATACTTATCCTCAGCTTACAATCCTTGAATATACTATCTTCACCTTATGATGCTTACCACAGTAAACTATCCTTAGCATATAAGCCCTCAATATACTATTATAGTCTTCTAATTATTCACGACACACTCCTCATCCTATAATCTCTTACTACACTATCCTTACTTGACTATCAAAAGCACATATCCCCTATGAAGATATCCTTAGCCCATCAAAAATCAAGAGATAACTTTTTCATTATTTAATAGGTATTTTACGCAGGTCCTGTGTAACTTAATATATTGCCAAAAAGTTACGGTCAAAAGTTATGATTACGTTATTTTTAGTAATTGAAACATGATACCTTCTGGATTTTTGTCCTTAACAGACTTCACATTAACCCAACATGGAATGAAGTTTAAAATGCGTTTTTTAAAGTTATCAGAATTAGCTCAGACACAAGAGACAGGAAGATAGAGATTGAGTTCGCAGAGTACGATATTCTCTGCTGAAAAACTGGCACAAGATGAACCAGATATTATGTAACATATATTTTTAATATTAATCGGAACATACACGTCTCTGAGCTAAATACCTTTCAATCTTAATAGTTGAAAAAAAGTACTAACAAAAGCAAATACCGGTATATCTTTAGATTATTGAATACTTAATTGTATATAATACCCAGCAGTTAAATAACAATGACATTTAATGAATGTGAAATTATTACGTTTTAATTCAAAATGAAATAAAAAGACTAGAATCGTATTCGTAATAGAGAAACACAGGACCAAGATTTATATCTATGCAAGTTAATCATTGTTAGAAAAATATAAACTAATAAAGGGCAAAGCATCAAACTAAAATCTCTCTGAACAAATATATAAATTCATTTATTTCTCCGTGACTATAAAGACTGAATTTTTGTCCTTAGATAGTTCCGCAAATCCAATGATTAATATCACAATATTCTAAAATCAAGAAAAAAATTTGCTCTTCAAAGAATTATTTTTCATATAAATAATAAAAACCGAAACTTTCAAGTTAAATACGTAGTTATATCAGCAAATCTATATTTAGGTGTATGGTAAAACTTCATGTTTTTTTTTCTTTTACTCGAATACATTTTTTAAGATTATGGCCTTTTTTTTTTTTTTACTCTAATACATTTTTAAAGACTATAAGACGAACTAATTAAAAAACTTAAAATAGAAATTTTTATAATATGCTCTGCTTATTGATGATGAGGATTCTACATTCTTGGAATAAATACTTTTTTTATAAGAAATTGGAATTGAAGCTTACTTATGAACTTACTGACTGCGATTTGCACTTGCAATATGGATTAAGGATATTTTCACATAGTCATATAGTTAAATTAAATTGTTCCATAAGCTAAACTACATAAATGATAACGCAAAACCCACTATAATTCTATCTAAAAAAACTGTAATCCTAATTCGTACCTATCTACATGAAGAACCTGTAGCTAAAATCTTTTCAGTCTAACATGATCTATTGAATGGAAATTGGCTAAAGAACGACCTAACTTCTCCAAAAGAATCTCACAACGATCACTCATTACTGCACAACAATCCTTCATTCACAACAGAATGCTCAAATTCCCAACATTTCAGTAATTGCAAATTTTTGTCACAATTAAATCAGGCATGGATATTAATTATAAAATTTACTGGATTTTAATCATTTCCCTATATCAAAGAGTGGTGAATAAGCATCTTAGATTGTGAACGTGTCTTGAATAACAATTGATCTGGTTACCAATAAGATAATAAAAAGCTTTATCCAATGGGGAGTCCTGTGATTAGCATTTATCTAAGAGGCATAATGGATTGAATTTAGAAATACAGCCCATTGCTTAGGACTGTGAGGACTTTTGCCACTCAAGTGTAACGGAGTGAAAAACTTGCAGATACATTTTGAATTAAAAGTTACAAAAGCTTGGATGGAAAGATGAAAGAATGAAAGAAGGGAAGGTGGTTAAAGTTGAAGGCTATAAAGCTAGTGCAGCTACTGTAAGGCCTAAATGAATGTTGCTAAGGACGTTAAGTAAAGCCTATAGAGAATCCTGTGAGGTGCACGGATGGTACTACCTCCTGATTTTTGAGAGAGAGAGAGAGAGAGAGAGAGAGAGAGAGAGAGAGAGAGAGAGAGGAGAGAGAGAGAGAGAGAGAGAGTGTGTGTTACCCTATTGCAATGCGTCGTGGAAAAAGGTAACACTAAGGTAGCCAAGTTTTGCAATATTTAATTTCCAATATTTTATTTTTAATACTTTTGTAGCTCCATCAGTCAATTTTACTCTAATTCTTGCCCAAGTGAGTTTTGGTGACCTTTTAGTGGCAAACAAGTAAGCCATTTATCTTCGAAAGGTGTGGGCACAGAAATAATTTCATACAAGGTCAGTTGTGAATACTTTGTTTTTGGCATGATTAAAACCTTAATAGGCATAACAAAATATATCCTTTAATATTGTACTGTAACATTTTAAATTGTATCATCTTTCAATACTACTATTTGCAAATTTATCATCATAAATAATGGGTAAGGTTTGTCATTTGATAATTATTCAAGTTCTGGGTGTAAATTATTTGAATCATTACAATTTTAGATAAAGCTCAAGCAACTTTCAAATAGAATAAACTGATACTAATTATTTAATGAATTAAAATTAAAACTGGCCAAAAGGCAAGGCAATCAAACAAACGAACAAAAATAAAAAGGCTGAACAAAAAATGTCAGGTATGAACCTTCCCACGATCCAGAGTATCATCTAATAATCTTACATTCTCTATATGTTATCAAGATATCTAACCATAGAGATAGTTAAGTGATTAAAAAGAGGAGTGGAGAGGATTAGGAAATATCTATATTTAGGGCTATAACAAATATTTGAGAACGATATTCCAATTTCCGTGAATTTTGTAGATGTAGGATACCTAATACGTTTCTTATAATGTTATAAATTTTCCTCAAGGAAAGATACTGTCGAAAGGCAGGAATATTAGCATAAGTCAGTATTACAAAAAAAAAAAAAAAAAAAAAAACCTACTCGGAAATCAATGCCTCCTTAAAACAGGTTATGAGGATACATAAAAAAAAATTATGGAAATGGAACTTTCATACCTTGACCAATGTAATTAAATGGGAAAATCTTTACCATAAATCCCGGGAACTTTGCACTAAAAACAAAAGTTTCTTTGTCAACAATTGATACGCGTATTCTACATACCCATTACACAACACAGACACGCCCATACACACATCTAGATACCTTTCACGTCAACGATAATATATTCAAGAACCTATTACACAATTCGTGTAAAATGATTAAAGCGTTATTTATCCCTTCTTTATGTCAAGGGCACAAATGACACGAGCCAAGAAACGAAGTGGAATTTCTGAACCGAGCTGTGCACCTTTTCACAGAGCCCAGGTATCTCGCCATAACAGAAAGCTCTGAAATGCAAGACTTTAAAATGACTCACTTACCTCTTACCAAATTCCTTGAAGCACTTACGTTAAATACCCTTATCATCATTCTCTACCATTTTAATTATTCTTTAAATTCATGTTTTTATAAACAAAAATTGGAAATAGTAATTACCATTAATTACATATTAACTTCAAAAAGAGCACAAACATGTCTGGAGCACATTGAATCACAATCCTTTTACATTAGATAGATTTTGCACTACTTAAATCACACAGTCCATAACAAATTTGATGTTTTTGTCATTGATAAAAGTGCATACATATACTAGAAAATAAAATAACAGTACTGAAACCTGTCGATTTAACATTATAACCTCCTACAATGCAAGCTTCTTAAACAATCCAAAATATTTTATTTATATAAGATCATTTATACTAAATTGTGAAATCTGATAAGACTTTACAAACTTGAAAAATTTGAGGCTTTTGAGCAAGTTAATAATGGCACAACAAAGCCATAATTTTCATGATTTTAGCTGTCAGGATAAAACTTACAAGACAAGACAACTGGATTAATACACACTAAAATCCTAAATATTTTCAGTACAGACTGTCGGCCTTTGACAAGTACAATATATTCAAATAAACACATTGAGCTGCAGCTCTCAAAACCAGTAAAAGAACAAACAATTTCTGTACATGGGGTATAGAATAACAGTCCAAAAGAACAAGTGATTACTCTAGTTAAGATCAGGATCTACCTCATGAACATTTTAACCCTTTTTGTGGCGAGGAATAGAATGGCAAATGCTGATGCTCAAAGAGGAGGGGGGCAGTGGGAGACACATCAGCCATATGAGGCGAGTATCTTTGTTTATTTTTTAAAACATTTCCAAATTTGGGATAAGGAAGGATCAAGGATGGGGAGTGGGAGCTCTGAAATTGGAGGTGAACATCAGTTTGAAATAAGAGAGAACTACTTCATATTAAGACGTTATTGTAAAATGCATACAAAATCTCCCTTTAATTTTAATACTTAACATGTTAATCTTCAAGATATATTCATGTAGCACCTAGAGAGAGAGAGAGAGAGAGAGAGAGAGAGAGAGAGAGAGAGAGAGAGAGAGAGAGAGAGAGAGAGAATTTTACTATGTTACTTAAAGTACATCTAAGTTAAGGCTTCTTAGATTAATGTAAGTATTAAAAATGCGTCGTTTATATCCCATCTATTCTAAGACTAATTACAGAGCCACTTTTATCTACATTGACATAAAATTTTAAACTCTTCTCCTTCCTTTTAGCTAAACAGAAGCCCTTTACGATAAGGTTTTTTAACCCAAGAAATTAAGTTTCAGTCCAATGCAGAAGTTTTTTCAGTAATCAACTGCTTATTGAGGTCTCCTTATATAAATCGTAATTAGCGAAAGATCCTTTATAATGTTAGTCATTGGTCACACTATTTAGATTCTTATGTTTAATGCAACAGGTCTATAGTTAGTAATTCAAGCATAAACAACAATTTTTTTAATGAATTTACTTTAATGCCTACCATAGCTTAGGCCTATTTACCAACACATTACGAACACTTCATCGTGAATAGTTATTTCGGTTAGATCCACAACATCAACCTGAACTTTTAACGTTTAATATAATTAATGTTTACTCCAAGTACATTCTCATTTACAAATATCATATGTTCTATATATCTCCTATGCTTATATGTAAATAAATATATATATATATATATATATATATATATATATATATATATACATATATATATGTGTATATATATATATATATATATATATATGTATATATATATGTATGTATATATATATATATATATATATATATATATATATATATATATATATATATATATATATATATACACGCATGTGTAGTTAGAGTCAGAATGAACATGCAAGTGCAAGTATGCTCAGGAAGAACATGCAAGTGCAGACAAGGTCAGAAGGAATATGTAAGTGCAGGTAGGGTCAAAAGAAACGTGTAAGAGCAATATGGGTCAGAAGGAACATGAAAGTGCAGTTAGAGTCAAAAGGAACGTGTAAATGCAGGTAGGATCATAAAGAACTCACTAGTACATGCAGGGTCAGAAGAAACGTAATTTGCAGGTAGGGACAGAAGGAATGCGTAAATGCAGGAACTGTCAAAACACGCGTGCTTTAGCAGGTAAGGTAAAAAAGAACCTGTAAATCCAGGTAGGGTTAAAAGGAACCTGTAAGTAAGTAGGGTAAGAACGAACGTAGGGTCAAAAGGAAAGTATGAGTGCAGGTGGGGTCAAAAGGAATGGGTAATTGCAGGTATGGTCAGAAGGAATATTCAAGTGCAGGCATGGTCAGAAGGAACGTGCAAGCAAGGTCAGAGGGAACATGCAAGTACAGGTAGGATTAGTAGGGCTATTCAATTGAAGAGAAGCTCAAAAGGAACGTGTAAGTGCAGTTTGGGTCAGAAGGAACGTTGCAAAGCCGATTAATCAAAGCCTACATTGCACCGCCGGAGGTACACTGACGGCACTACACTCGAAGGGGTTAGTATATTTGATTTCATATCTAGCCATTCGATAACTGAAATCTCATGACTTTGTCTCACCAACCGATGTTCTATAATCATTTGTTCAATGGACGTTCATTGACCTATATTTACCTTCTTTGCAATTTAATCTATTAGGTTTCATTAGCTAGACTCTCCTTTACGTCTCACTTACTTTAAGTTCCTCAATTTCTCGCAAATGGAAAATAAATTAAAGAGAGAGAGAGAAAGAGAGAGAGAGAGAGAGAGAGAGAGAGAGAGAGAGAGAGAGAGAGAGAGAGAGAGAGAGAGAGAGAGAGAGAGAGAGAGAGAGAATTGTTGTAAAGCAATACAATAGATAAAAATGATGATGGGTATTGGGGAAAATTTTACTATTGTTTAAGAATTATTCGCACATTAAAGAATAAGAATTATAAGATACCATACTATTCTCTAGCTTTAACATATAGATTAAAAGAAGAATTCTAGTTTATTTTCATACTAAAAAAAATACAATTATAAAAGGGGAATATATTATTTTTGATAAAAGTTAATTATTGCACACGATTCTCCATTTGCAATAAACTAAAAAAATTACGAAATATTATGCATTTGAAATTTTCTTACTAGGAAACAAAAGGGGATGAAGCAATTTTTTGCCAGTTTAATGAATGTTTAAAAGACAGCATAGGAAGAAAAACTTAAGGTGCTACATGTGAGCAACATACCTTGAATTCCATTGATACAGAAGTTCTCTTTTAAATATCCCTCCAAAATGAATAAAAGCTAAATTATTGGAAATAGGTATAAATCTTAAATCCACCAATAACAACGATTTTGTGTATCAAATTTTAACTCACAGAACGATACCAAATAACTGGAACCTAAAGATTGACAAGAAAACTGGAACTCTTGAAAACAAGAGTGAGGGAAAAAAATTAAACAAAGGCTTACTTGTATAGCAACAATAAAACAATGAATGATCAAATAATAAAACCAATGAGTGCACAAAATAGCTCCTCAGACCAAGACATGGACCGGATAACTCCATACCCAAAGAATTGCTCTGTATAATTGTATAGGCAATATAGTGTTCCAAATAACTTGTAGATCACTTCATTATACAATGAATCTCCAAGGCAACACAGAAGGGTTCTCAATAACACCAAAGATGAAAGTGTCCAGAAAAACTTCCGACTAAGAAGGGTCATGAATAACTGGATGGACAAAGAAATAAGACCCGAATAATTCCACACAGAGTGGTGTCCTGAATAAATTGGTCTGCTACAAAAAAAATCTGCAAATCTGTGAATACTAAAAACTGGTAAATTAGATAAATGCTGCAGATAGCTTATTGAATAAAGAAGCGGCTCGAATAACTCCATGGAAAAAAGGATTCCAAGATTACTACAATGAGTAGGCTATACCAAATAGCCCAAAAAACAAAAGTAGAGCCTGAATTTCTCCACAATCCATGAGCAAGGAGTTCCTCAAATAAATCCATAGACCAAAGAGTACTTCAAAAGAAGTTTTAAGCAAATCGGATCTAAGGAATTTAATCAGTAAAGCTTGGAAAATTATGGCATAAACCAATAGCCAATTCATTAAACTGAGAAACTCTGTTAGACTTTTTAAAACAGAAAGTGGCCGAAAAACCTCAATACCAAATGAAGCCATTTATATCCCAAGTGACAGAAAAATATATGTTCAGGATAGAATTATTTAAAACATCTGTAAACAAGTATTGCTCGCAAACAACTCTCTAGAGCAGGGGATGCCCAAGGTTACTCAAGGGACCCCAAAACAAACACATGATCTCAGAATCTAGCCTAGAAGATACTTTGAAACAATCCGTATTGCCCCTCACAAAAATGGTCAGAAAAAAAGTATTCAATATCTTGAAACTGGGCCGTTCAAAACTGTAGTTAAAGTAGCCTAAAAAAAATTCCTTAAAGCAGGCATAATCCGGAAACTTGGAAAAACCTTATAAAACTTTGCAAACCTAAATATAAAGGAAAATATTTGGAATTGATATTGGAAGATCATATCCATCTACATAATTTCCTTAAAAATGTTTATAACCAAATAAGAGTCCCAAAGGAGAAAATCATAGATACTGGTGTCGGGGTGAGTATCCCTGGAAACCAATATGAGATACTATTACCATTATTGAGAATTAGTTGTTGGTTGGTATAGATTTTATCAAACCATTTAATTCTCCGGATATGTAGAAATATTCTAAATACAAATTCAATTTTAATACATACTTTCCTTCAGTAACTATTGGAGGAAAATAATTTTAACTATTCCCTTAAAAGGAGACAAACAGAAAGGATTCAGAGAACCTGAGATTTAAAGGAAACTAAGTATTGAAATCATCAAATCACATTCGAATGAGATCCATATATTCCATATACAAATCCACTACACACCTATTATAAAAAAGAGAATTAAAAGTTAGAATGTCTAAATTATTAAATTTCTTGATTTGATTAGGAATAAAATTTTAAGCCAGATATCCTTTGAATTTTGTAGAAATCCCTCAATCCTATATCCTAATCATCAAACCATCAACAATTAACCAATAATAAAATATCAATCATCAGCAAGATCCAGGCAGAGACTTCAGAAGACTGTTGTTATAGTATCCGACTATAGATTCTTGAAGAGAATAACTTTTTGGATAGAACCATCATATATTAATCACTTAATAACAACATACACTTCATAGCTTAGCAAAGAGTATTATCATCAGGTCAAACCAGTCAATTATATAAGGTAAAGATTATGATTTAACCAAATAATGCATATCATGTGCAATTATCCAGAATATTCAACATCACAAGCAAGCTTCATAGTAAAAAGAGCAAGAAAGGGGCCCTCAATTACTGTTGCTGAAAACTTGGTTAACCACAAAAGCAGCATCTAGGCAGAGAAACCCAGAAAGGCATAACAATCATCATAGGTTTTACGCTATGAAGATGCTTTTGCTGTTTTCTAATTAAAGGCAAAGCTTAATAACCAACAAATATTTACAGAACAGGAATGCCTATTGGAAAGTAAGGATAGAAACAAAACCTTATAATATAATAAGCTAAAGCGCAGGGTAAAAATACCCGAAATTGTTAAGTAGCTCTCAAATCTATCATCCTTAGTCCAATATCCACTGGGGCCACCACAAGAATGGTATTATAGAAATACAATGAACAATAGAAATCAATGTACAAAAAAAGACCCTCACCGAGAAAGACTTCTCCTGACTTTGAAACTGATCATCAGATGAGCTTTAAGTCACAAAAATATGCAAAGAAAATTTAAGATTACATATCTGGACATTTTCGTATTCTACCGTTTTAAAAACGTACATAATACCATATAATCGTATAGGAGATTTTTTACGTTATTTTCTTAAAAAATTTAAAATATGACCAAAAGATACCACAATGCTTCTTTGTAAAAATCTAGCAGTTTAGTATTAATATCAAAGATTTTTGCTTATATGTTTTCTGATTTAAGATATGACTATAATCACGTGTTCGTGTCGCTTCAAATGCTATGTAGAATTTATAGCAATCAATTATCCGGAAGTACAAATTCAGGTAGCAAAAAAACATTATCCATATGCTTAGAAGAATGGCACACATACAAGCATTGTGGTCAAATGAAATTAAAATTAAATGGCAAACAACATAAAATCATATAACATTTTTCTATAGTCCTGATAAGACAAGATATTACCAACATTCTTATACCTCGCATTAAAACTAGAATTAAAATTTTCTATTGAAGACAATACATTAGTGAGATTTGATATTGATGGTTCTGGTAAATTTAGTATGACAAAATAGCAAATGAGTGAAGTTGTGATCAAAGTTATTGAAATGGTGATTTAGAAGTATTTCAAGTTGTGAATAAAGTATAACTTGATGATATGTTTTGTTCTTTGTTCAAATTTGCAAATAAAAGCAAAGTGACAGTTACTGTTAAGATAGGCAAAGACTTAATAAGCATCATGTAAAAAGAAAACTGTATGGTGCAGACAGCAACAGCTTTTAAGATTTTTCAAGAAGAAAAAAATCAGTTTTGCAGTTGAATGTCAACAGATAACGTTAATGGATTGGGTATTATCAAGGCACTTAGAGCCTCACTATAAATAGATCTAAATAAGAATTTTAAAATTATGCATTCTCCCCACACCTAAACACATGGCATTTATCTTTATCTTGAAGTCACAGATTCTAAATTTCCCTTCCACAGTCGAACAGAAGTTTTTTTTTTTTTTTTTGTGATTAATGGACATCACTATCAAATCCACCGCCAGTCATTTATTGATCTCAAGAAACTGTATCCTGAAAAAAAAATATATCATAAATTAATCCTCAAACAATTTAGGACAAATAAGACACTTTCACAGGTAAACTGAAACAATAAAATATCATAAAAAATAAATACTACTTTTGCATGAGATAATAGAAAAAAATCATTTTACTTTCCATAACCAATCTTTAGAAAGAAGCACAAATCTGTTCATTAGACTCAATTTAGGAAAATATTATATTCTGTGATCTAAATGAATTATTAAGATTTCATACAAACAAAACAGATTTGATTCCTAAGTTTGCTAGAAACAGCTTTCTTAGAAGGAAGCTAACTTTAAAAAATGAAAAATAGGATACCAATAGTTATGTACAAAATTGTCTAAAAATTATCATGGAACGTTTCAAGTAAATGAAGGAGTACCATTTAGAATATTAGAAACGCAAGAAATCTCCATTTGAAAGTAATTGATTTATTAATATCTAATTATTATATCCTCTATAATTATTAGTTTTTTAATTGACTATCGTGAATTCGTGATATATTCAATTTACAAAAGATCTGAGTTATACATATGTTAAATTTCACTGTTAAACTGATTCGGTTATGTAACCTTCATATACATAATGAAAAGTTTTAAACTTCAAAACTTCCTACACTTGCAAGATTTCCTCCAAGGCAAGTCTCATTTATGCCAGTTTCATACTGTAAGAAAAAAGACAATGGATACATATACTTATCTAGAACTGTTGTTCACTTCTATTATAAAAATTTTAAAAGAAACTTGTCTACAACCCGTATAGATATGGTTCATTTTGTATATACAACTGTATATGAATTACTGAACATTAAAATATTGGGCCTTTATCATAAAACCTACTGTGACGGGCCGAGAGAGGAGTTGTGAACTCAAAGGCAGATTGGAAACGACTGATTATTTATTAAGGAACACTCTTCTTTATATACAAAACCTCAAGGCAACAGGACATGACCTGTTCGAGAGACAGACAATGTTACAGAGCAAAACGGAGACATGATCATTCAGGTTCTTTTTAGTGCGAGGGAAGAGCGCAGATACAAGCATAATATATACAAAATAATTATGTACAATTGTGTGACACACGGTTGGTACACTACCTTTGTACGATTTTTAGCCTAACACACACAAGCACACACACACATATGTATATATATATATATATATATATATATGTATATATATATATATATATATATATATATATATATATATTTATGTATATATATATATATATATATATATAAATATATATATATATATATATATATATATATATATATATATATATATACATACATACATACATATATATATATATATATATATATATATATATATATATATATGCATGTATATATACATATATATATACTGTATATATATATATATATGTGTGTATATATACAGTATACTCGTACTTGCATGTATATAATGTTTGATTCATAGTTTCTCAGAAAATTTTCTCTTTCGACTCATATTACCTAATTTTTAACTATTCCTAAGCATAGTTTGTCACTCATCACTCAAGGAGATATTTCCAGAGATTACCAAGTATTTCTAAAGGTGACATTCCAGTCATGCTCATGAAAGAACCTTCAAAACATCAAGCATGGAAACGCTAAACATTCCTTTAAAACACAGATTTAATTGAAAAAAAAAAAATAGAATTTTCATCATTAAGAATGATCTATCACAAAAAAAAAAAAAACTCATTGTATTTATTCCATTTGCTGAGGATGTTTTGATATGATTACCTTGCGAATTACAAGCGTGGCACGGTCTTGTCAGTAAAACTAAACTTGAATTCATAACTACAAATAGGTACCATGATTACTACTTTTAGATTAACTTACGAAGATCATTTTCCCACCTTTATTTTGATATATACGAAACATCTCAATCATTAAGATATTGAACAGGAATTTTTTTTGGGGGGGACATTGTAATGTTTGTTTTACACAATTTCATGCAACATAAATGACAACTACCTACTTAAAACCAATGCTAACAAAACCCTAGTAATCAAGCTTAATTTAATCATCTTCCCCTTAATATAATATATAAAAACCAATCTTATAAAGTACTTTTTTAAGAACCGTTCATTAAGAATACTAGAGGAAAATGTAGAAACCTACAATCTATTACCATATCTATAGATAATTTTTCTCAAATGAAGACAATCCCTAAGTATAAAGATAATTGTCTCCAGATCAAAATCCTTACACCTGACTTTAAAATCAGGAATTTACCCAAATAAACTCCTTGTTCTGTTCTCTCAGAACAGATGCACTACCTTCTTGAGCTTGCTAATGTGATTGCCTAACTGACTGACTATAACTACTGTCATGTTACCACCATGCCCAAGTGCTTCAACCTCATCTTGGGAAAGAGATTTGACTTTTCTTTGATTATCACAATCCGCAGATCATGACAAAACCCTAAATTCATGCTCGAACCTATAGCAACTGCCATACAAAGTATGCCAGGATTGACCACTCGAGAGATACATCCACAGTTTTATTCCTTGTCAGTGGCCCCTAGCTACTACCAAGTTTAACATTTGAATGAACGCCTGAGTAGCTGCACCTCACTCGGAGTCAAGAGTCCTTAACTGAAACACCGTACCATATCGAGAAAAGGGGGATACTTTCTAATGAACTGATGCATAGGTACTAAAAGTATGTGTCCTTCAGATTCACTGAAAGCAAGATGCCTTTATTTCTGATGGAACTTAACATAGATCACACTATTTCCATCCCAAACTTTGAACACCAACTCATTCCGTCGATGACCGACCATCATGAAGAGTCACATTAGAAGTCCACAGATTCATTTCATATGACTTCGAAAGTGTTCCTCTCCAACCTACCTCAGTCCACAAGACCAAGGTTCTCACCTATGTTGGAAGAAGAGTGAACAGAGTTGGAACTGAAGAGGAGTCAGAAGAGGATGAACAATGTGCATATTTCTTCCTCTTTCTAATCTTCCCATCAGTCTCTGCAAACAGGTGTCAAAACCTGAGAGATCCAGACAGTGACTCTCCCCTATGGGGAAAAAACCACAGGGGTTGCTCCAAAAGGAAGCACAACACTTGGGAACACTATCACAAGGAGAGATAATCACACCGAGTGAGAGCAGAAGCCGCAGACATAATGGTCGGGGGAAAGCATAGGGGAAGGTGGGCAATCGGTGACTGGGTCAGGGGAGATGCAAGGGAACCAACAACGGCACCATAGTAGCACACCATTTTGGCCCTGGGCTACCCTTCCCCCAAGGATGGGAAAAAATTACAGACATCACAGGAGACACCAACACAGGGGATACATTAACGATGCTCTTCACCATTGGCATCACTAAGGGAGGCACTGGCACTGAGGATCTTACCTGAAAAGCCTGAGGAGGAAATAACCTTCTTTAGTGACACATTTTATCACACAAATGGAGAAAAGTCTCCAACCTCCAACAGGATAAGATGAACACAGGGGGAACCATACAGACTACAAGAACCTGGAAGCCTGCCGACATAGCTGTGAAGGCACCGTGCTTCTGACGCTTACTCCATAGGGATCAAGTCCCGGGTATAAGCACTAAGCGGTGGTAGTAGATGTGCCAATGAGAGGAAGGAAAGCTCCTTTCCTCCCACTAAAAACATACATAACACAAAACAGGGAGACCACGACCTACACTCGCCATGTGGGGATATTTGCGAACAATTATGTTCCTAGCAAGAGCACAGAGACAGCATGGATCTAGAGCCAGTTTAACAAAAACTTAATGTAAAGTCCATCCTCCAATGTAAGAGTATTAGTGTCTTTTTTCCCATTATAATCAACAGCTAGCCTTCACTTCCAGAAAGAAATTGAAAAGGAAATATTCGGTTAAGGGCTAATTAGTATACCTCTACTCAATGCAGGCAAAAACATAAGTGAAGAGACTTTGACAGGTTAGGGGCAGGGCTCCTTGCCTTCACTCTCACTTGTCCCTTAACTGATCATCAAAACATTCAACGATCACCCAGCTAACACTGAAAATATATCCCTACTTATAGGTTGACGGTTTCTATTTTGTGTTAGAACAAATGGACTTCTAAGGCACTAAAGCCAAGTGTTTAAAATCAACCCATGAAAGTATTCTATCTAATATTACAAAAGCTACTGCATCACCGATAAGACTTCTTGATAGATATATGTGTATCTAGAATAACCTGATAGTACACAGACATAAAACTAATAATGCATAATAGTGTCAAAATCTAAGACCATCTCACCAAAAAATTATTTGAGAATAATACCACTTTCAAGAGACATTCTACAGTACTGGACTTTTTTTCTGATAGTATAAGCTCAACATTATATTGTACACTGTACATAAGCTACCTTCCATACATATTTATTACCTACTCTGTAACCTAACTGAGGTGTAACTTCTGAAGAAAACCTTAAAATGAGAATTTTAACTTATCTTTAAACAGGTGTTCTGTTATCAGCTCTGATAGAGATTTGAATAATTTAATCTTGCGCCATCAACGTTCCATTAGTTTCCATCTCCTTCGGGGAATCAGATTGCCCACTAGAAAGTGTTTTGTTTACAGACTTCGAACATGCAGGTAAATAAACACACCTGAAACAAATGTAAAACATCTTTACTACAAATTTTCTTGACCTTCAAGTCATAACCTAACTCGATAATTAATTTGATAGAGTCACTTTTTAGGATCATCCAGTAGAATGACCGACATATTCAACTTCCTCTTTAGAAATTAATACAATAGATACTTTTAAACCTTAAATTTTACCATGCTCTGATTTTAACAAAAAACATCTGAAGGAAGAACAGTGCTAGTAACAAGAGTTTATGAAAAAACAAAAACAAGCTAAAGTTCAGCTTGGATAATTATCCAAAAGTATAGTAGCAGCCATAAGGTTTGCACTTTCTTAATAACCCCATTCTTTAAACAATAGTTTTATGAGTAGGCCTACTATTCTTGATAAGGTTACCAACATTGTCATTGCATTTGTAATATTGCTTTCGAATTATTAAGAAGTGAATAAAATTAAAATCACACAATTATAGGTGAATAGATAATTAAGTATAATCATATTTTCATGGTAAAAACTAGAGTGCAAGTATAAAAGATGGAGGACATTATAGTATTTTCAATTACTTTAGCTATCTGAAAATTTTTCTATTAACTCACTGTTTTCGTACTTAGAGTCAAAGCCAGTGAGTTTAATTTTCTGAAGCATAGTAATAAGGCATTATAAAAAAAAAATGGTCTTTTCAGCTACTCCAGACATTGCCTAGTCCTTTGCATCCATTGGTATCCTCCAGCAGTTACAAAAATTGAGTACTGTATCAGTTTGATTCATTGATAGGCTCAGTATTAGGCGAGAAAGATAATTCTGGAGAGTATGAGTTAATAGGGGAAATCGAACGCATACGCATCGGTTCCCTCTGTCAGTCATTCAGCACACTGGAAAAAGACAGCAGCCTTCATCCCCACCACCCATAATTGTGCTCTGTATCAGAAGGGAAATGAAGTACAGAAACTTCTTCCATTCTGAAAGGTAGCACACAGGTGATGCTGAATCCCATTAATCGTAAGGGCTTTCTGAGTGGTCAAGCGTAGTCACCTGTTTCTACTTAAACACAAGGACGAGTGTGAATGCGCAGAAGAGCGCTGGTGAGCAGGCAAGCGCTGGTGCGCAGGTGAGCGCTGACTCTTTGGAAAGAGCCGACGCATTGGCGAGCATTGGATCTGAGAGCGCTGGTGCACAGGTGAGCACTGGCTCTTTAGCAAGAGCTGGTGCATTGTATCTGAGAACGCAAATGCGCAGGAGAGCACTGGATCTGAGAGCGCAAGTGCGCAGAAGAGCACTGGTGAGCAGGCAAGTGCTGGTGCACAGGTGAGCACTGGCTCTTTGTCAAGAACTGACACATTGGCGAACGCTGGATCTGAGAGCGCAAGTTAGCAGGACAGCGCTGGCGCGCAGGACAGCGCTGGCGCTCAGATCATTGGTCGAGCAGGAGACCGAAGTTACGCAGGTGCGTGCTGAGGTTAGGCGAGCTCTGTTGCGCCAGCAATCGTAGGTTGGCTGGTGAGCTGCCAAACGTTGCTCTCTGTGGCGAGGTTGTGCTGGTAGGTCGGCAGGTCAACTGGTAGGATGATCAGGAACTGGGATGTGCCCTTTGAGAGGGCGAACATCCACCGATGGAGATCGTGAACGATCAGAGTCCAGGACTGAAGTCCGAGGACTAATTGTAGCGCCGTCAGGAGAAGGTCCAGGAACAGATGATGCCCATGAGGGCCGGTGGACCAGCAAGCTGACCCTCAGCAGTAGCAATCCTCCAAAGAGGAGTCTCTATGAGTGGCCCCTCTCGCAACGCGAGAGGTGATCATTTTGCAGGAGAGACTTGCCTAAAACTAGGCTCCACCCCCAAAGGAAGACACTCTCAGCCAGGTGGGGGGGGGGGGGGAGCCTAGGCAAAAACCGCAACAGCAGTCGGAGTCGATGAAGTGATGAAGATGCAGGAAGTTCTCCCTCGGAAGGGAGAAACAATCTCACACCTAGGGAGGAAAACTCTCCCTCGGAAGGGAGAAACAATCTCACACCTAGGGAGGAAAACTCTCCCTCGGAAGGGAAAGTTGTCCAACCCCTGGAGGCTAACCTCATGGTAGCGCTCTAAGGTGATCTGACAAGAGCGCTACTTGAGGAAGCATAGCCGGAGCTAGTTCCTCGAAGATAAGTGCTGATCAGATGTTGCCACGGGCGCACTTCTAAGAGAAGGGATAACGCCCATGATGACGTCTTCTGAGGGGACGGCAGTGTCGGCAGTTTCTCCAAGCATGAACAGAACAGCTCTGCTTCATCGGCACTTTTAGTCAAACGAAGAAAACTGCATCGCTAACTGAGGAAAAATAAAATAAATTATGCAACAGAAAATTTCCTCGGGAGGAACACCTAGTCCGCGACGGGAAGGGAGACCACTGAGGGAACAAACATAAAATAAGTACTGCACCCTTCCTTCCCCGGTCGACATCAACGGGAGAAGGGGAGCAGAGAGTAACTGTGATAAAACATAGATTACAATTATTTAAATCAGCTAAAAATATTCACTAATAGGAAGAACCACTGATCCTCCAAAGGTAAATGTTCCCCACAAAGAAGAAAAAAGTTGAATTACAAACAATTATAATTTCACCTAAATAACTGAGAAAACAATCGGAAGAGCAACCTAACCCGCGAACGGGAAAGGTGCTCCCCCCGTTAGTACACTGTCGGAGGCCCATGAAAGGTGAACTGCCTTGTGAGAAGAAAGACCGTAGTCAATCTCTGAGAGGTCACACTCCCTTTGCTCAGTAATCCATATGTTTCCCATAGGAAGAGGGAAAGGTGAAGACAACAGTTGAACGGGGAGGGTCCAAACGATGACGATTCCCCTGCAGCAGCGGCCGAGTCAACGGTAGGTTATCCGCCAATGAGAAGACCGATGGACAAGGGGGGAGAGGTCGGAAGGGAAGGTTCCCCGGCCTTGCTCAATTGTCTTGAGAACCTGCAAGTGTCTTGAGAACCTGCCGTATACGTATCACACGCACAGCACAAACACTGAAAAGGAAACTTACAACATTTCTATGTATATACATAAACATTAAGAATGTTTTCATAAGAAAAAGTAAGTTAGTAAGTTAAAAGACAAAAATTAATGGCAGTCCAAAATAGGCGATTAGGAAGAGCGGATACAACCGGTCTTCATCTGAGCCAAAAGTAAAGTGAGCTAAATCACTGGTGTGTGAGTGGGAGTGGTAGCAAGCTATCCCCCAAACCCCCGATAACTAGCGATAGGGGTAGTTAACCCTCGCTAAATTTTAATGGCCTGTCATTTCGGCTTCGCATATTGTAATATCCCTAAATAAATAGCGTACGTTTGTATTCCAGTTATGGAACAAGTGAGGTTATGATAGGGTAGGTACTGTGAGGCTAGTTAAGGTAAGGTAAGGGTAGGTAAGGTAGGGGTAGGTAAGGTGAGGTTAGGTTAGGTGAGGTTAGGTAAGGTTAGGGTAGGTGTGAGGTTAGGTTAGGTAAGGTAGGGATATGTAATGTGACACTAGGTGAGGTAGAGATACGTAATTAGACGCTAGATAAGGTAACGCTAGGTAAGGTAATGGTAGGTAAGGTTAGGTTAGGTAAGGTATGGGTATGTAATGTGAAGTTAGGTAAGGTTAAGATAGGTAAGGTAACGTTAGGGAAGGTAGCGATATGCCATGTGACGCTAGGTAAGGTAGGGACATGTAATGTGATGCTAGGTATGGTAATGGTAGGTAAGGTAGGGGTAGGTAAGGTGAGGTTAGGTAAGGTGAGGTTAGGTAAGGTGAGGGTATGTAATGTAAAGTTAGGCAAGGTTAGGATAGGTAAAGTGAGGTTAGGTAAGGTAGGAATATGTAATGTCACACTAGGTAAGGTAAGGGTAGGTAAGGTAAGGGTAGGTAAGGTAAGGGTAGGTAAGGTAAGGGTAGGTAAAGTGAGGTTAGGTAGGGTAAGGGTATTAATGTGAAGCTAGGTAAGATAAGGGTAGGTGAAGTGATGATATGTAACGTTGGAGTAGGACAAGTGAAGTTCGGTGAGGTAATGCCAGGTAAATTGATGGTAGGCAAGGTTATAGCAGGTGAGGTAAGGTAAGTTTAGGTAAGATGAGAGTAAGTAAGATGAGGGTCGGTAAGATAAGAGTAAATGAGATAAGAGTAGGCAAGGTATGAGTAGGAAGGTAAGAATATTTATGATAAGGTCAGGCAAATTGAGGTAGAAGGTAAGAGTGGGTAAGTCAAGGGCAGGTAAGGTAAGGCTAGGCAATATAAGAGTAGGTTAGGTAATTGTAGTTCAAGTATGGGTAAGTAGGGTAAGTGTAGGTAATATGTATGAGTTAGTAAGGCAAGGACAGGTAAAGTAAGGTTTGGTATGATAAGGGTATGTAAATAGAAGTTAGATAAGGGTATGTAAGGAGAGAGTAAGCAAAGGTGGTTAAGTAAGGTAAGGTTAGGAAAAGTAATGGTAGTCAAAGTATGGGCAGGCATAGTATGAGTAGGTAACATAACAGTAGGCAAGGTAAGACTTTGATAACATTAGGTAAAGTGAGGATTGATAGTATATTGGCTAGGGAGCCAGCCACCCATTGAGATACTGCTGCTAGAGTTATTGAGTTCTTTCACTGGCCAGAAAGTACTACATTGGATCCTCCTCTGGTTACAGCTCCTGTTTTTCTTTACCTACACATACATCAAATAGTCTGGCAAATTATTCACACATTCTCAGCTGTTCTCACAGATCTGACAACACAAAGGTAACTAAAACTTATTCTTCACTCGAGGGGTTAAGTACTGTACCGTAATTGTTCAGTGATTACTTTCCACTTGGTAAAGGTAGAAGAGACTCAGCTATGGCAAGCAGCTCTTCTAGGGGAAGGACACTCCAAAATCAAACCACTGTTCTCTAGTCTTGGGTAGTGCCATTGCCTCTATACCATGGTCTTGCAATGTCTTGGGTTATGGCTCTCTTGCTTAAGGGTACACTCAGGCGCACTGATCTCCCTTCATTTTTTGGTATTTTTCATTTGTTATATATTAGAGATCTGTTTTAACGTTGTTACTGATCTTAAGATGTTTTATATTGTCATTCATTACTTCTTGTAGCCTATGTAGTTTATTAATTTTCTTGCTTTTCTAACTAAGATTGTAGCTTAGCAATTAATAATAATGATAACGATATAGGTAACAAAACATAAAGTGAGGCCTACATGAATCTATACTGCTAAGGCTACTCTGATGGGAGGATTAATCTAGCAATGAAGTTTTTAGATCTTAAAGAAAATAGGCCTAGGTAATAAAATACACTTCTATCAGACAAGTTTCGCACCACGAAAGACGAGCTCTTTAACTGTAAAATAATTTAAATGTCAAGGAAGTTATCATGCATTACCTTCGCAAGTTTGAGAAACAGAAGAATTATATAGCACAATTCAACATTTGTTGTCAGGGAAGAGTTACAAGAATACAAGGGACGAACGGGAGACATCACTGTTCCAAACTTATTTTTCTTCTTCTGTTTTTAGTAGGATATCTGACTCAATCTTTGGGACCAATGTACTCCCTTGTAAAAACTTTTCCAAACTCTCAGCAACCGCTTACATTCCCCAAAAACGTTCCAACATTGTTCAGTCAAATTTAACACCTTTTAACTTATTTAGACTCTAATCTCTATCACCTTAGTATTGAAAGATATATTCAAAGACTTCGAAAGAAAACAAAATCAGTATCAAGTCATATTATTAAAAAAAAAAATATTAGCAGCTTACATGGGTCGGCTCAAACTTCTGTAGGATGCTGTAATAACTTATCAAATTTAGCCTGGACCTCCTGTTTGTTCCTTATCAACGAGAGAGAGAGAGAGAGAGAGAGAGAGAGAGAGAGATGAGAGAGAGAGAGAGAGAGAGAGAGACTGTAACGATTATTAGTCTTGTTTAATCAAAAAGGCCTTATTCCACCCTAGGTACTTGCTTTACTTTACTTTAATGTCTGCTTCTCTGGTCCTATACAGCAGGGAACCCTACTCTCAACAGAACCTTTAGTCATTTTATCTTATACATTCTAAGGCACGTAGTATTTTACACCGCATATTGCTCGTTTATTGTCAAATTTACATTACCGAAGCACTCAGAAAACAAGAGTCTTTAGTTTCCTCTTGAAAGCCTTAATATCTTTTAAAAGATACGAGGGGTTATGTAAATGTAGACCTATAGACCATGATCAATATAAGCCTGTTTTTATATCATTCGCTAAACTCGTAATTAGACCTTCAGGAACAACCCCTCCCCCTGCCTCAATTGCTACCCACTTTCATTCTGCAACTTCCTTTGAGAGATAATAATAAGTACAGTATGATTTCAGTCCACAAAAATAGTCCCTATCCCTTAATGATCAGAAGACTGTTAGGTAAAAAAAAAAAAAAAATACAGTGGTCTAATTATATGGAAATCTTAGCATCATATTCATTCGATAGTTCTGACAAATTTTGGATGATTAATTATAAACCAATGTGAGAAATCCAAATCGAACAGTAAATTTTGAAATTGAGATTTTTGTATTTTTGGCACGGAGAACATATGTAATTAACGTTTCAAATAGTATTTCTAATAAAAAAAAGATTTATTGCTAAAATATTCCTTTTTATATATTTTTGCAAGTGTGTCTGTTGCTCTAAGCAACCCTTTACTGGTCTGAGCACCTATTTATCTATCTTTTCTTCATGGAAGCCAAGGATGTTATTTATATTAGTTACCCATATAAAAAGTAAAGTTTTCTATAAAACTTTAAGTAGATTCTCCGTTTTCTTTACAGTATTATGCTAGTCTCAAATAAATGCCTGTTTTACGTGTCTAAGTTATGATCATCATATTTCTTTGCCTGCTTGTTTATATCATAAAATAATTACAATTTCTAAGTTTTTATAATGCCAAAATATGCAGAAAGTGTCAGAGATGATGCATAAATATACCAAAAGCGTAAAATTTGGGTAATATTATAGTTGCAGTCGGAACATTTTCTATTATGCCCCCAAAAATACGCAGATGAGACTAAATTATTCTAGCCATGGCTTGCTCATGTGTATGCATTTGTTACAGTAGAATATATATCACTAGATTAGAGCAGATATCAATGAAATGTGATGATTGTGTCCTTATGATCCCCATTAACGAGGAGTATTACTGTAAAAAACCCGTAATTAAATATGCTGAAGTCTGTTAAATCAACTAATCTCTACAAAACTTTGAAAACCGACTTCTTAAAACATGAAAATTTCGAAGAAAAAAAGATGACGCTTGCTTTTTCGAATACTAAATTTTTTGTCATATAAACGTGAAAATATAGCCTACAATCTGTATTATTATTATTA
>NC_090737.1:125842405-125854905 GCF_036898095.1 Palaemon carinicauda | reverse complement strand
TATATATATATATATATATATATATATATATATATATATATATATATATATATATATATATATATATATATATATATATCTGCGTTTCAATTTTGGCAAATATGCTTTATTTTATCAATTTATAGAAGACTTTTTCAAAGGGGATTATTTTTCTTAGTGAAATTTTTCGTTATTTCGAAAATTAAATGTACAGATTGTAGGCTATGGAATTTCCTATATCTCCACGTTTCATTGACAAAAAATTCGATGCTAAAAAATGGAAGTATAATATTGTTCATTGAATTTTCCCGCTTTAAGAAGTCAAACTTCAATGTTTATTTATTTATTTAGCCTATTTATTTATTTTTGTAGATATTGATTGATTGAACAGATTTCAGGGTGTTTAATTACTGGCTTTTGGCAGAAATATTCCTTGTCATTGGGGATCATAAGGAAATAGTTTCCTCTAATCTAGTGATATATATGCTACATGTACCAAATGCATACACGTGAGCAAGACATGGCTGGCATAATATAGTCTCATCTGCCTATTTTAGGGGCATAATAGAAAATTTTGTCCCGACCGTAACTATAATTATACCCTAATCTTACTCTTTTTGCATATTTAGGCATCGTCCCTGATACTTTCTGCATCTTTTGGCATAATCAAAACTTAAACATTGTAATTTTGTTATCGTGTAAACAAACAGGCAAAGAAATACAATGATCATATCTTAGATAGACGTAAAACAAACATTTACCTGAGATTAGCATAAAATAGGTAAAGAAAACGGAGAATCCATTTACTGTGTCATAGAAAACTGCAGTTTCTTATATGGGTACCTAATATAAATAAAATCGTTGACCTCGATAAAGAAAAGATAGATAAATAGGTGCTCAGGTCAGAAAAGGGTTGCTTAAGGCAAAAGAAACACTTGCAAAAATATATATAAAGAAAGTATTTTAGTAATAAAAAGTTAATTTTTAATTAAAAATACTATGTTAAACATTAAATACAGATGGTCTCCGTGACAAAAATACAAAAATCTCAGTTTCAAAATGCGCTGTTCGATTTTGATTTCTAACATTGGTTCATAATTAACTATTCTCGATATGTCAGAACTATTGAATGAATATGATGCTAAGATTTCCCTATAAGTAGACCACTGTATTATTTTTTTTTACTGAACAGTGTTATGATCATTAAGGGATAGAGACTATTTTGGTGGACTAAAATCATACTGTGCTTATTCTTAATCTCTCAAAGGAGGTTGCAGGATGAAGGTGGGTAGTAATTAATGCAGGGTAGGGGAAGTTGTTCCTGAAGGTCAAATTACAACTTTGGCGAATGATATGAAAACAGGCTTATATTTATCATGGTCTATAGGTCTACATTTACATAACCCCTCGCATATTTTTAAAGATATTAAGGCTTTCAAGAGGAAACTAAAGACTTTCTTGTTTTCTGAGTGCTTTGGAAATGTAGATTTGACAATAAACGAGCAATTTGCGGTGCAAAATACTAAGTGCCTTGGAATGTATACGATAAAAGGACTAAAGATTCTGTTGAGAGTAGGGTTCCCTGCTGTATAGGAGAAGAAAAGCAGCCCTTAAAGTAAAGTAAGGCAAGTACGCAGGGTGGAGTAAGGCCTATCTAATTAAACAACACTAACAATCATTACATCCTCTCTCTCTCTCTCTCTCTCTCTCTCTCTCTCTCTCTCTCTCCTCCTCTCTCTCTCTCTCTCTCTCTCTCCTCTCTCTCTCTCTCTCCTCTCCTCTCTCTCTCTCTCTCTCCATTGATAAGGAACAAACAGGAGATTCAGATTAAATTTGATAAGTTACTATAGCATCATAAGAAAGTTTTAGCCGAGACATGTAAGCTAGTAATATATTTTTCTTTTTACAATATAACTTGATACTGACGTTATTAATTTGGTACATTTTCACTAATAATACATCTTTCACTCTATTTTCTATAGGATGAATGATTATGAAATGATAAACCCCCGCGTTGCTGTTCTTTTATATGTAGGCTACTAAAGAATCTCTTGTCTTCATTCGATGTCTTTGAATATATCTTTATATACTGAGATGATAGAGATTAGAGTCTAAATGAGTGAAAAGGTGTTAAATTTGACTGAACAATGTTGGAATGTTTTTGGGAATGTAAGCAGTTACTGAGAGTTTGGATAAGTTTTTACAAGGGAGTACATTGGTTCCAAAGATTGAGTCAGATATCCTACTAAAAACAGAAGAAGAAGAAGAAGAAGAAGAAGAAGAAGAAGAAGAAGAAGAAGAAGAAGAAGAAGAAGAAGAAGAAGAAGAAGAAGAAGAAGAAGAAGAAGAAGAAGAAGAAGAAGAAGAAGAAGAAGAAGAAGAAGAAGAAGAAGAAGAAGAAGAAGAAGAAGAAGAAGAAGAAGAAATAATTTGGATTTTGGAACAGTGTCACAGTGATGTCTCCCGTTCGTCCCTTGTTACTCTCACCTGACAACAAATGTTGAATTGTTCTGTATAATTCTTCTGTTTCTCAAACTTGCCAAGGTAATGCTTGATAACTTCATTGACATTTAAATTATTTTACAGTTAAAGAGCTCGTCTTTCGTGGTGCGAAACTTGTCTGATAGAAGTGTATTTTATTGCCTACAAAATTACCCTATTTTTTTATGATTTAAAATCTTCCTTGCTAGATTGGGCCTCCCATCAGAGTAGCCTTAGCAGTATAGGTTCATGTACTGAAGGTCTCATTTATATTTTTGTTACCTATATCGTTATCATTATTATTAATTGCCAAGCTACAATCTTAGTTAGAAAAGCAAGAAAATTAATAAACTACATAGGCTATAAGTAATGAAGGTATTATTACAGTTTCATCCGTAATGAATGACAATATAAAACATCTTGAGATCAGTAAAAATGTTAAAACAGATCTCTAATATATAAACATTGAAGAGAGATCAGTGCGCCTGGGTGTACCCTCAAGCAAGAAAGCTTTTATCCAAGACATTGCAAGACCATGGTATAGAGGCAATGGCACTACCCAAGACTAGAGAACAGTGGTTTGATTTTAGAGTGTCGTCCTCCTAGAAGAGCTGCTTGCCATAGCTAGAGTCTCTTCTACCTTTACCAAGTGGAAAGTAGTCACTGAACAATTGCGGTGCAGTACTTAACCCCTCGAGTGAAGAAGAATTTTTAGTTATCTTTGTGTTGTCAGATCTGTGAGAACAGCTGAGAATGTGTAAATAATTTGCCAGACTATTTGATGTATGTGAAGGCAAAGAAAAAAATGAGCTGTAACCGGAGGAGGATCCAATGTAGTTCTATCTGGCCATTGAAAGAATTTGATAACTCAAGCAGTAGTATCTCAATGGGTAGCTGGCGCCTTAGCCAATCTACTATCAATCCTCACTTTGGGTCTTTTCGGTTTGAGTGTCTATCGAATTTTAATGTTTTTTTTATTCCAATGTAAGTATTTTGATGTGGAAAACCCAAAAATGATAACCATTTTGTGGAGAAATTATTTATTGATGGATGTGATAGGTAGTGGCTGTAAGGGGGGGGGGGGTCGCAGGGGCTAGGCCTAGGTAGGGGTACAGGGCCCTAGGTTAGGTGGTTGTATTAGGTTCGGTAGTGTCCCGAAAATCACTGTGGCCGTAAGGGGGGGGGTCGCAAGGGGGGCGGAGGCCCCCCCCCCCCCAGTAGGCCTAGGTAGGGATACAGGGCCCCTATGCTAGGTTAGGTGGGTTTTCTTAGGTTCAGTAGTGCCCTGAAAATCAAGAAAGCGCACAGAGAAATCGCAGCATTTCAGTAAGATATTGATTGATATAAGCCAATTTAAGTGTTAATAAATAATTTCTCCACAAAATGGTTATCATTTTAGGATTTTCCACATCAAAATACATACTTTGGAATAAAAAAAAACATTTAAATTCGATAGGCACTCAAACCGAAAGATCCCTCACTTTACCCAATCTTATCATAGTCTTACCTTGCCTACTGTTACGTTACCTATTCATACTGGGCCTGCCCATACCTTGACTACCGTTACTTTTCCTAACCTTACCTTACTTAACCCTCTTTGCTTACTCTCTCCTTACATACCCTTATCTAACTTCTATTTACATACCCTTATCATACCAAACCTTACTTTACCTGTCCTTGCCTTACTTTCCCAAACCTTACTAACTCTTATATTACCTTTTACCCTACCTACCCATACTTGACCTACAATTACCTAACCTACTCTTATATTGCTTGGCCTTAACTTACCTACTCTTACCTTCTACCTCAATTTGCCTGACCTTATCATAACTATTCTTACCTGCTCACTCAAACCTTGCCTATTCTTATCTTACCTACTCTCATCTTACCTAAACTTACCTTACCTTACCTGCTATAACCTTGCCTACCATCAATTTACCTGGCATTATCTCACCAAACTTTGCTTGTCCTACTCTTACATTATGTATCATCACTTTACCTACCCTTACCTTACCTAGCTTCACACATTAATACCCTTACCCTACCTAACCTCACTTTACCTGACATTACCTTACCTACCCTTACCTTACCTGCCCTTACCTTACCCAGTGTGACATTACATATTCCTACCTTACCTAACCTCACTTTACCTACCCTAACCTTACCCAACTTCACATTACATACCCTTACCTTACCTAACCTCACCTTACCTACCCCTACCTTACCTACCGTTACCTTACCTACCGTTACCTTACCTACCGTTACCTTACCTACTGTTACCTTACCTAGTGTTATCTTATCTTGCATCTAATTACGTATCTCTACCTCACCTAGTGTCACATTACATATCCCTACCGTACCTAACCTAACCTCACACCTACCCTAACCTTACCTAACCTCACCTTACCTACCCCTAACTTACCTACCTTACCTACCTTACCTTAACTAGCTTACCTTAGCTAGCCTCACATTACATAGCCTTACCTATCCTAACCTCATTTGTTCCGTAACTGGAATACAAACCTACGCTATTTATTTAGGGGTATTACTCTCTGCGAAGCTGAAATGAAAAGCCATTAAAATTTAGTGAGGGTTAATTACCCCTACCGCGAGTGAGCGGGGGGGTTGGGGGTGTAGCTTGCTACCGCTCCCACTCACACACCAGTGATTTAGCTTACTTTATTTTTGGGTCGTATGGAGACCGGTTGTATCCGCTCCTCCTAATCGCCTATTTTTAAATATAAAACTTACTCGGTGGTTATATAATGGCTAAAGTCCCTGGACGCCCCGGCAGAAAATTCAAAATCTTGCGTGGCTTATCGCAGATATGTCAGGTGTAGGCCTACACTAGCGACCTTGCGGTACTACAGGTAGAACTATACCAAACCACCTCAGATTTTCTCTGCCGGCCATAGCTGGCTGTACTATTGGAAATTCTCTCTCGTTTTCTTACTATGTTTGGACGTTATTTGGTGATGTATTAACGTTTTTGAGTTTTGGCTTTCGCTTAATTGTTTTATTTGATCTGTGATCACGTATTTATAACTTAAAAGGTAGGATTAGAAGGTTTTTCAACCTATTTTAAACCTCACGAAAGCATAAGGGCGGGATGTAAACATTTCGTCCATTGATGACGTCACAGCCTTTTCCATAAGCTAAAAGTCTGTCTTGCTTTTTACAAAGATTGATAAGTGAATTATTTCTTTTGAAGTATTAAGTTATAAATTAAATTAAAGGATTGTTATTTTAATAGTTTTTCTTTAGATAATGTTCGATCTGTTTGCAAAGATTAACTAGCGTTCAGTTTATTTTTATTACGCAGTTGTCAGTATCGTTACAATATTACAATATTTTGTAGCGATTTTTATGTATAGTACATTCTTCTTACATCTCAAGCTTTTAAGTTGTACTATATAAAAGGAAAATTTTTTTGCAATTAATTGGTCCTTTCAGTATTTTTCCTTAGTCATAGTTTAAAGAAAGTTACAGTTCGGTTAATGTTTCTACGATGCAGTATTCTTTACAATCGATGTAGCGCCGATTCCATGTATCGTTGTTTACTTGGTGGTTTTTGGAATACTAAAATTGTTTGTATATTAATTGTAGATGTTCCAATGGGTACGGGTGATAATTCGCCTTTTATTAGAACCCCTTAATTTAAGGGTTTATTTTGATTTATAAATATTATTTGTTCCGTAACTGACTTACAAACCACGCTTCGGCATAGCTGAAATGATGAGCCATTAGAATTTTAACGAGGGTTTACTACCCCTCTGCTAGTTAGCGGGGGTTAGGGAGGGTAGCTTGCTACCCCCCCCCCCCCTCACACACACACACACCTGTGCTTGAGCTCACTTTGCTCTCGGCTCGGGTGGTAGTCGGACGTGTCCGCTTTCACTCTCGCCTTTCTGACAGCCATTTAATGCTTTTTGCCTTTTCTTTTACAGGTGTGTTTGAAGTTGGCCTCTGCTATAATGCGAAAGTGTCCTGGATTACCTGACCGCCCTTGTGGCGCGTTTATGTCGGCGGTCGATACGGACCCTCACACTCTTTGGACTTATTGTAGGGGCCAGCGGTGTGATAGAAATAACAAGTGTGGTGAGTGTAGGGAGTGGGAGAGGTTTTCTCGGCGACGGAAGAAGAAGTCCAAACGGGATATTTCTCCTTCGAAGGTTTCTTTGGAAGGAGAAAATCCCAAGGGGTCTTCTTCCGTTGCCCAAACCTCCTTCGAAGCTCTCGCTCGATCGGTTTCTTCCGAGAAACTGTTGAGTGGTAGCGTAGGCCATAGTTCTGTTGCCCGATCTCGGGGTTCAGGAGAGGGAGTTGCCTCCCATAGCGAGGCAGCTCCTCCTCCTCCCCCGGGGGAGGATTTAAATCTTTATATATCTAATAATGATTTATTTCAGCTTTGGTCTTCCTTGGGGCTTGAGGGTTCACCCTCTTAGGAAGCCTTGTTTGACATGATCCGGTTGGGGGCCGCTGTCAAAAAATCGCCGACGTTGGCAGAGGTTGATCCTTTGTCTATCGTCGACGTTGTGGTGGCAGAGGCTTCCGATGCGGTATCTCAGACCTCTGCTCCTGATCAACCTGTTGTAGCTGAAGGCTTAGTTCCTCCCTCTTCTCATCCTTCGAGGGAGTAACTAAGGCCAACGGTCTCTCCTGCCGGTGATTCTCACCCTCGGGGGAGTTCATTCACAGAGACTCCTCTTCAGAGGACTGCTGATGGTCAGCCCGCTGACCCCACGGCCCCCAAAGGGCACATAAGGCGTAAAGCCCGCCTTCCTCTTCGCCATAGACGCCTTCCTTCACCTCACAAGGGTGTGAAGAGGAGCCTCTTCGGTTCATCGGCTACGCAGTCCGCCGCAGAGGTACCTCATCATCGTTCTCCGACTCTCCCAGCTACAACCCTGGACATCTCTGCAGATCGTTCAAGATCCCCTTCGGTGGAAGGTCGTCCTTACAAAGGACACGTCTACCTTCCACCCGTCAGACCTGCTGACCTGCCGTCGCCATTCCTGGCTGCTAACGCGCTGTGGGTGCCAACACATCCTGTTGTGAAACAGGCAACGGTCCCTTCGGGGCAACAAAGGCTTATGCGCAAGCTTGCACAAATGTCCCTTACGTGCCAGCGCTCACCTGCGTGCCAGCGCTCTCCTGCGCATAAGCGCTCTTCTCCGGAGGAGGTTCCTGTTAAAGCGCGTCAGCGCTCACCTGCGCGCCAGCGCTCTCCTGATCGCCAGCGCGCTACTGTGCGCCTTCCACCTGCTGCGCGCCATGTGCGCCGCCGTTCTCCTGCGCACCAGCACTCACCTACGCGCCAGTGCTCTCCTGCGAGCCAGTGCTCTCCTGCGCGCCAGTGCTCTCCTGCGCGCCAACAATCTCCTGCGTGCCAACAATCTCCTGCCCGCCAACAATCTCCTGCCCGCCCACGATCTTCTGATCTGGGCGCAGTAGGGATGTTAATTTCTTCCCCTGCTCGTCAGCGCTCGCCAATGCGCCATCATTTCCTTTTCAGTGTTTGTGCTGTGCGTGTGATACGTATACAGCAGGTTCTCAAGACACTTGGGCAAGGCTGGGAAATCTTCCCTTCCGACCTCTCCCCACTTGTTCATCGGTACAGTATTCTCATTGGCGGATAATCTACCGTTGACTCAGCCGCTGCCGCAGGGGAATCGTCATCGTTTGGACCCTCCTCGTTCAACTGTTGTCTTCACCTTTCACTCCTCCTACGGAAAACATGTGGATTATTGAGCAAAGGGTGTGTGGCCTCTCAGAGATTGACTATGGTCTTTCTCTTCTCAAGGCAGTTCTCCTTTCATGGGCCTCCGACAGTGTACTAACGGGGGGAGCACCTTTCCGGTTCGCGGGTTAGGTTGTGCTTCTGATTGTTTTATCAATTATTTAAGTGAAATTATAATTGTTTGTAGTTTAACTTTTTTTTTTCTCCGTGGGGAACATTTCCCTTCGGAGGATCAGTGGTTCTTCCTATTAGTGAATATTTTTAGCTGATTTAAATAATTGTAGTCCATGTTTTATCACAGTTACTCTCAGCTCCCCTTCTCCCGTCGACGTCGACCAGGGAAGGAAAGGCACAGTACTGTACTTGTTTTATGTTTGTTCCCTTGGTGATATCTCTTCCCGTCGTGGACTAGGTGCTCCTCTCGAGGGAATTTTCTGTTACGTAATTTATTTTATTTTTCCCCAGTTAGCGATGCAGTTTTCTTCGTTTGACTAAGAGTACCAACGAAGCAGAGCTGTTCTGTTCATGCTTGGAGAATCTGCTATCACTGCCGTCCCTCAGAGGGCGTCATCCCTTCTCTTAGAAGTACGTCTGTGGCAACATCTGATCAGCACTTCATCTTGAGGAACTTGCCCCGGCTACGCTTCCTCAGGTAGGGCTCTTGTCATATCATCTTAGAGTGTTACCAGGAGGTTCGCATCCAGGGGTTGGACAACTTTCCCTTCCGAGGGAGAGTTTTCCTCCCCAGGTGTGAGGTTGTTTCTCCCTTCCAATGGAGAACCTTCTGCATCTTCATCACTTCATCGACTCCGACTACTGTTGCTGTCTTCGCCTAGACTACACTTCCCCCTTGCTGAGTCTCTATTCATTTGGGAGCAGAGCCTAGTCTAAGCAAGTCTCTCTTGCGAAGTGATCACCTTTCTCGTTCGCGAAAGGGGCCACTCATATAGACTTCTCTTTGGAGGATTGCTACTGCTTAGGGTCAGCATGCTGGTCCACCGGCCCTCATGGGCGTCATCTGTTCCTAGACCTTCTCCTGACAATGCTACAATTAGTCCTCAGACATCTGTCCTGGACTCTGATCGTTCGCGATCTCCATCGATGGATGTTCACCCTTCCAAAGGGCACATCCCAGTTCCTGACCTGCCGACCTACCAGCACAACCTTGCCACAGAGCAACGTTTGGCAGCTCACTAGCCAACCTCTGATCGCCGGCGCAACAGAGCTCCCCTAACCGCAGCACGCACCTGCGCAACTTCGGTCTCCTGTTCGACTAATGATCTCCTGTGTGCCAGCGCTCTCCTGCTAGCTTGCGCTCTCAGACCCAGCGCTCGCCAATGCGTCAGCTATCAACAAAGAGCCATCGCTCACCTGCGCACCTGCACTTGCATGCTCACGTGCGCACTAGCGCTTGCCTGCTCACTTGCACACTAGCGCTTGCCTGCTCACCAATGCTCTTCTGCGCACTTGCGCTCTCAGATCAAGCACTCTCCTGCGCAGTTGCGTTCTCAGATCTAATGCACCAGCTCTTGCCAAAGAGCCAGTGCCCACCTGTGCACCAGCACTCTCAGATCCAATGATCGCCAAGCACCAGCTCTTGCCAAAGAGCCAGTGCTCACCTGCGCACCAGCGCATGCCTGCTCACCAGCGCTCTTCTGCACATTCACACTCGTCCTTGTGTTTAAGTAGAAACAGGTGACTACACTTGACCACTCAGAAAGCCGTTACAATCGTTGGGATCCAACATGACGTGTGTGCTACCTTTCCGAATGGAAGAAGTTTTGGTATTTCATTCCCCTTCTGATACAGAGCACAATTATGGGCGGTGGGGATGAAGGCTGCTGTCCTTTTCCAGTGTGCTAAATGACTGTCAGAGGGAACCGATGCATATGTGTTTGATTTCCCCTATTAAATCGTACTCTCCTGAAATATCTTTTTCACCTATTACTGAGCCTTCGGATGTGACACCTACCTCCCCAAAAAGAAGAATTGTGTAGTCATCAAATGATAGGATATTCAATTAGACTGTCTCACGAAATTTACACAGATTCCTCTACAAGAACTATCAATGAATCATACTGATACAGTACTCAATTTGTGTAACTCCTGGAGGTTACCAATGGATGAAAAGGACTAGGCAAGATCTGAGTGTAGCTGAAAATACAATTTTTTTTTCTTTTATAATGCTTTATTACTATGCTTCAGAAAATTAAACTCACTTGCTATGACTCCAAGTACGAAAACAGTGAGTTAATAGAAAATTTTTCAGATCGCTAAAGTAATTGAAAATGCATACTATAATGCCCTCCATCTTTTATACTTGCACTCTAATTTTTACCATGAAAATATGATTATACTTAATTAATTGTCTATTCACCTATATGATTGAGAGATTTTAATCTTATTCTCTTAATAATTTGAAAGAAATATTACGAATGCAATGACAATGTTGGTAACCTTATCAAGAATAGTAGGCCTACTTTTAAAACCATTGTTTAAAGAATAAGGTTATTAAGAAAGTACAAACCTTATGGCTGCTACTATACTTTTGGATAATTATCCAAGCTGAACTTTATATTATTTTTATTTTTTCATAAACTCTTGTTATTAGCACTGTTCTTCCTTCAGATGTTTTTGTTAAGATCACAGCATGGTAAAATTTAAGGTTTAAAAGTAACTATTGTATTAATTTCTAAAGAGAAAGTTAAATATGTCGGTAATTCTACTGGATAATCCTAAAAAGTGACTATGTATCAAATTAATTATCGAGTTAGGATATGACTTGAAGGTTTTCTTTGTAGTAAAGATGTTTTACATATGTTTCAGGTGTGTTTATTTACCTGCATGTTCGAAATCCACAAGCCAAAGTCGGTAAACAAAACACTTTCTTATGGGCAATCGGATTTCCCGAAGGAGAATGACACTAATGGAACGTTGATGGCGCAAGATTAAATTCTTCAAATCTCTATCAAAGCTGATAACAGAACATCTGTTTAAAGATAAGTTAAAATTCTTATTATTTAAGGTTTTCTTCTGAATTTACACCTCAGTTAGGTTACAGAGTAGGTAATAAATATGTATGGAAGGTAGCTTATGTACAGTGTACAATATAATGTTGAGCTTATACTATCAGAAAATAAGTCCAGTACTGCAGAATTTCTCTTGAAAGCGATATTATCCCTAAATAATATTTTGGTGAGATGGTCATAGATTTTGACATTTTGCATTATTAGTTTTATGGCTGTGTACTATCAGGTCATTCTAGATACACACATATCTATCAAAAAGTCTTACCGGTGATGCAGTAGCTTTTGTAATATTAGATAGAATACTTTCATTGATTGATTTTAAACACTTGGCTTTAGTGCCTTAGAAGTCCATTTGTTCTAACACGAAATAGAAACCGTCGTCCTATAAGTAAGGATATATTTTCAGCGTTAGCTGGGTGATCGTTGAATGTTTTGATGTTCAGTTAAGGGACAAGTGATACTGAAGGCAAGGAGCCCTGCCCCTAACCTGTCAAAGTCTCTTCACTTATGTTTTCACCTGAATTGAGTACAGGCGTACTAATTAGCCCTTAACTGAACATTTCCTTTTCAATTTCTTTCCGGAAGTGAAGACTAGCTGTTGATTATTATGATGGGAAAAAAGACACTAATACTCGTACATTGGATGGACTTTACATTCAGTTTTTGTTAAACTGGCTCTAGATCCAAGCTGTCCCTGTGCTCTTGTTAGGAACATAATTGTTCGCAAATATCCCCACATGCCTAATGTAGGTCGTGGTTTTCTATGTTGTATCATGTGTATGTTTTTAGTGGGAGGAAAAGAGCTTTCCTTCCTCTCATTGGGCACATCTACTAACACTGCTTTGTGCTTATACCTGTGACTTGATCCCCATGGAGTAAGCGTCAAAAGCACGGTGCCTTCACGTCTGTCGGCAGGCTTCCAGGTTCTTGTAGTCTGTACGGTTCCTCCGGTGTTCATCTTATCCTGTTGGAGGTTGGAGACTTTTCTCCAATTGTGTGATAAAATGTGTCATCTAAGGAAGGTTATTTCCTCCTCAGGTCTTTCAGGTAAGCTCCTCAGTGCCAGTGCCTCCCTTGGTGATGCCAATGGTGAAGATCATCGTTATTATGTCCTCTCTGGTGGTGTGTCCTGTGATGTCTGTAGTTTTTCCCATCCTTGGGTGAAGAGCAGCAGGGGCCAAAATGGTGTGCTACTATAGTGCCGGTGTTGGTTCCCTTGCATCTCCCCTGACCCAGTCACTGATTGCCCACCTTCCCCTATGCTTTCCCCC
>NC_090737.1:125769905-125837405 GCF_036898095.1 Palaemon carinicauda | reverse complement strand
GGCTCGACAGATTCCAAAAAACTCGCGAGCGATCGCCATGAAGGTTGCGGGTGTGCCCACCAGCGCCGACTATCGGCCAGATACCGCATATACTTCTCAACCACTCCAGTTCTTCTCTGTCGGTGTCACCGACAACATTGGTTCCACACGCTCTAGACCTCGAGTTTTCTACCGAATTGGTGAAGTACTTTGTTTTGGGTTTTATTGGCTTTCGCTGTGTTGGTGTGTTCCTTCAATAAAACTCTTGAAACCTTTTTTGCTTTTTGTTTTTTGCTGATGAACTTGGCTTTACTTTGGATTTTCTCTGGGTTTTCATACTGGCTGACCCTTCTCCTGTATATCGCAAATGTGCGAAAGATTGTAACAAACGTCTTCCGAAAGCCTCTATCGACCCTCATACTGTTTGTGCTAATTGCCGGGGTAAATCCTGCCAATTAGGAGATCGGTGTGAGGAGTGCGTGGTTTTGTCGGAATTCGAGTGGTTAGAGTATGAAAAGTATACTCGTAAGCTCGAAAGAGATAGGGTGAGGAGAAGCTCATCTAGATCTCTAGAATTTTCCTCCTCCCATGCCCCTGAACCTAATCCTTCCCCTGTAGTGGTAGTTTCTGAACCCCCTATTAGCACTCATGAACCTTCAATGCGCGATATGTTTTTAGCTATTCAAGCATTAGGTGAGAAGGTTGAAACCTTAGCCTCGGGCAGGAACCAGCTTATGTCCGATGTTAAGTTGTTAAAGAGTCAAAGTGGTAAAGTAGAAAATCAAAGTGGTAAAGTGGAAAGTGTGCAAAATGTGTTTAGTGTTGCGACCGAGGGTTCGTCTGTTCGTGCTTGTCACTCCCCTAGTCCGAGACCTCTTTCAGGCTCCCCTGCACCAGGGAGAAGGAATGTCGTAGGACTTAAGGGAGCGAGAGGTGTAAACCGACGTACAGACGTTCCCTCTATGGTATCAGACGTTTCTCATCAAGAACGTCCTTACCATAAGACGGGGGAGACTAAGTTCTCCTCGTCTTCCGACGACTTGCCGCATAAGAAACCTTAGCGTAAGGTTTCTAGACCCTTAAAGCGCAAGTCAGTCCCTTCAAGACAGGTCCAGCGTCCTGGCTGTAGCCATTGGGGCAGCTCTGACCACTTTCAGTCATCGGATGGCTGTTCGCCTGTTAAGCGAAAGCGTGACACGGAGTCCGAGGGTCTCGGTAGGTGCGATGTTTTGCATGCACAGACGTTACCGACGTCACGGCCCGTTCCTACTCCCGTTGACCCGAAGTGGGTTGTCCTGCGGGACATGCAGTCTAAACTATCCTCTTTGATGGAGGTTTACGAGCATGAGCAGGTTCGTAAAGATCCTTTGCTTGCGGTTCGCCTGTCCGACAAGCATGACTCAGGCCTTCAGCCGCCTAAACGAGTGTTTTCTCGTCCTTATGATGTTAGCGCTAACGTTTCTAGTGCTGTTAAACGCGAATCTGATCGTGTTCCTCGTCATTCACGTCAGTCACGTGACGTGGAACCCCTTTTGCCGCAGTCTCAAGGTGACGTTCAGCAGCTGTCGCCGCAGCCCCGCACTGACGTTCGTCGGCCGACTCCGTTGCCCCGGCGTGACGTTGAACGTCTGTCACTGCAGTCGGGTGTTGTTTTTCCTGCTCAGACCCTGCAGTCAATGCAGTCTCGACGTGATGTCGAACGGCAATCTACTCAGGCTGTTGTTGTTTGTCAGTCACAAGACTTTCAGTCTTTGCAGCCGCGGCGTGACGTCGTTACCTCAGCTGTTGCTGTGGCTCCGTCGCATGTTGACATAGCCGGTCAAGCGTTGCCTCCTCGGCATGTCTCTCCGTATCGCGAGACTCGGCAGTTGTCGGACGAAGTTCCGTCGGATGAGGAAATCGTTGATCCCCTTCCAACTGATATTCCTTTGGGGACTCTTTCGGATGGAGAGGAGCCTAAGGTTGCTCAGCCCTCTCTTGATTTTAAGAAGATCATGCTTATTTTTAAGGACCTTTTTCCTGATCATTTTGTGTCTGCTGCTCCTCGTTCGCCCCCATTGGAGTTCACGCTGGGCCTAGCTTCTACGACTCCGTCGGTCACAAAGTTAGTGCTCTCTCGCTCTTCTAAGAGAGCTTTGCGTTTATTTGGCGACTGGTCAATGACCAGGAGGAATTTGGGGAAGTCAGCTTTTGCTTTTCCCCCTTTCAAACTGGCTTCTCGTGCGAGTGTCTGGTATGACACGGGAGAAGTTCTCGGCTTGGGAGTATCTGCCTCTGCCCAGGGAGACTTCTCAAGCCTCGTAGACTCTCCTCGTCGTCTGGCCATGAGACGCTCGAAGGTTTGCTGGTCCTCTTCAGACCTAGATCATCTCCTCAAAGGAATTTATCGGGCCTTTGAAGTTTTCAACTTTTTGGATTGGTCGCTGGGAGCCTTGAGTAGGAAGATCTCGTCAGCAGACCGTGATGTCTCTGTGCAAATTATGTCCTGCATGGACAAGGCTATTAGAGATGGCTCTAATGAACTCGCTGCTACTTTTACAGCAGGAGTTCTTAAGAAGAGAGAGACTCTTTGTTCTTTCCTGTCTGCAGGTGTCACTCCTTGTCAAAGGTCAGAACTACTCTTTGCGCCATTGTCTTCTGCCCTGTTCCCGCAGCAGCTGATTAAGGATATCGCAGTGTCTTGTGCAGAAGGATACTCATGATTTGATGGCCACGTCTGCGCGTAAGGCTGTACCTTCGTCCTCTTATGTCAACAGACCTAAATTTGATACTCCAGCGACAAGGTTTATCCCGCCCTTTCGTGGCAGAGCTCCCAGTAAGGGAGGCTCTCGTGCCAAGAGTAAGAGGGGTAAGAAGAGAGGATCTAAGTCCTCCCGTGGCAGAGTGTGACTGCCCACGTCCTCAGACAGCAGTAGGGGCCAGATTGACCAACTTCTGGCAGGCCTGGGAGAAGAGGGGTGCAGACCGGGAATCTGTTTTGTTGCTAAAGGAGGGTTACAAAATCCCTTTTGTACGGAGACCTCCTCTAGTAAACGATCCGATAGACCTCTCTCCCAGGTATTGATAGGTCGAAGAGACAGGCATTACATCTGCAGGTGTCTCAGTTGTTAGAGAAGGGGGCGGTGGTGAAAGTCTCGGACCTTCAATCCCCAGGTTTTTACAAAGCACACAGGAGGTTGGAGGCCAGTGCTGGATGTCAGTGCTCTCAACGTTTTTTGTTGTCAAAACAAAGTTTACGATGGAGACCACCAAATCCGTTCTAGCATCAGTCAGAGAGGGAGACTGGATGGTCTCTCTCGACTTGCAGGATGCTTACTTCCACATTCCGATACACCCAGATTCTCAGCCGTATCTAAGGTTTGTATACAGGAATGTGGTGTACCAATTCCGAGCACTGTGCTTCAGCCTCAGCCCTGCTCCTCTTGTTTTTACGAGGCTTATGAGAAATGTAGCAAAGTTCCTACATTTGTCGGGAATCTGAGCCTCCCTGTACCTGGACGACTGGTTACTCAGAGCGTCGTCCCGTCATCGCTGTCTGCAGGACCTAGAGTGGACTTTGGATCTTGCGAAGGAGTTGGGCCTATTGGTGAACATAGAGAAGTCTCAGCTGACTCCCTCCCAAACGATTCTCTATTTGGGGATGGAGATACAGAGTCTAGCTTTTCGGGCTTTTCCGTCTGCCAACAGGATCAAGCAACCTTTGCTCAAAGTCCGTCTCATGCTAGAGAAAGACCATTGCTCTGTGAGAAGCTGGATGAGCCTCCTAGGGACGCTGTCATCCCTGGAACAGTTTATCTCTCTAGGGAGACTTCACCTACGCCCTCTCCAGTTCCATTTAGACTCCCATTGGAACAAGGAGAAAACTTTGGAGGCGGTCTCAATTCCGATCTCCGAACCAGTCAAGACTTGCCTGGCCTGGTGGGACAGCAATATAAGACTACGAGAAGGTCTGTCTCTGGCAGTCAAGAACCCAAACCATGTGTTATTTTCAGACGCGTCGGATTTGGGTTGGGGGCCGACTCTGGACAGTCTGGAATGCTCGGGTCTTTGGGCGGCAGACCAGAGGAGCCCTCACATCAACTGCAAGGAGCTGTTGGCAGTCCATTTAGCACTGACGAGTTTCGAGAGTCTGCTTCGAAACAAGGTGGTAGAAGTGAATGCGGACAATACCACGGCCTTGGCTTACATCTCCAAGCAAGGAGGCACTCACTCCCACGCTCTTTTCGTCATCGCAAGGGACCTCCTCATCTGGTCAAAAGATCGAAACATCTCGCTTTTGACGAGGTTCGTCCAAGGGAAGTTGAACGTCTTGGCGGACTGTCTCAGTCGGAGAGGTCAGGTGATCCCTACAGAGTGGACCCTCCACAAGGATGTGTGCAAGAGTCTTTGGATGACTTGGGGTCAACCCACCATCGATCTCTTTGCAGCCTCGCTGACCAAAAGGCTCCCGACTTATTGCTCTCCAGTCCCAGATCCAGAGGCAGCCCACATAGATACCTTTCTGTTGGACTGGTCTCACCTAGACGCTTATGCATTTCCACCGTTCAAGATGTTGCAGAAGTTCGCCTCTCACGAAGGGACCAGGTTGACGTTGGTTGCTCTCCTCTGGCCCGCGAGAGAGTGGTTCACAGAGGTACTTCTATGGCTGGTAGACGTTCCAAGGAGTCTGCCTTTACGGATGGATCTCTTACGGCAGCCTCACGTAAAGAGACTTCATCAAAGCCTCCCCACGCTTCATCTGACTGCCTTCAGACTATCGAAAGACTCTCAAGAGCTCGAGGATTTTCGAAGGAGGCAGCTAGAGCGATCGCGAGGGCTAGACGATCCCCTACCATCAAGATCTACCAGTCGAAGTGGGAGGTATTTAGAGATTGGTGCAAGTCCTCCTCTATTTCCTCCTCCAGTACCTCTGTAGCACAGATTGTGGATTTTCTCCTGTATCTGAGAAACGGTCGCTCCCTCTCTGCATCCACCATTAAAGGCTACAGAAGCATGTTGGCTTCTGTTTTCAGGCATAGAGGCTTGGATCTTTCGAATAACAAAGATCTCCAAGACCTCTTTAAGTCTTTCGAGACCTCTAAGGAGCGTCGTATTTCAACTCCTGCTTGGAACTTAGACGTGGTCCTACAGCTCCTAATATCAGACAGGTTTGAGCCTTTAAATTCAGCCTCCCTGAAGGATCTTACCCTCAAGACACTTTTTTTGGTGAGCTTGGCTTCGGCTAAAAGGGTCAGTGAGATCCATGCTTTTAGTAAGAACATCGGCTTCTCGACAAATAAAGCTATATGTTCTCTTCAACTTGGTTTTTTTGGCCAAGAACGAACTTCCGTCTCGTCCTTGGCCTAAATCTTTTGAAATACCTAGTCTTTCAGAGATCGTAGGTAATGAAGTTGAAAGAGTGCTGTGCCCCGTTAGAGCTCTCAAGTTTTATTTATCTAGAACTAAACCAATACGAGGTTGTTCTGAGGCTTTATGGTGCTCCATTAAGAAGCCCTCATTGCCCATGTCTAAGAATGCGTTATCTTACTTTGTTAGACTTTTAATCCGGGAGGCACATTCTCATTTAAGTGAGAAGGATCGTAGTTTGCTTAAGGTCAAGGCTCACGAAGTGAGAGCAATAGCGACTTCGGTGGCATTTAAGCAAAATAGATCCCTTCGAAGTATTATGGATGCGACCTTTTGGAGGAGCAAGTCGGTGTTTGCTTCATTTTACTTGAAAGATGTCCAGACTCTTTATGAGCACTGCTACACACTGGGTCCATTCGTTGCAGCGAGTGCAGTAGTGGGTGAGGGTTCTACCACTACATTCCCTTAATCCCAATATCCTTTTAATCTTCTCTTGAAATGTTTTTAATCTTGTCTTGGGTTGTACGGAAGACTAGGAAGTCTTTCGCAATCTTTTTGGTTTGGCGGGTAGTCAAATGTTGTTTCTTGAGAGCGCCCAGATTAAGGGTTTTGATGAGGTCCTGTTATAGGGGTGTTCGCCCTGGATATAACAGTTCCTGGAAGTCTTTCAGCATCCTGAGAGGATGGCTGGGCTTCATGAGGAAAGCGGACTAATGAGGCAGAGTAATCATCAGAGTCAGCTTCCTTACCAGGTACCTATACTTAAGTTTGTTTTTATGAAATATTTGTCAAAAACTCTTGAGCATATACTCCTTTATTGTAAAAAACTCTTGAGCATATACGCCTTTATTGTAATAATACTGGTCTCTACCCACCACCATGGGTGTGAATCAGCTATTTATATATACACCGGCTAAGTTTAATATTTAAAAATGATATTTTCATTATAAAAAAAATTTTGAATATACTTACCCGGTGAATATATAATATTAAAGGCCCTCCCTTCCTCCCCGATAGAGACCCTGCGGACTGAGAAGAACTGGAGTGGTTGAGAAGTATATGCGGTATCTGGCCGATAGTCGGCGCTGGTGGGCACACCCGCAACCTTCATGGCGATCGCTCGCGAGTTTTTTGGAATCTGTCGGGCCGTCGGAGACGTCAGCTATTTATATATTCACCGGGTAAGTATATTCAAAAATTTATTTTATAATGAAAATATCATTTTTGTGGTGAACCAAGTTTCAGCAGCAGTAATGTATGGCCCCTTTCTTGGTCTTTTTACTGTGAAGCTTGCTTGTGATGTTGAATAATCTGGATAATAACACATATGCATTATTTGGTTAAGTCATAATTATTACCTTATGTTAATTGACTGGTTTGAAATTACGATTGTACTCTTTGCTAAGATATGAAGTGTATGTTGTTATTAATTGATTATATATGATGGTTCTATTCAGAAAGTCATTCTCTTCAAGAATCTATAGTCGGATACTTTAACATCAGTCTTCTTAAGTCTCTACAAGGATCTTGCTGATAATTGATATTTTATTATTGGTTAATTGTTGATGGTTTGAGGATTAGGGAATAGGATTTACGGATTTCTACAATATTTCGAAGCATATCTAGCTTAAAATTTTATTCCTAATCAAATCAAGAAACGTAATAGTTTAGACTGTCTAACTTTTAATTCTCTTTTTTATGATAAGTTTATTGTGGTTTTTCATATGGAGAATACTGATCTCATTCGGATATAATTTGATGATTTTATAACTTAGTTTCCTTTAAATCTCAGGTTCTCTGAAACATTCCTGTTTGTCTCCTTTTAGGGAAAAGTTCAAATTATTTTCCTCCAATAGTTTCTGGAAGAAAGTAAATATTGAAATTGAATTTGAATTTAGAATATTTCTACATATCCGGAGAATTAAATGGTTTGATAAAATCTATACCAACCAACAACTAATTCTCAATAATGGTAATAGTTTCTCAAATTGGTTTCCAGGGATACTCGCCCTGACACCAGTATCTATGATTTTCTCCTTTGGGACTTATTATTAGTTATAAGCCTTTTTAAGGAAATTGTGTAAATAGATATGATCTTTCAATATCAATTAAAAATCATTTCCTTTATATTTAGGTTTGCTAAGTTTTATAAGGTTTTTCTAAGTTTCCAAATTATGCCTGCTTAAAGGAATTTTTTTTAGGCTACTTTAAACTAACAGTTTTGAACGGCCCAGTTTCAAGATATTGAATATTTTTTCTGACCATTTTTGTGAGGGGCGATACGGCTTGTTTTAAAGTATCTCCTAGAGTAGATTCTGAGATCCTGTGTTTGTTTTTGGGTCCCTTGAGTAACCTTGGGCATTCCCTGCTCTACAGAGTTGTTTGCGAGCAATACTTGTTTACAGATTTTTAAAAATAATTCTATCCTGAACATTTATTTTTCAATATTAATCTTACCCGATAATCATGTAGCTGTCAACTCTGTTGCCGACAGAAATCTACGGTCGGGATACGCCAGCGATCGCTATACAGGTGGGGGTGAACACAACAGCGCCATCTGTGGTCAGGTACTCCAGTACTTCTTGTCAACACCACCTCAATTTTTCCTCTGTCGTGCCTCCGGCTAGACCTACATGGATACGCTGTTGATTCTGGAGTTATTGCTCACGATTTGGTGATGTATTTGCTCTAGAGTTTAGCCTTCGCTATTCAGGAAGCTTTATCATTAGCTTAGCAAGTTTTTGGAATTAATTTGATTTAATTTTTTATTTAATTTTGGTGACGAAGAGAGTATGAACTCTCTTTCACTTTTAATGGCCGACCCTTCCCTTAGACGGAAGTGTTGGTGTCGAAGAGAGTATAGACTCTCTTTCTTAATTCATTTTATATCTCTCCGCCTTTTATAGGCCTCTTCGATTAACTTCCTTTTATTATAAACTTATTAAAATTAACTTTTATATTTGTTTATATTCGACCTTTCCTAATAGTAGGCGGTCTTTTCTTGGAACCGAAGTTAATTAACATTGAGCCCGTCATTTCGTTTTTACCTGTTAACATATTATGCTATTTTAATGTTTTTGAAAGAATTTCTTTGATAGTCTCGTACTGTTTTCAAAGTTGAACTAACGTTTTGTTTTGTCTCTGCAGTTGTTGACGTTCAGAACGTTCAACTTGCGCTCTATCGTTACGATAGAGAGAGAGTATTCACGGTGTCACGTTGCAGTAAGAGTAAACTGATTCTAGCGTTTTGTTCATTCTTTCTTAGCTTAAATGGTTTTAATTCTAATAAAGGAACTTTTTATTTGGGAAATCTTTCAGTTTTTTTCCTTTAACAATAATATGTTTTAACGATATATATAATTGGGCTCATCTCTCAGGTTCTAAGTCAAGAGAGAGAGAGAGAGAGATAGAGACGGAGGGAGAGAGAGAGAGAGAGAGTTAGAGACGGAGGGAGAGAGAGGAGGATAAACGTTTCGTTCAAGCGGGTAACGTTGTTATCGTTTTTGCTCTTCTCCCTAGTCTCTTTAGGGGAAGAAGGTAAACGTTTCTAGAGTTTTATTCTTGTTCCCAGGCTTTATGCGGTGAGAGATTTTAAACGTAGTTTATTTGATCTAGTGTTTAGTCTCTTTTCCAGCCACTGAATTATTTATCTTTCATTATGTTTTTCTGTTACATTGTAATACTGTTTTCGCAATTACTAACTTTTAATGAAGGATAGAATTGCGTGTTTCAGGTACAAACCACTTAAAGTTTCGAGTTCAGTGAAATAAGTGCAAACAGAAAATCAAAAGTGATAAAGTGATAAGCGCAAAGTGTTACAGTGTTGCGTTCGAGGGTTCGTCTGTTCGTGCCAGTTGTTCGCCTAGTCTGGGACCTCTTACAAGCTCCCAAGCCCAGGGGAGAAGTAACGTCGAAGGACTTATGGGTTCATCAGGCCTTGATCGACGTACAGACGTTTCCCTCCGTGGTTTCGGGTGTAACCAACTCACGTAGCCGACGTGATCACCCCACCCACACAAAGACGAGAGAGCCCATTTATTCCTCGTCTGTGGAAGAGGTTTCTCGCAGAAACCATGGACCAAATCTTGCAGCTTTTAAGTGCAAGTCGGTCCCTTCCGCGCAAGTCCAACTCCTAGGTGGAGCCATTAGCACTGGGTCAGTTCGGACTTGCTGCAGTACGACAACTGCACACCTCCCAGAGAGGCAAGGTGGTACCGCAACAGGCAGTAACTCCGTCTGTTGCCGCACCAGCTGTTTTAGACCCTCAGTCTCAACGGACAGTAGCTCCGTTTGTTGTTGTCTTTCTTAGACTCTAGTGGTCTATGCTGCAGACAATGCAGTCTCAGCTTGCGGTGTTGATGCAGGAGTTTCAGGCAGAGAAGGTTAGCACACCTCCTCCTGCGAGCGCTCCTCCACCTCTGCGCAGTCCACCCTGCCAGACGTATGATGTTGAGGCTCCTCCTGCCTCCATGCGTGAGCTGCCGCATTGGGAGTTGCCAGGTACCAGCGCTATGCAGCAACCTCCACTTTCCTTGAGGCAGGAGCCTCTTGCTATGCGGCAACCTCCTCAACCCTTGAGGCAGGAGCCTCATGCTTTGCAGCAACCTCCTCTTCCCTTGAGGCAGGAGCCTCATGCGTTGCGGCAACCTCCTCCATCCTTGAGGCAGCAGCCTCATGCGTTGCAGCAACCTCCACCATCCTTGAGGCAGCAGCCTCAGGCTATGCGGCAACCGCCTCAACTCTTGAGGCAAGAGCCTCAACTCTTGAGGCAAGAGTCTCAACTCTTGAGGCAAGAACCTCAACTCTTGAGGCAAGAGCCTCAACTCTTGAGGCAAGAGCCTCAACTCTTGAGGCAAGAGCCTCAACTCTTGAGGCAAGAGCCTCTCTCTGCGCAGCTACCTCCTCAACCCTAGAGGCAGACGCAACTCTTGAGGCAGGAACCTCATGCTATGCGGCAACCTCCTCTAACCATGAGGCAGGAGCCTCATGCTATGAGGAGCCTCATGCTATGCGGCATCCTCCTCAAACCATCAGGCAGGAGCCTCATGCTATGCGGCATCCTCCTCAACCCATGAGGCAGGAGCCTCATGCTATGAGGAGCCTCATGCTATGCGGCATCCTCCTCAACCCATGAGGCAGGGACCTCATGCTATGAGGAGCCTCATGCTATGCGGCATCCTCCTCAACCCATGAGGCAGGAGCCTCATGCTATGCGGCAACCTCCTCTACCCATGAGGCAGGAGCCTCAAGCTATGCGGCATCCTCCTCAACCCATGAGGCAGGAGCCTCATGCTATGCGGCATCCTCCTCAACCCATGAGGCAGGAGTCTCATGCTATGAGGAGCCTCATGCTATGCGGCATCCTCCTCAAACCATGAGGCAGGAGCCTCATGCTATGCGGCAACTGCCTCAACCCATGAGGCAGGAGCCTCATACTATGCGGCATCCTCCTCAACGCATGCAGCATGAGCCTCATCCCTTGCAGCATGAGCCTCATCCCATGCAGCATGAGCCTCATACCATGCAGCATGAGCCTCATCCCATGCAGCATGAGCCTCATCCCATGCAGCATAAGCCGCACGCCATGCAACATGCTCTGCTTACCTTACAGCATGCTCTACATACAGCATGCTCTGCATACCTTTCCGCATGCTCCTCAGTCACACATGTTTGGTTGTTGCCAACTCACTAGACTGTCAAGCAGTTTCATAACGTTGCCTTCTAGTCTGCTGCTTTTGCACCAGTGAAACCCTCACTGAGAGAACTTAGCTTTTCTCGGATATGGTTCCTGTAGATGAGAAAGTGCTATTCTCCCTCCTTCTGATATTCCCTTGAGGACTCTGTCATTTGGAGAGGAGCCTTTAGCTGCTTAGCCTCCTATGGACTTTTATTTAAGCATAACATGCTTCCAGGGAGGGTAATGGTTCCACTTCAGTCGCTACCCCGTCTGTTACCACACCTGCTCCCATAGACCTTGAGCTTTGTTGCAAGACATGCAGTCCAAGCTTAGTCCTTGTTAGAGGATTTTTTTTTTTTTTTTTTTTTTTTTTTTTTTACGGAGTCAGTGTGTCACTGGGAAGACGTTCAACAACCAGCAGAAGTGACTTGTTGTGACGCAGTGCGGCAACCTCAGCAACCCGATAAGGAGTTGTCTGTACGACCCAGACAGTCTAGACAGCTTCGGGTTGTCGCTGTACTTCCTCGCTTCCCCATGGTTGACAGTTCACAGACTGTGCAGCAGTACCATGATCTTGTGTCCGGCTCCGTCAGACGACTAGCTTTTAAGAGCTCCCACAAGTCGTCGCTGTCTGGAGATTCTCAGATGGACTATGGATCTGACCAAGGAACTGGGCCTCCTGGTCAATTTTGAGGAGTCCCAGCTCGTCCCATCCCAGACCATTGTCTTCCTGGGTATGGATCTTCAGAGTCGAGCTTTTCGGGCTTTTCCGTCGGCCCCAAGGATCTACTAAGCCCTAGAATGCATCCAGAGCATGCTGAGAAGGAACCGATGCTCAGTCAGGTAGTGGATGAGTCTAACAGGGACACTTTCATCGCTGGCCCTGTTCATCGAGTTAGGGAGACGCCACCTCCTCCCCCTTCAGTATCATCTAGCGGCTCACTGGATAAAGGACATGACGCTAGAGACGGTCTCAGTTCCTGTTTCCGAAGAGAGGAGGTCTACTCTCACGTGGTGAAAGAACAGCTTTCTTCTCAAGGAAGTCTACCTTTGGCTGTTCAGAAACCCGACCGCCGTCTCTTCTCTGACGCATCAGACACGGGCTGGGGTGCGACTTTGGACGGACAGGAATGCTCGGGAACATGGAATCAGGAGCTAAGGACACTTCACATCTATTGCAAGGAGCTGTTGGCGGCTCATCTGGCCTTGATAAACTTCAAGTCCCTCCAGCTTAACAAGGTGGTGGAGGTGGACTCTGACAACACCACAGCCTTGGCTTACATCTCCAAGCAGGGAGGGACTCATTCGTGGAAGTTGTTCTAGATCGCAAGGGACCTCCTCATCTGGTCAAAAGATCGAAAGCTCACGCTGGTAACGAGGTTCATTCAGGGCGATATGAATGTCATGGCAGATCGCCTTAGCCGGAAGGGTCAAGTCATCCACACAGAGTGGACCCTTCACAAGAATGTTTGCAGCAGACTTTGGGCCCTGTGGGGTCAGCCAACCATAGATCTGTTCGCTACCTCGATAACCTAGAGGCTCCCGTTGTATTGTTCTCCGATTCCAGACCCAGCAGCAGTTCACGTGGATGCTTTTCTGCTGGATTGGTCCCATCTCGACCTGTATGCATTCCCGCCGTTCAAGATTGTCAACAGGGTACTTCAGAAGTTCGCCTCTCGCAAAGGGACACAGCTAACGTTGGTTGGCTCCGCTCTGGCCCGCGAGAGAATGGTTCATAGAGGTACTGCAATAGCTGGTCGACATTCCCAGGACTCTTCCTCTAGGAGTGGACCTTCTACGTCTACCTCACGTAAAGAAGGTACACCCAAACCTCCACGCTCTTCGTCTGACTGCCTTCAGACTTTCGAAAGACTCTCAAGGGCTAGGGGCTTTTCGAAGGAGGCAGCCAGAGCGATTGCCAGAGCAAGGAGGACATCCACTCTCAGAGTCTATCAGTCTAAAGGGGAAGTCTTCCGAAGCTGGTACAAGGCCAATGCAGTTTCCTCAACCAGTACCACTGTAACCCAGATTGCTGACTTCCTGTTACATCTAAGGAACGTAAGATCCCTTTCAGCTCCTACGTTTAAGGGTTACAGAAGTATGTTGGCAGCGGTTTTCCGCCACACAGGCTTGGATCTTTCCACCAACAAAGATCTACAGGACCTCCTTAGGTCTTTTGAGACCTCAAAGGAACGTCGGTTGTCCACTCCAGGCTGGAATCTAGACGTGGTCCTAAGGTTCCTTATGTCATCAAGATTTGAACCTCTCCAATCAGCCTCTTTTAAGGACCTCACATTAAAAACTCTTTTCCTCGTGTGCTTGACAACAGCTAAAAGAGTAAGTGAGATCCACGCCTTCAGCAGGAACATAGTTTTCACATCTGAAACGGCTACATGTTCCTTGCAGCTCGGTTTTTTTGCTAAGCGAGCTTCCTTCACGTCCTTGGCCTAAGTCGTTCGAGATCCCAAGCCTGTCCAACTTGGTGGGGGACGAACTGGAGAGAGTACTTTGCCCAGTTAGAGCTCTTAGGTACTATCTAAAAAGGTCATAACCTTTACGAGGACAATCAGAAGCCTTATGGTGTGATATCAAGAAGCCTTCTCTTCCAAGGTCTAAGAACTCAGTTTCTTACCTATTCAGGCTCCTGATTAGGGAAGCACATTCTCATCTGAAGGAAGAAGACCTTGCTTTGCTGAAGGTAAGGACACATGAAGTGAGAGCTGTGACTACTTCAGTGGCCTTCAAACAGAACCGTTCTCTGCAGAGTGTTATGGATGCAACCTATTGGAGAAGCAAGTCAGTGTTCGCATCATTCTATCTCAAAGATGTCCAGTCTCTTTACGAGAACTGCTACACCCTGGGACCATTCGTAGCAACGAATGCAGTAGTAGGCGGGGGCTCAGCCACTACATTCCCATAATCCCATAACCCTTTTAACCTTTCTCTTGAATACTTTTTATGGGTTGTACGGTCGGCTAAGAAGCCTTCCACATCCTTGTTGATTTGGCGGGTGGTCAATTCTTTCTTGAGAAGCGCCGAGGTTAAAGGTTGTGATGAGGTCCTTTAGTATGGGTTGCAGCCCTTTATACTTCAGCACCTAAGAGTCGTTCAGCATCCTAAGAGGACCGCTACGCTCAGTAAGGAAGACGTACTTAATAAAGGCAGAGTAATGGTTCAAGTCGTCTTCCTTACCAGGTACTTATTTATTTTATGTTATTTTTGAATAACTAATAAAATAAAATACGGGATACTTAGCTTCTTTGTTAACATGTATGCTGGTCTCCACCCACCACCCTGGGTGTGAATCAGCTACATGATTATCGGGTAAGATTAATATTGAAAAATGTTATTTTCATTAGTAAAATAAATTTTTGAATATACTTACCCGATAATCATGATTTAATTGACCCACCCTTCCTCCCCATAGAGAACCAGTGGACCGAGGAAAAAATTGAGGTGGTGTTGACAAGAAGTACTGGAGTACCTGACCACAGATGGCCCTGTTGTGTTCACCCCCACCTGTATAGCGATCGCTGGCGTATCCCGACCGTAGATTTCTGTCGGCAACAGAGTTGACAGGTACATGATTATCGGGTAAGTATATTCAAAAATTTATTTTACTAATGAAAATAACATATTTCTGTCACTTGGGATATAAATGTCTTTATTTAGTATTGAGGTTTTTTGACCACTTTCTGTTTTAAAATGTCTAACTGAGTTCCGCAGTTTAATGAATTGGCTATTGGTTTATGGCATAATTTTCCAAGCTTTGCTGATTAAATTCCTTGGATCCGATTTGCTTAAAACTTCTTTTGAAGTACTCTTTGGTCTATGGATTTATTTTTGGAACTCCTTGCTCATGGATTGTGGAGAAATTCAAGGTCTACGTGTTTTTTTTATTATTTGGTATAGCCTACTCATTAGCCTATGCAGTAATCTTGGATTCCTTTTTTCCATGGAGTTATTCAAGCTGCTGCTTTATTTAATAAGCTATCTGCAGCATTTATCTAATTTACCAGTTTTAGTATTCACTGATTTGCAGAATTTTTTTGTAGCAGGCACCAATTTATTCAGGACACCACTCTGTGTGGAATTCTTTGGGTCTTATTTCTTTGTCCATCCGGGTCTTGTAAAATTTCCTGGACACTTTCATCTTTGGTGTTATTGAGAACCCTTCTATGGGGTTGCCTTGGACATTCATTGTATAATGAAGTGATCCACAAGTTTTTTGGAACACTATATTGCCTATACAATTATATAGAGCAGTTCTTTGTGCATGGAGTTATCCGGTCCACATCTTGGTCTGAGGAGCTATTTTGTGCATTCATTGGTTTGATTATTTGATCATTCATTGTTTTATTGTTGCTATACAAGTAAGCCTCTGTTTCATTTTTTTCCATCACTCTTGTTTTCAAGAGATCCAGTTTCCTTGTCAATTTTGAGTTCCAGGGTTATTTGGCATTGCTCTGTGAGTTAAAATTTGATTGACAAAACCTTTGTTATTGGTGGATTTAAGATTTTTACCTATTTCCAATCATTTTGTTTTTATTCATTTCGGAGGGATATTTAAAAGAGAACTGTATTAATCGAATTCAAGGTATATTTCTCACATGTAGCACCTTAGGTTTTTCTTCCTATGCTGTCTTTTAAACATTCATTAAACTGGCAAAAATTTGCTTCATCCTCTTTTGTGTCCTAGTAAGAAAATTTCAAAAGCATAATATTTCGTAATTTATTTAGTTTATTGCAAATGGAGAATCGCGTGCAATAATTAACTTTAATCAAAAATAATATATTCCCCTTTTATAATTGTATTTTTTTTAGTATGAAAACAAACTAGAATACTTCTTTTAATCTATATGTTAAAACCAGAGAATAGTGTAGTATCTTGTAATTCCTATTCTTTAATGTGCAAATAATTCTTAAATCATAGTAAACTTTTCCCAATACTCATCATCACTTTCATCTATTATATTGCTTTGCAACAATTCTCTCTCTCTCTCTCTCTCTCTCTCTCTCTCTCTCTCTCTCTCTCTCTCTCTCTCTCTCTCTCTCTCTCTCTCTCTCTCTATGTTAAAAGTTCAGGTTGATGATGTGGATCTAACGGAAATAAGTATTCATGATGAAGTGGTCGTAACGCTTTGGTAAATAAGCCTAAGCTATGGTAGGCATTGAAGTAAATTTCTTAAAAAAATGATTATTTGTGCATGAATCACTAAGTATTAATCTATTGCATTAAACATAATAATCTAAATGGTGTGACTTTTGGCTAGAGTTAGAAAGGATCTTTTGCTAATCAGGATTTCTATGAGGAGACCTCAGCAAGCAGTTGGGCCTCACTTTAGTTAATAATGCTCAGAAGCAAAGTCTCAAAGAAAAAAAAAATATTTTTGTGGTTACCTCTGATATAAAAACAATCTAATGGTCAAATTGGCGTGCATACTTTATTCTATATTAATCACTTATAAATCTGGTATTACTGCCTAGTATTTGCTAAATGTCCTTGTAGCTTGATATGATTACTGAAAACTTTTGCCGTGGATTGTAAAGTTAGATGAGGCCTGTAATTTCGTTGAAACATTATTCCTTTTCTTTAGCTAAAGGGAGGGAGGAAGAGTTTAGAGTCTTATGTCAGTGTAGGTAAAAATGGCTCTGTAATTAGTTTAGAATAGATGGGATATAAACTAGACGCATTTTGATACCAACTTTAAGCTCAAGAAGCTCCTATAACTTCCAGGTACTTTAGGTAACAGTAAAACTCTCTCTCTCTCTCTCTCTCTCTCTCTCTCTCTCTCTCTCTCTCTCTCTCTCTCTCTCTCTCTCTCTCTCTCTCTCTCTCTCTCTCTCTCTCTCTCTCTCGGTGCTACATGAATATATCTTGAAGATTAACACGCTAAGTATTAAAGTTAAAGGGAGGTTTTGTAAGCATTTTTCAAATAGCGTAGAATTATAAAGTTCTCTCTTATTTCAAACTGATCTTCACCTCCAATTTCAGAGCTCCCACCCCCAATCCTTGATCCTTCCTTATCCCAAATTTGGAAATGTTATAAAAAAAAAACAAAGATACTCGCCTCATATGGCTGATGTGTCTCCCACCGCCCCCCTCCTCTTTTAGCATCAGCATTTGCCATTCTATTCCTCACCACAAAAAGGGTTAAAATGTTCATGAGGTAGATCCTGATCTTAACTAGAGTAATCACTTGTTCTTTTGGACTGTTATTTTATAACCCCACGTACAGAATTTCCCCATTCTTTTACTGGTGTTTTGAGAGCTGCAGCTCAATTTTTTTGATTGAATATATTGTACTTGTCAAAGGCCGACAGTCTGTGCTGAAAATATTTAGGATTTTAGTCTTATTAATCTAGCTGTCTTGTCAGTATAGGTTATATTCTGACAACTAAAATCATGAAAATTATGGCTGTGTTGTGCCATTATTAACTTGCTCAAAAGCCTCAAATTCTTAAAGTTTGTAAAGTCTTATCAGATCTCAGAATTTAGTATAATTGATCTTATATAAAGCAAATATTTTGGATTGTTTAAGAAGCTTGCATTGTAGGAGGTTATAATGTTAAATCGACAGGTTTCAGTACTATTATTTTATTTTCTAGTATATGTATGCACTTATATCAATGACAAAAATATCAAATTTGTTATGAACTGTGTAATTTAAGTAGTGCAAAATCTATCTAATGTAAAAGGATTGTGATTTAATGTGCTCCAGACATGTTTATGCTCTTTTTGAAGTTGATATGTAATCAGTGGTAATTACTATTTCCTATTTTTGTTTATAAAAACATGAATTTAAAGAATAATTAAAATGGTAGAGATTAATGATAAGGGTATTTAACGTAAGCGCTTCAAGGAATTTGGTAAGAGGTGAGTGAGTCATTTTGAAGTCTTGCATTTCAGAGCTTTCTGTTATGGCGAGATACCTGGGCTCTGTGAAAAGGTGCACAGCTCGGTTCAGAAATTCCACTTCGTTTCTTGGCTCGTGTCATTTGTGCCCTTGACATAAAGGAGGGATAAATAACACTTTAATCACTTTACACGAATTGTGCAATAGGTTCTTGAATATATTATCGTTGACGTGAAAGGTATCTAGATGTGTGTATGGGGGTGTCTGTGTTGTTTAATGGGTATGTAGAATAAGCTTATTAACTGTTGACAAAGAAACTTGGTTTTTAGTGCAGTTTCCTGGATTTATGGCAAAGATTTTCCCATTTACTTATATTGGTCAAGGTACGTAAGCTCCATTTCCATATTTTTCTATGTATCCTCATAACCTGTGATTTAAAGAGGCATTGATTTCTGAGTAGGCTTTTTTTGGTTAATGTAATACTGACGTATTCAAATATTCCTGCCTTTCAATGGTATCCTTCCTTGAGGAAAATTCATAACATTGTAAGAGACGTATTAGGTATTCTTTACCAACCAAATTCACAATAATTGGAATTTACTAAAATATTTGTCGTTGCCCTAAATATAGATATCTCATAATCCTCTTAACTCCTCTTTTTAATTACTTAACTATCTTTATGGTTAGATATCTTGATAATGTATAGATATTGTAAGATTATTAAGTGGTACACTGGATCGAGGGAAGGTTCATGCCTGGCCCTTTTTGTTTAGCTTCTAGTCTTTTTTGGCTAGGTTTCATTTTAATTCATTAAATGATTATTATCAATATATTCTATTTGAAACGTGTGAATTGGACTGAAATTGTGATGATTAAAATAATTAACATTAAGAATATGGATAGTTATAAAATTAATGACAAATATTATCTATTATTTGTTATAAAAAATTACAAATAGTAATATTGAGAGATGATACAATTCAAAGTGTTACAGTACAATATTAAAGGTTATGCATTTCAATGCTTATTAAGGTTTTAATCATGCTGAAAAATGAAGTATCCACTACTGACCTTGTAAGTAATTATTTTTGTGCCCACACCCTTCGAGGATAAATGGCTTAGTTGTTTACCTTTAATGGATTACCAAAGCTCACTTGGGCTAGAGTAGTTTGAAAATTATAAGATTAAAGTAAAATTGACTGATGGAGCTACAAAGAAAAATAAATTTTAGGAGATTTTATATTGCAAAACTTAGCTACCTTGGTGTTACTTTTTTTCCACGACGCATTAAAATAGGACTCTCTCTCTCTCTCTCTCTCTCTCTCTCTCTCTCTCTCTCTCTCTCTCTCTCTCTCTCTCTCTCTCTCTCTCTCTGAAAAACCAGGAGGTAGCACCATCAGTGAACCTCACAGGATCCTCTATAGGCTTTACTGAACGTCCCTAGCAACATTCATTTAGGCCTTACTGTAGCTGCACTAGCTGTATAGCCCTCGACTTTAACCAGCTTCCCTGCCTACATTCTTTCATCTTTCCATCCAAGCTCTTATAACTTTTAATTCAAGATGTATCTCCATGTTTTTCACTCCAGTGTACTCGAGTGGCATTAGTCCTCACATCCCTAAGCAATGGGCTATATTTCTAAATTCAATCCAATATGCCTCTTAAATCAATGCTAATCAAAGGATTCCCCACTGGATAAAGTTTTTTAATGTTTTTTATTGGCAAAGAGATCAATTTTTGTTCAAGACATTCCCAATCCAAGATGGTTATTCATCGTACGTTGGTATACGAAAATGATTAAAATCTAGTAAATTTGTATCCTAATATCAATGCCTGATTTATTAGTGACGAAAATTTTTAAATATTGAATATTGGGACTCTGGGATTTGTGTTACGAATACCCCTGCAAGGAATGAGAGATTCTTGTGCTAGTATTGAATGATTGGTGTGAGGTTCTCATGTAATTATGCCGTTCTGTAGTCAATTTCTATAAAGTAGATCATGTTACTTTCAAAGGAATTTAGGTGCAGCTTCTTTATGTAGATGGGTACGAGTTAGGATTACAGGTTTTTTTTATGTAGAATTATGGTTGGTTTTGCATTGTAATTTCCATAGTTTAGCTTATGGAGAAGTTTAATTCAATTATATGAATAGGTGAAAATGTCCTCAGTCCATATTGCAAGTTCAAAACGCAGTCAGTAAGTCCATTACTAAGCTTCAAATTGCAATTTCTTGTAAAAATGTTTTTTCCAAGAGTGTCTAATCCTCATCTTCAGTAAGCAAAGTATATAGAAATTGATATTTCAAGTTTTTGAACGAGTTCGTCTTAAAATCTTAAAAAAGTTTTAGAGTAAAAAAACCGAAGTTTTACCATATATCTATTTAAGTTTTTGGATTAGTTCGTCTGCTAATCTTAAAAGTATATTAGAGTAAAAAAAAAAATTACCATATACCTAATTGTAGATTATCTGATATAGCTACGTATTTAGCTTTAAAGTTTATATATATATATATATATATATATATATATATATATATACCATTCTTCAAAGAGCAATTTCTTTTCTCGATTTTAGAGTATTGTGATGTTAAGTATAGGATTTGCTGAACTATCTAAAGAAAAAATTTCAGTCTTTATAAAATCACCGAGAAATAAATGATAGAAGATTGTAATTTGTGTATTTGTTTAGAGAACTTTTAATTTGATGCTTTGCTCTTTATTAGTATTTAACTTTCATAGATATAATTCTTGGTCCTGTGTTTCTCTATTACGAAAACGATTCTAGTCTTTTTATTTAATTTTGAATTAAAACGTAATAAATTCACATTCATTAAATGTCAATGTTATTTAATTGCTGGGTATTATATATAGTTAAGTATTCAATAATCTAAAGATATACCAGTATTTGCTTTTGTTAGTACTTTTTTTCAACTACCGAACATTGAAAGGTATTTAGCTGAGACGTTTATGTTCCGAATAATAATAAAAATATGTTACATAATATCTGGTTCATCTCGTGCCAGCTTTTCAGCAGAGAATATCGTACTCTGCGAACTCAATCTCCATCTTCCTGTCTCTTGTGTCTGAGCTAATTCTGATAACTTTAAAAAACGCATTTTAAACTTCATTCTATGTTGGCTTAATCTGAAGTCTGTTAAGGACAAAAAATTCATATTACTAAAAATAGCGTGATCATAACTTTTGACCGTAACTTTTGGCAATATATTAAGTTACACAGGAACTGCGTAAAATACCGATTAAATGATGAAAAAGTTATCTCTTGTTTTTTGATGGGCTAAGGATATCTTCATAAGGAAATATATGCTCGTGATAGTCAAGTAAGGATAGTATAGTTGGAGATTATAAGATGAAGAGAGTGTCGTAAATAGTTATAAGACGACAATAGTATACTAAGAGCTTATATGCTAAAGATAGTATACTGTAAGGAAAGATCATAAGTTGAAGAGAGTATATGAAAGGATTATAAGCTGAGGATAGTACCTAGTGGGGGTGAATTTAATTCTATAGTTGCATTAAACTTGCTCCTATTTTTAGGAAATTTGTATTTTTTAGGCCTAAATTTGCCATTAGGATCAAATTTAAATTAAAATTAATCTACCTCAAACTGTAGGTAAATATTCAATTAGAATAATATGTTTCACAACATTGGCTACCTAAGTGTAAAAAAAAAAAAAAAGAAGAAAAAAGGTCATTTTCACAAGGTTATTTTTCTATACATTATATTGTTTCATTTAGAACAGTAACGTTATTTTCATAAAGTGTTTCAGGTTAAACTCGCTTTTCAGTGTCACTTTTTCTAGGGTTTGCATTCGAGAACTTTATTGCACAGCTAAAGTGATTAGGTGTCCAGGAGTAAGACGAATGCGTACTTCGGTCCGATCTGACTGTCTGCTGGGAGAGGCAGCAAGGATGGTCAGGGCAGTAGTCTTGCTCGTGTCTTCTCTTTTACCCGACTCAATCATGTGTATGAAATGGGGCGAGACTGGGAGGCATCTTGGCATTTGTGAATCTTGTCTGCTTTTGACCGAGCTTCAGATGTCTGTAGTAATGGATCGCCCTGAAATTGCAACAAAGGCTTGAAAATGACTCTCTTACTTGTTTTTAGGTTTTTACTTTGTTGTCCATTCTAAAAATAAGGATTTTTTTTTTGACTAAACGAAATTGCAACAAAGGCTTGAAAATGACTCTTATTTCTTTTAGATTTTTACTTTGTTTTCCATTCTAGAATTTTTTTTTTATCTAAATGTAATATTTCATGTTTCATTAAAGAATTAATGTAACTGTAATCGCTGGAAATAGCATTATAGTAACGTAGATAATGATATAAATGTTTCAATATTCAACTTCAGGAGAGCTCCAAACCATTTCTGAAGTCTTTAAATTACAATCCTGTTATCATTGTTTGTAAAATTATTAATAAAACCAATGAAAAAAAGAAAAAAAAAGGAAAAGGAAAGTATTCAAGGGCCTAGTAACATTGCTTCCTCATGAGAAATCTTTGCTAACTTTCCAGTTACTAGGTGGGAAAGGGGATGGCCTTGGTGGGCTTTCCTTTTCCTTCTTTTTATTATTAATAGTTTTACATTTCTGTTAGTGAAAGCATTACTTAACTTACACAGTCATGACATACGTAATCTCAAATGTTGAGCTTTAATCTCGTCAACTGGTGTCAAGAAAGAAAACGAAAAGACCTGGTAGAAAAAGAAAACGGGACTTTGTCATTCAATGAAGGATGACTCACCTAAGAGCCTTTCTGGGTCGAATCATTAACTTAATGCATGACAAACGTCAAGTTTTCTTTGAATATAAGGCGTTTAAAGCTGTCAGAAAATGGGGTTTCGTGAATTTGATACATATATGTCATTGATATCATAGTGTTTATGTATCTATCATTTAAGTTGATTATACTGAAACCTGTCTCATGTTTGACATTAAATCTTCTATAATAAAAGTCTTTAACGAATTTCTAAGATTTTCTTTGCCTTATATTAATTGTAAATTTAAGTACATTTATGGGTATACTCTACTGTTGTGCCTAAAAAAAAGGCCTAATTGGATAGCTTAATGATTAAATAAGAGGCTTTTGAGCGATATTAACTAATGGAAATATCAAGGCTATTATTGTCATGACTTTAGTCCAGAAAAAATCTATTTGACAGAGTGCTGGATTAAGAATTGGACTTTGGTCCTAAATAAAAATAAGATACAGTTCGGCCATCTTGACTTTCAATATATCATGAAACATTGGTAATGCTGCTCTCATCAACCCGTGGTGGGTGAACAAACTCTGTATGTGGGGGTTCAATAACACTCCAGATGGACACGTGACTAGTTAGGATAAAGGACTATATCATGAGCCTTTTAGCCCTTTTTTCGTGGGGAATAAGGCATTTGCTGGTACTTTAAGGGGTAGGGGGGCGGTTAGGGAGAACACTCTGTCATATGAGGTTTATTGTAGGGACAAAGTTTTTCCTTCCGTTTTCTTTAGCATTTCGTGTTCTTTGTTATTCCATTTTCTTATTTCCATTACGTTTTCTTTTTTTATATTTTCTTTTTCATGTACAAGGTAAACTAAATACAAGGTAAACTAAATAAAAAAGTGTAATACCTTCTATATGCATTTTATTTCCAAATTCATTATGTACAATGTTTGAGTACGGTAAAGATATCTTAACAGTTTAATGAAGTTCAATATCACTAAAATTATAAGTACTTGAAAGGCTTTTTACTTAAATTGCTACAGAAAGCAAAGCAGTGATCTTTTTTCTTTCACGAGAAGCCTTATGAGCACACTACTCGTGAGCTCCAGAATAAGAAAGTATTTATTACAATCAAGAGACGTCATTAAACAGCACATACTGGCATGTGGTATTTAATGAAAGCTAAGATTTCAAATACATTGCAGTGAATAGCATACGCCACCCAAGGTCAATTGCCTAAAAGTAATTGCACAAGACAAAAATACACAAGATAGAGCGATGGTTTTCAATGATAATTTACGGCAATGAAGTAATATAACGCTGCTCATAGCAATGCTATAGATATTAAATGAGTCAAGGTAGATGGCCAAACATTCTGACTAACGTGGTTGGTATAATAGGCATTAATGCCTACTTTAGTTATATCCTAGTTTCATTATCAGTCGGACAATGAAAGGCTGTGCATATCAAACAGTTTTAAGTTTACCCTCCACCCCCAAGTAAAACTGTGCAGTGAACCAAACTCTCATATAAAACTAAGACTTACATTTCTATCTCCGGTTTTACAAATGACAAAAATCTTATTCTTTTAACATACCTTCTGGGGGGACATTACGAAATAACTTATCCTGGGAAGCCAACTTAAACGTTATTTCTGCTATGAATGAAGTCGTCTGATTCCCTATTCAAATATGAATTAATCCTTTTCAGATTTGATTGATAATGCAACTAGGATATAATAAATTAGTTCGTAATACCCATATCACTAAAAAAAACTACAAATGCTGCCATTTCTAGTTTGCTGTAGGAAAAATGCCTCAGACATGTCCTTTTTCATGTCTGGAATTTGGCCATTTTATCACCACGCTTCCCATTGTAGTTTGGCGATGTTGGAAGACTTAGTATGAGCGTTCATAGCAAACAAACCTAGTATAGGTAACCCTGACTAGTACAGCTTTGCTGATCATGGCTATACCCAAAAGCTATCCCTACTCAGAAGGGGTATTATTGACCAATGAGATCCAAATGGTGGATAACTTACTTTTCCTCATTATGTACTTATTTCTTTTAGTTCTGGTATGTACCTTTTGCCATAAATTATCATTCAGGACTACTGCTCTTGTATCGTCGCGTATTTTCATCCATACAAATTATCTTATAACAATTGATATTATTGCGTGGCGCCTATTTATCTACAACAAAATATTTGAAATAAATCATTCTAACCAATGTACAGTTAAGAGTTATACAAGTATTTCACATCTCAAAGTTTTAATGATTAACATTTGAATATGACATTGTAAAACTAATCAAATCGTAATTTAGTATTGTATTGCTTATAAAAAAAAAAAAAAACTGGTTTTAAGCATTTAACATCTTCAATTACCATTTTCAATTCACATCCTATTTATATGACGTTAAATTTTAGTTTTGCAAAGCACTTCTACTTGTAAACCCACCCTTGAGAGGTTTAAAAGATGCAATCTACATTTATTCTAAAACTGAAATTTTCAACATCATCCCCCTCTAAATCTGTCAAATGTAATTTTCAAAGAACTGACCTTTAAAAATACTCCTTCAAAACTCTGCATTAATGGGAATCTCACAGGCATTTGCTAAGTGGTTTTAAGAACCATATTTTGCTCCCTTTGAGCTTCCCTATAGGCAATTACTCCTCCCATTATCCTATAATTAAAGAGGACCTGATTATTTTTTTCTTTTCGAAGGCACTCGAGTGTAATTCCTCCCATCTAAACCCTATAAATTTATCCTACGTATCAAGAACTAAATGTGTCTGAGGATTCTCTTTGATAAAATATCAATCTTGACCCTTTCCTTATGTAAAACTACTCTGTCAAGCCTTTCGAGATTAGTCTAAATTTTACATTAAAACTACTTCTAGAACATCAAATGTAAGAAATTTCGTAAATGTTGGCTTCAAAATATTTAACTGCTCGCTTCCTGCTCTCATAAGACTATCATGGAAAACTAATGCTTCTAAACAATTCAAATCAATTTGTTGTTCCTTTCATAAAATCTTTAAATACAAATCCGATTTGTAAAAAATCCCAAACTATAACTATTAACAACATACCCTAAATTATACACTAGCAGCAGGTAGTTAATTTACAATGAACATGCAAAGCTTAAAACCAGTAGACAAGTTATTTTATCCTTTTAATAACAACTTTGCAACTCTAATGTTTTGAAAAACAAACTCCCGTTCACCAGCATAAAAAGAACATCTTCTACTGTAAACAAGCATGTGGAGTGTTAAGTGTGAACAGAATAATAAAAATATTGCTATTTTAGTGAAATTACCAATTTAACAAAAACAAGCATTTAAAAAGAAGTTTTGAGATTAAACCTCCACACAACTTGGGAAAAGCAGTTTTGAAAACATTTAAACTCATTTTGAAATTTAAAGTTTCTGTGAATATAACCTTAATTTCGAGAGAGAGAGAGAGAGAGAGAGAGAGAGAGAGAGAGAGAGAGAGAGAGAGAGAGAGAGAGAGAGAGAATAATGACCTTCTAATGCTTTGCGATACTAAAAACCTTAAATACAGTGTCCTTTCAAAAATATTCAAAATTGCTATGTTCACGTCTTTTCTTGCTCTCAGTTAATTACACAATATAAATGGTTTATTTGCTCATACTATGTAAAATTATTTGAATTTTTTTTTTTTTTAAAGGAAATAATACTTGTAGTACTGGAGCTTTAAAGGGAATTTTCGGTCAAACAAATTACGTCACAAATGTAAGAGGACATCAATAGTTCTGGCAAGTTGTGGCTAATTAGAGGGACAGACTTTTTTCAATAATCACTACCGTAAGTATATCTGGTTAAAATTTTAAGAAAACAAAAGGCCTACATACGACGTTGTGCAAAATAAACTCAATGAGTTGACAGTATCGAAAGCTAGATTAAATACTATACAGACAAAGATAAAGTGATATTCATAGAGTTTAAGTTAGTAGTTGAAGGTTATATTCACATGGAATTAATGTACTTTAAGATACAGATTGTATAATGAATTAGAATGAATCTGAATAAATTTCCAAACAGATGAATAATCATAAGCTCTCACTCAGACATTTATATAACTTGTTTACAGTACTATACATAATTTTAAAAATGACAAGATCTTTAAGTACAGTATATTTAGAGGTCCAGAGGAAATTGACACTTGATTTAACAGTTAGATAAGGTTAAAATCATGGGAAAAAAAATAAAACTTTAATGAAAAATCTGATCGTCGTTGATATTTGTTGGTGTTAATTGATATTTAGCACTCAATTTCCTTATTTCCCGAAAGCATTTTCAATAATACATATAAAATCAATCCATTTAACATTATCAATAATAATTCCCGTTGATTATTTTAATTTATCATAGGAATCCATCATCATTCGGTATATTCATATTCTCTAACTAGTTTTTAGGCAATAATAAACGAATGATTGTGCTACTTTGATATCAAATATTAATTAAGATTGCAATTTGAATTTTAATTAGAAAATCAATCAAGCTCATAAATACTGATCAGAACCCAATTTTCAAGTTACTGTACATTTTTCAAGTTACATTTTGGGTGCTTAGATTTTACTAGAAAAGTAAAATCACACGTGTATTTTACAGGAAAATTACATAGAATTAGAAACTAACTGAAATTATCTTATGACGTACTGACTTTGTAAAGATTAGGAGCAAATAAAATAGTTGTTACTTAATTGAGGAATAGTTAAGGTTTATAACCAAATTCACAGCTTCCAGAAACAAAAAAAAACCTAACTTGAAATAATCTGGCAATATCTTAATTGTAAAAATTTATATTACTTATTTACTATATTTTGTTTTAATATGATATTTTGATTTTAAAATAAATTTTTGAATTTACTTACCCAGTGAATATATAATAGCTGACGTCTCGGACGGCTCGACAGAAACCCAAAAACTCGCGAGCGATCGCCGTGAAGGTTGCGGGTGTGACCATCAGCCAGATACCGCATATACCTTTAAACAGCTCCAGTTCTTCTCATTCCGCTGGGTCTCTATCGGGGAGGAAGGGAGGGCCTTTAATTTATATATTCACCGGGTAAGTATATTCAAAAATTTATTTTAAAATCAAAATATCATTTTTAAATATTAAACTTAGCCGGTGAATATATAATAGCTGATTCACACCCATGGTGGTGGGTAGAGACTAGTATTAATACAATAAAGGCGTTTATGCTTAGAGTTTTTGACAATTATATCATAACAAAACCCAATTAAATATAGGTACCTGGTAAGGAAGCTGACTCTGACGATTACTCTGCCTTATTAGTCCGCTTTCCTCACGAAGCCCAGCCATCCTCTCAGGATGCTGAAAGACTCCCAGGAGCTGTTATATCTAGGGCGACCACCCATACAACAGGACCTCATCAAAACCCTTAATCTGGGCACTCTCAAGAAACGACATTTGACCACCCGCCAAATCTAAAAGGATGCGAAAGACTTCTCAGTCTTCCGTACAACCCAAGACAAGATTAAAAACATTTCAAGAGAAGATTAAAAGGATATTGGGATTAAGGGAATATAGTGGTAGAACCCTCACCCACAACTGCACTCGCTGCAACGAATGGACCCAGTGTGTAGCAGTCCTCATAAAGAGTCTGGACGTCTTTTAAGTAAAATGAAGCGAACACCGACTTGCTCCTCCAAAAGGTCGCGTCCATAATACTTCGCAGAGATCTGTTTTGCTTAAAAGCCACGGAAGTTGCTATTGCTCTTACTTCGTGCGTCTTGACCTTAAGTAAACAGCGATCTTTTTCACTTAAGTGAGAATGAGCCTCTCGGATTAAAAATCTAATAAAATACGATAAAGCATTTTTAGACATAGGCAATGATGGCTTCTTAACGGAGCACCATAATGCCTCAGATCCACCTCGTAAAGATCTGGTACGAGCTAAATAAAACTTAAGAGCTCTAACTGGGCATAGTACTCTTTCAACCTCGTTACCTACGATCTCTGATAGGCAAGGTATATCAAAAGATTTAGGCCAAGGACGAGAAGGCAGTTCATTTTTGGCCAAGAAACCAAGCTGAAGCGAGCATGTGGCTTTATCTGTAGAGAAGCCGATGTTTTTACTAAAGGCATGGATCTCACTGACCCTTTTAGCCGAAGCCAAGCACACCAAAAAAAGCGTCTTGAGGGTGAGATCCTTCAGGGAGGCTGAATGTAATGGCTCAAACCTGTCAGACATTAGGAACCTTAGGACCACGTCTAAGTTCCACCCAGGAGTTGCCATACGACGCTCCTTAGAGGTCTCGAAGGACTTAAGGAGATCTTTGAGATCTTTATTATTGGACAGATCTAAGCCTCTATGTCTGAACACAGAAGCCAACATACTCCTGTAGCCCTTAATAGTGGGAGCAGAGAGGGAGCAAACATTTCTCAGATGCAGGAGGAAGTCTGCAATTTGGGCTACAGAGGTACTGGAAGAGGAAATGGATGATGACTTGCACCAGTCTCTAAAGACCTCCCACTTCGACTGGTAGACCTTGATGGTAGATGCTCTCCTAGCCCTTGCAATCGCTCTGGCTGCCTCCTTCGAAAATCCTCGAGCTCTTGAGAGTCTTTCGATAGTCTGAAGGCAGTCAGACGAAGTGCGGGGAGGCTTTGATGAAGACTCCTTACGAGGGGCTGCCGTAAGAGATCCATCCTTAAAGGCAGACTCCTTGGAACGTCTACCAGCCATTGAAGTACCTCTGTGAACCACACTCTCGCGGGCCAGAGAGGAGCAACCAACGTCAACCTTGTCCCTTCGTGAGAGGCGAACTTCTGCAGTACCTTGTTGATGATCTTGAACGGCGGGAATGCGTACGTGTCCAGGTGAGACCAGTCCAGCAGAAAAGCATCTATGTGGGCCGCCTCTGGATCTGGGACTGGAGAGCAATAGGTCGGGAGCCTTTTGGTCAACGAGGTGGCAAAGAGGTCTATGGTAGGTTGGCCCTAAGTCATCCAAAGACTCTTGCACACGTCCTTGTGGAGGGTCCATTCTGTAGGGATCACCTGACCTCTCCGACTGAGACAGTCCGCCAAGACGTTCAAGTCCCCCTGGATGAATCTTGTCAACAGTGAGATGCCTCGATCTTTTGACCAGATGAGGAGGTCCCTTGCGATGGCGAATAGTGTGTGGGAGTGAGTGCCTCCTTGCTTGGAGATGTACGCCAAGGCTGTGGTGTTGTCCGAATTGACTTCTACCACTTTGTTTCGTAGAAGACTCTCGAAACTCGTCAAGGCCAAGTGAACAGCCAACAGCTCCTTGCAGTTGATGTGCAGGCTCCTCTGATCCGACGTCCAAAGACCCGAACATTCCAGACCGTCCAGAGTCGCTTCCCAACCCAAATCCGGTGCGTCTGAGAACAACACGTGGTTTGGGTTCTTGAGAGCCAGGGACAGACCCTCTCGCAGACTTATGTTGCTGTCCCACCAGTTCAGGCACGTTTTTACTGGCTCAGAGATCGGGATTGACACAGCTTCCAAAGTCTTGCCCTTGTTCCAATGGGAGTCTAGATGGAACTGGAGAGGGCGAAGGTGAAGTCTCCCTAGTGAGATAAATTGTTCCAGGGATGACAGAGTCCCTAGGAGGCTCATCCAACTTCTCACTGAGCAACGGTCTTTTTTCAGCATGAGGCAGACTTTGAGCAGGGCTTGCTCTATCCTAGTGGCAGACGGAAAAGCCCGAAAAACTAGACTGCGAATCTCCATCCCCAAATAGAGAATCGTCTGGGAGGGATTCCGTTGAGACTTTTCCAAGTTCACCAACAGTCCCAACTCCTTTGCAAGAGCCAACGTCCATTGAAGGTCCTGCAGACAGCGATGACGGGACGACGCTCTGAGAAGCCAGTCGTCCAGGTACAGGGAGGCTCGAATTCCCGATAAATGAAGGAATTTTGCCACATTCCTCATGAGCCTCGTAAATACGAGAGGAGCAGGGCTGAGGCCGAAGCACAGTGCTCGGAACTGGTACACCACATTCCTGTAAACAAACCTCAGATACAGTTGAGAATCCGGGTGTATAGGAATGTGGAAGTACGCATCCTGCAGGTCGAGAGAGACCATCCAGTCTCCCTCTCTGACCGCTGCTAGGACGGACTTCGTGGTCTCCATCGTAAATTTTGTTTTTACAACAAAAACGTTGAGCGCACTGACGTCCAGCACTGGCCTCCAACCTCCTGTATGCTTTGGGACTAGGAAGAGACGGTTGTAAAATCCCGGTGATTGAAGGTCCGAGACTTTCACCACCGCTCCCTTCTCTAGCAACTGAGAAACCTGCTGATGTAGAGCTTGTCTCCTTGACTCCTCTCGATACCTGGGAGAGAGGTCTAAAGGAACTGTTACTAGAGGAGGTCTGCGTACAAAAGGTATTTTGTACCCCTCCTTGAGCAACAACACAGACTCTTGGTCTGCACCCCTCTTCTCCCAGGCCTGCCAGAAGTTGTTCAGTCTGGCCCCTACCGCTGTCTGAGGACGTGGGCAGTCAGACTCTGCCACGGGAGGACTTGGATCCTCTCCTCTTGCCTCTTTTACTGTCGGCACGAGCGCCTCCCCTACTGGGGGCTCTGCCACGAAAGGGCGGGATAAACCACGTCGCTGGGGTATCGATCTTGGGTCTTACGACATAAGACGATGAAGGAACACCCTTACGAGCAGACGTAGCCATCGGGTTGTGGGTGTCCTTCTGCACCAGAGAAGCCGCAATATCCCTGATCAACTGCTGAGGAAACTAGGCAGATGACAACGGGGCAAAGAGGAGCTCCGACCTTTGACAGGGAGTTACTCCTGCCGAAAGGAACAAGCAAAGAGTCTCCCTCTTCTTCAGGACTCCAGCCGTAAAGGTAGCGGCGAGCTCATTGGAGCCACCACGGATGGCTTTGTCCATGCAGGACATAATAAGCATGGAAACATCCTGGTCGGCCGACGAGATATTCCTGCTTAAGGCTCCTAGCGACCAATCTAAAAAGTTAAAAACTTCGAAGGCCCTGTAAACCCCTTTAAGGAGATGGTCAAGGTCCGAGGAGGACCAATAAACTTTAGAGCGTCTCATGGCCAGGCGACGGGGAGAGTCTACGAGGCTTGAGAAGTCTCCCTTGACAGAGGAAGGAACTCCCAAGCCGAGAACTTCTCCCGTGTCATACCAGACGCTCGCTCTAGAAGCCAGTTTAAAAGGAGGGAAAGCAAAGGCTGTCTTCCCCAAACTCCTACTGGTGATCAACCAGTCGCCTAGCAAACGTAAAGCCCTCTTAGAAGAGCGAGAGAGCACTAGCTTAGTAAACGAAGGCTTCGAAGCAGCTAGGCCAAGCGCAAACTCTGACGGAGGTGAACGAGGAGCAGAAGTTACAAACTGGTCTGGAAAAAGATCCTTAAAAATCAACATGATTTTCTTAAAGTCCATAGAGGGCTGAGCAGCTTTAGGCTCTTCTCCGTCTGACAAAATGCCCAAAGGAAAATCAGTAGGCGGAGGATCAGCAACTTCCTCATCTGAAGGAACCTCGTCCGACAATTGTCGAGTCTCATGAAAAGGAGAGACCTGCCGCGGCGGCAATGCTTGACAGGCAATGTCAACAAGCAAAGGAGCAGCAGTAGCAGTCGAGGAAGTGACGTCATGCCGCTGCTGAAAGGACTGAAAACCTTGTGACTGACCAACAACAACAACAGGAGTTGATGGACGCTCGACGTCACGTTGGAACTGCATTGACTGCCTAGACTGAGCAGTCAAAACAACCTTCGACTGCGGTGCTTGACGCTCAACGTCAAAACGAGGCAACTGAGCTTGTTGGCGAACGTCCTGAACGTCAACACGAGACTGCGGCAGCGGCTGAACGTCAACAAGAGACTGCGGCAGCGGCTGAAAGTCAACACGGGACTGCAGCGAGGGAGGATCCATGTCACGTGACTGACGTGACAAACTACCGACATCACGTTTCAAAGTGCTAACGTCAAAAGGACGAGTAAAAGCTCGTTTGGGCGGCTGACGGCCAGAGTCTCGATCAGCGTAACGGCGATTCAAAAGAGAAGGATCATCGTGAACCTGCTCAACGTTATACTCCTCCATAAGGGAGGCAAGCTTAGTCTGCATGTCCTGCAGGACAACCCATTTAGGATCAACGGGAGTCGGGACGGGCCGAGACGACGGTAACGTCTGTGTTGGTAAAACATTGCCTTTAACGAGACTCTCGGACCCCGTGTTACGCTTACGTTTAATAGGCGAACAGTCTTCCGACGACTGCAAAGGGTCAGAGCTGTCCCAATGGCTACAGCCAGGACGCTGGACCTGTCCTGAAGGGACTGACTTTCGCTTCAAGGGTCTAGAAACCTTGCGCAAAGGTTTCTTTTGCGAAAAGCCTTCGGATGACAAGGAGAACACAGCCTCGCTCGTCTTATGGTAGGGGCGATCTTGACGAGAAACGCCCGATACCAAAGAGGGAACGTCTGTACGTTGGTTAAAGCCTCTCGTCCCCTTAAGTCCTACGACATTACTTCTCCCTGGTGCAGGGGAGCCTGAAAGAGGTCTCGGACTAGGGGAGCGACAAGCACGAACAGACGAACCCTCGGTCGCAACACTAAAAACACTTTGCGCACTTATCACTTTATCACTACGATTTTCTGATTTGCCACTCTGACACTTCAATAACTTCACATCTGACATGAGTTGGTTATGGTCCGAAGCTAAGGACTCAACTTTCTCGCCTAAAGCTTGAATTGCAAGAAACATATCCCGCATGGACGGTTCATGAGTGCTAGTAGAGGGTTCAGGAACAACTACTACAGGGGAAGGATTAGGTTCAGGGGCATGGGAGGAGGAAAAGTCCAACGACCTAGAGGAGCTTCTCCTCACCCTATCTCTCTCCAGCTTACGGGAATATTTATCAAATTCAAGCCAGTCGAATTCCGACAAGACCACGCACTCATCACACCGATCTCCTAATTGACAGGATTTACCCCGGCAATTAGAACAAACGTTATGTGGGTCGAGAGAGGCCTTGGGAAGACGTTTGTTACAATCCCTAGCATTACATTTGCGAAATTTAGGTCCAGGGATAGGAGAAGGGTCAGCCATATTGAACAATCAGAGAAAAATCCAAAACAAATCCAAAGTCATCAACAATAAACACTAGCCAAAAAAGGGTTCAAGAGTTTTAATTGAAGAGAAAAACACCCGTCACAGCGAAAGCTCAAAACAACCAAAATACAGTAAAGTACTTCAACAAAAATGACGAAAACTCAAGGTCAACAGAGAGCGGAATCAACTTGTCGATAAGACCAACAGAGAAGAACTGGAGCTGTTTACAAGTATATGCGGTATCTGGCCGATAGTCGGCGCTGGTGGTCACACCCGCAACCTTCACGGCGATCGCTCGCGAGTTTTTGGGTTTCTGTCGAGCCGTCCGAGACGTCAGCTATTATATGTTCACCGGCTAAGTCCTCCTCAACATTCTGGAATTTTTCCTGTGGTAAATCCAAGATTCTTCGCTGTTGGTCTTCCTCTCTTCTTCTTGGTATCGATGGGAAAGTGTAGCTGCTGTTTAATTTCCTGCTTAGAGCACGAGGCTTTAAATAGATGTCTCTTATTTTGATGATTTTGGTCTGAAAAAAATGAAAGATGTTAATTGCACAGTATATATTAGTCATTCAAATATTTTACAATGCATGTCAATATCAAGACTATGCTCTTAGTAAAATATCGATCGTGATAAACTATAAAAATGAAATATTCTAATGTACTAAATATAAAATTAAGGATATAATTGCAACCTAGACATGTCCATGGCATTTGTAATGGCAAAGATTACAACTGAAAGTATATCTCAAAAGTGGAAGAGTATTGCCGCCTAAACAAGGAAATATTTCACGACTATACTCGACTGACTGGCCTTTGGTAAAACGCTGACTAACGGTAGTTCGCCCAACCCTTCAATTTTAGTCAAGATACTTATTAAACCATAATTGCCTGTATAAAACATGCTGCTTTAATCCCCAGAAGATAAGTGGTTAAACACACAATACCCATAAAATTGTTATAATAAAGCTTGTATAAACTACGGCAAAAATTTTATTTACTGTGACTGTAACAGTTTCAGGAGTAGAATTATAATTAGTACACAAGAGTATAGTGTTGTGCAATAAACCATAACTTCTTGGATAAAACATTCTACCTTAAACCACAGAGGATACATGGTTAGACACACACAATATACAGAAGATAGTCATGAAAAAGACTAGTATAAATTTTGGGCAAACATTGAATTTATTGTCACGGTAATGGTTTCAGGTGTAGAATATTACTGGACAGAGAAAGAGTTCAGTGCAAATTAAAAATTGTGGTATTTTCTCGTTCCTATAACTGACGAGAGACTTGATATTTCCTAAATTTATCAAGCAAATGTATCCTTCTTATAATTGAAATTGAATACTTAATTTTCAATCAATATTGTATGGAGCCTCTATAAACTAACAAGCTCTTCTATCATTTGTTAACTTATTCAAGTGATTTTGCTGGTTAACCTTCAATTCATGAACCAGCTTCTTCTACCCATCTCTAACATCTTGCTTCTTTTGCCTTAAGTACGGAAAACTTATCACACACTGATTCCCTAACATCACCTACATTAGTTAATTGACAAGCTTATTCAACATTGTTGGTTTGATTTATTGGGTATACCTCAACATGGACTAACCTATAACTATTTCACTGAAAACCTTGTCTTACCAAAGACACGTTTTTAACAAACACAACAACAATTTATATGGAAAATCTATCCAACTTCATTCAATGATTAAAAAATCCTGGGTTGGTCTAATGGAATTACTAATACTATTTGACATTAGCAAAACAACAATAATTTTTACTATTTTAGTCTTTATATCACCGAATCTTTAGCAATATTTTGCATTCTCCCAGATTATAGTGTTCCTTTGTGTGAATCTAAGGATCATGTTATATATTGCATACAATTTAATGAAAAACTGTGGTTTAGGATAAGCCATATATCCTGTAAATCTACGATTTAATAATATGACAAATTTGAAATTTAATTTGTATTTTTCCTAACTATTTAAACCTGTTATTTACATAGGAGAAGATAGCAGTTGTCAACCAGTTGTCACTAGTGGTAGCAGGGGGAAGCACTGACCCCTATTCACTCATTATGACGTCAATGATTGCAGACGGGACATCTTAAGGGTTAGGTGACAGCGGGCCAATAGGTGTAAAGAAATAACATTTGTTGTTAGGGAAAATACAAATGGCTTTCAAATTTGGGATTTGTTCCTACACGAATACAAACATTTTCTCTTTACATAGGCGACTCACACACAGGAGGGTGGAAGTTCTTTCAACTGACCTTTACCTTTGACCTGGGATTGCAACATCTAAGCTTGATAAGCATTCAGACACCTTGTGAGCCGTTCACTTGCCAATGCCAGAGGGCTGATGGCTCGTGCAACCAAGAACAGTGAGTGGGGAACCAGACTATGACCCTGTCTAAGCTATGTATAAGGAATGTGTTTGTGAAATTACACACAGAAAAGATCCAGACGTTCCAACTCCCCCTTGCAAGGAGATTGGGGATGTAATGGAACACACATGAATTCAAGCAACTAGCAACTATTGATGAGAACCAGGTGTCAGAGCTTCAGATGCTGTACCCCAAGAGAGGGGAAGATGAGAAAAAAAAAAGGCCAGTCATTCCTTATACACTCATCACAGAGTCTAACTGCGTTACCTCTGTCTTCAACCGACTGCTAATAGTCTTGTGAGGGAGGTAATGTAGCTACATCACTTTCTGAGCAGCCACCACAGGTCATAGCGTTAAGATACCTAGGGACCTGAGTGTCCCGTCTTACAGGTAATGGGTGGCCAGGGTCATCTGATGCTTTCACATTCCCGTATTAACACCTACATCAAAGAGAAGTTCCTTTTGAATGCCTGGTATATGCTTATGCCCCAGGTGTCATGAGCTTTCGGTCGACACCCATGTCGAGCAGAAGGGTTAATAGCTTGGATAATAACATGCCTAATCTAGGATATGCTATTTTTTGTTACTCTTCTCTTGACCCTGCCCATGCTGAAAAAGAGGTGTTTTGTTCATGGGTGAGCTCCTCTAGTGCACTTGAGATAGCGCCCTTACAGGACATAATTCAGGAAGGGCACAAACCTAGGGTCTGCAACCACAATATTGAGTCTTGGTAACAAATTCATTGATAAGTTGAATATCACCTGCTCCCATCCCTTTAAATGGGCGATGTTGTAGAATTGGCCAAGTAATTCACTGATCCTCTTAGACAAAACCAAGACGATAAGACGGTATAAAAAGTCTAAAAGTCTCAGTCTGATGCTTGATTCAACGGATCGTTGAATCGAGTCTCGGATTGGTTCTTCCAGGGTATGGGAAAACTTTAACTACATCCCAGGGAGGAGAATTTCACTTCCGACTGAGGACATGTTAGCTCAAAGCTCTGTATGAGCATAGATAATCCTGCTGAAGAGGAAATGTCAACTCCTTGCGGTCTAAAGATCTGGCCCGAGGCTGAGCAATAGCCTTTTTTAACCACTGGTACTGATCACAGTTTTTTTCTTCTTGGAGATACAATAAAAATTTGGCAATTAGGGGTATAGTAGCTCTGAGTGGAGAGAGAGACCCCCCCCCCCCCCTTCTACGACACCAACCACAAAAGATCAACCACTTTGCCCGGTAGGCAGACCTTTTTAAGGTAATCAAAGATCTGTTTTGCCACTGGTTGCGAAAACCCCTTCGGAGAGGAGGTGCTGGATAACTTCCAAGTGTGAAGTCAGAGGGATCTGCCTGTCTTGTGGTAGATCTCTACATGTGGTTGGTGTAGCAAGTCGTGTAATGAGGCTTCTCAGTCAGCAGCAGCAAAAGGTTCCGGGTACCATTCTGCGTGTTGCCATAGTGGCATTATCAATGTCGAAAGATCAAGAGATGATTTCACCTTGTTGAGGAGATTCCTCATAAGGTGGAACTGGGGGAATGTGTAGTTGTCTAAGTTGTCACAGGGATGCTGGAATACACCATGGAATGCCGCCTGTAGATCTGGAACTGGCGAGTAATGCAGCGGAAGCTTCTGGTTGAGAGAAATCGCGGACAGATCTATTGTTAGAGAACCCCACAGTCGCTATCTGAGGACTTAAAGACAACTTGGATCCATCTGCCAGTCTTAAAGCTAAGATTGTCTGCCAAGAGGTTCTTCTTTCTTGGCATGAACCAGGCTGACATGAGATCGCATTGTCTTCTGTCCATCACAGTATTTTGATGGCCAGATAGCAAACCCTCCGCTCGTTTATATGAGCCGATACAGTCATGTTGTCGTTCATCAACAATACCAATTGACCTGAAAGGAGCTGTTGAAACCCTTGGATATCTAAAAATGTTGCTTTTACTCTTGGAAGTTTGGGGCATTGCAGACTAGCTTTCAGTCTAGCTAAAAATACAGCTGTCTAAGGGTTGGGGTCGCAGGAGTTACAAGGCCCCATATTCAGTATGTAAGGATAAGGCTTCTAGATTAGGTTAGGTGAGGAATGTGAGGTTGGCTTGTGTTCTTGTATTCATTTCCATTTTAAAATTACCCAACGTTAAAAACAGAAAAGTTTGCAATCAATAGAAAATGGATCTCAGAGGAAAATTTACTTGAGGGAGAATGTTGTATAGAGATAACCACAACAGTTAGTTCGTAGCTGTTGTTTCACCCTCTTACTTTTGCATTACCAATGAAACTGTAAAATTATAGTTGCAGCAAAACTTGTTTATCCGCCAAATATGTTTTTTTCGCTTAACTAGTGTGTTTTCAACGAATTTGACCTCGAGACAATGACCTATCCGCCTGGCGACGCTCGCGCTGAAGGCCGCGCGATGGGCCCTGACCAGGATCGCGCGCGAAAGGATCGTGTGTCATAGGAATTTAGAGCTCGCGTATGGGCACGGGCGTGAGGTTTGGTGGAGCGGGCGCGAGAGCGCGGTGGCGCGTAGGGGAGGCCACAGGCGCGTGAGCGCGATGGCGGGCAGGAGATGGAGCGGGCGCGCGTAGGAGATGGAGAGGGCGTGTGGCGCGCAGGAGCTGGAACGTGAGAAGGCCGGATACGAGGGCGCGCAGCATCCTGATGCGGCACTGACGGGCGCGACAGGGCAGTGGCGCGTGGGCACGTATCCGGAAAAACCGGACGAGGGCGCAGGTTCAGGATAGCGCGAGGGCGGGGCCGCACGTAGGAGCGTAGGTGGGCGCTGATCCGAGAGAACTGCCATATTAACTTGTGGGCGCGCTGCTGTGCACTACTGCGGTGGGCGAGCAGGGTGCGCGGTTGGAGTAGGGCGCACGGGTGTGCGCTGGAGGCTTGCATGAGGCGCCTTGAGAGGGACTGGAACCTGGCGCGCGATTGGAACGCGTGCAGGATCACACGGTCTGGAAGGAGAGTCCAGAGGTGCCTGTGACCGCCCGCACGCTAGCTTAGGGACATCCTGGACTGTGCGCTGTGATGTAGAAGCGCGCTGGCTCGTTGGCGAGCGCGTGCGCGCTGTAACTGGACCTGCGTGCGATAGGCACGCTTCGCACCCAACTCCAGCCGGGCACTGCGAGTCCAGAGGTACCTGTGACCACCTGTGCGCTAACGTAGGAGCCTCTTGAACTGCGCGCGACATGGCAGGAACCGGGGAACGCTGGGGTGCAGGTGGGCGCGTGTGCGCTGGATCAGAAACTGCTGGCGGGTGCCGGGGCGCAGAAGGCTGTGGGCGCGCAGGGGAACCCTGGCGCGTAACTGGAACAGGGGCGCGCAGGTGAGCGCTGTGGCGCTAAGACTGGAACAGCGCCAGCAGCAGCAGCAGCATGAGGGCACGCAGGTTGAACCCGGCGCTTGAGGGCAAGGGGCCCAGATTTGCGCTCAAGGGCCTTAAGCCCCGAAGGGCCCGGTGCATCAGCATCTACGAAAGGTGACGGCAGGTCAGCAGGTCTGGAGGGAGACTGGTCACAGGATCCCGAAGGATGACCACCATCCGAAGGGGATCGCGAACGATCCCCAGAGAGGTCTAAGGTGGTAGCTGGCAAGATCGGCAAACGGCGAGTCGTCTCCTCCGCAGAGGACTGTGGTGACGATGAGCTGAAGAGGCGCCTCCTAACTCCCACATGAGGGGAAGGAAGGCCTCTACGGCGAAGGGGAGGATGAGCCTTCCGCCTTATACGCCCACGAGGGGCCGTGGGGTCAGCAGGCTGACCATCATAGGGCCTCCGAAAAGGAGTCTCTGTGAGTGAACTCACAGAAAGATACCGTAGGACTTAGATCCTCCCTCGAAAGGTGTTCGGAGGGGGAATCTAAGCCTTCAGCTACCTCAGCAACAGAAATGGGGGTTTGACTAGACCCACGAGATGCCTCCGTCACAACAACGTCAACAACAGACAGAGGATCTATCCCTGCTGTAGTTGGCGATTGTTTGACAGCTGCACCAAGGTTGATCATGTTAAACAGGGCTTCCCTGGAGGGCAAACCCTGCAGCCCCAAGGAAGCCCAAAGCTGCAACATATCATGATTATTCACAAGTAAATCAATGTTCATATCCTCCTCCGGGGGAGGAGGGGCAGCCGCCTCGCTATGGGAGGCAACTACCTCTGCCGCACCCCGGATCGGTCGACAGCAGTACGGTCTACGCTACCACTAGCCGGCCTCTCGGAAGAGACCGCTCGATGGGGAGCTTCCGAGAAGGAAAGGGCTACGGAAGAAGAAGTCTTGGAATTTTCTCTCTTCAAAGAAGCCTCTGAAGGAGAAAGATCCCTTTAACACTTTTTCTTCCGGCGCCGGGCAAATCTCTCCCACTGGGAGGTAGACCACTACCTATATTTGTTACATGCATTACCGATATCATACCGTTGGCCCCTACAGTGAGGACACAAGGTGTGGGGATCAGTGTCGACCGCCGACATGAAGGTGCCACAAGGGCGGCCGGGAACTCCAGGGCATGTACGCATAGTCAGTAGAGGCCAACTTTAAACACACTGGAAAAGAAAAAGCAAAAACAGATTAAATAGGGCAGTCAAAGCAAGGGAGAGAGCAGACAGGCCTGTTCTCCGCCCGAGCCAAAAGTAAAGCAGCATTCACCGGTGTGTATGAGGTGGGGGTGGAGGGTGTAGCTAGCTACCCCTCCCTAAACCCCCCCCCCCCCAACTAGCGGCGGGGTAGTAAACCCTCGCTAAAGTTCTTATGGCTCGTCATTCAGCTACGCCGAAGTAATTACCCCATGCAGATAGCGTGGTTTGTATTTCAGTTACGAAACAAATAAATGGTTTAATTGCTCACACACTATGTAAAACTATTTGAAAAACACTTTTTTTTTTTAAGGAAAAATATGAAAAATAATACTTGTAGTACTGGGGCTTTAAAGGAAATTTTCAGTTAAACAAATTACGTCACTATTGTAAGAGGACATCAATAGTTCTCGCAAGTTGTGGCTAATTAGATTAGAGGCCCAGACTTATTTTTCAATAATTACTATCTGTTTGAACCTTTTCAGAAAACAAAGGCCTGAATATGACGTTGTGCAAAATAAACTCAATGAGTTGACAGTATCGAAAGCTAGATTAAATACTATACAGAGACAAAGATGAAAGGATTTTCATAAAGATGAAGTTATTAGTTGAAGGTTATATTCACATGGAATTAATGTACTTTAATATACAGATTGTATAATGAATAAGAATGAATCTGAATAAATTTCTAAAGATGAATAATCATAAGCTCCCACTCAGACATTTATATAACTTGTTTACAGTACTTTGCACAATTTTAAAAATGACAAGATCTAGAAGTACTGTATATTTAGAGGTCCAGAGGAAATTGACACTTAATTTAACAGCAAGTTAAAGTTAAAATCATGAAAAAAAAAAATCGAAAGAAATATCTCCTCCTCTTAATATTTATAGGTCTTTTTTTAATACTCAATTTCCTCATTTCTCAAAAGCATTTACAATGATACATATAAAATCAATCCATCTAACATAACCAAAAATAATTCCAGTTGATTATTTTATTTGATTATAGAAATCCATCATCATTTGGTAAATTCATATTCTCTAACTAGTTTTAGGTAATAATAAACGAAAGATTATGCTACTTTGATGTCAAATAATTACGATTGCAATTCAAATTTTAATTAGAAAATCAATCACGTTCACGGTCAAATATTGCTCAGGACTTAATTTTCAATTCAAATTTTGGGTGCTTAGAATCAACTAAAAAGTGAAATCACGAGTGTATTTTACCTGATAATTACATAGATTTAGACACTAACTGAAATTACCTTATTATGCACTGAATTTGTAAAGATTAGGAGCAAATAAAATAGTTGTTACTTGACTGAGGAATACCTGTAGTTAAGGTTTATATAACCAAATTCACGGCTTCCAAAAACAAAACTAACTTGAAAGAATCTGGCAATACCTTAATTGTAAAAATTTATATTACTTATTTACTATATTTTGTTTTAGTCTTTAATTACTGATTACTATTGAACCTAAGGGATATAAATAACTGGTCAATTAAGCATGCCAAGATATTTGTAGTGTTGTTACTTACTCATGGGGCTATTTCAATACTCCAGAAAAGACTTTGAGGACAGTTGAGAAGATTCGGTGCTCCTTTTGAAATTTGGAATCAATAAAATTATCAGGCTTTTTGTCTTCCTCCTCAACATTCTGGAATTTTTCCTGTGGTAAATCCAAGATTCTTCGCTGTTGGTCTTCCTCTCTTCTTCTTGGTATCGATGGGAAAGTGTAGCTGCTGATTAATTTCCTGCTTAGAGCACGAGGCTTTAAATAGATGTCTCTTCTTTTGATGATTCTGGTCTGAAAAAAATGAAAGATGTTAATTGCACAGTATATATTAGTCATTCAAATATTTTACAGTGCATGTCAATATCAAGACAATGCTCTTAGTAAAATATCGAACGTGATAAACTATAAACAAAACATTCTAATGTATTAAATATAAAATTAAGGATATAATTGCAACCTAGACATGTCCATGGCATTTATAATGGCTAAGATTACAATTGAAAGCATATCTCATAAGTGGAAAAGTATTGCCGCCTAAAAAAGGAAATATTTCACTACTATACTCGACTGACTGGCCTTTGGTAAAACACTGACTAACGGTAGTTCGCCCAACCCTTCAATTTTAGTCAAGAGATACTTATTAAACCATAATTTCCTGTATAAAACGGTCTGCTTTATACCCCATTAGATATGTGGTTACACACACAATACCCATAAAATAGTTATAATAAAGCTTGTATAAACTACGGCAAAAATTTATTTACTGGGACCGTAACAGTTTCAGGAGTAGAATTATAATTAGTACACAAGAGTATAGTGTTGTGCAATAAACCATAACATCCTGGATAAAATAGTCTACCTTACACCACAGAGGATACAAGGTTAGACACGCACAATATACATAAGAGTGTCATGAAAAAGACTAGTATAAATTTTGGGCAAACATTGAATTTATTGGCACGGTAATGATTTCAGATGTAGAATATTACATAGTAGAGAAAGAGTTCAGGGCAAATGAAAAATTAATGTGGTGTTTTCACGTTTCTAAAACAGACGAGAGACTTGCAATTTCTTAAATTTAACAAACTAATTTTTCATTCCCGTAACTGAAATTGAATACTTAATTTTCAATCGATATTGTATGGATACTTCATAAATTAATGAAAGCTCTTCTATCATATCAATAATTCTATCCAAGTGATTTTGCTGGTTAACCTAGAACTAATGAACCCGCTTATTCTACTAATCTCCAACAGCTTGCTTCTTTTGACTTTAACTAGGGAAAATTTTATTACTCTCTCTCTCTCTCTCTCTCTCTCTCTCTCTCTCTCTCTCTCTCTCTCTCTCTCTCTCTCTCTCTCTCTCTCTCTCTCTCTCTCATTCCCTAACCTAACCTAGATTAGTTCACTGACAAGATTATTCAAAGTTGTTGGTTTGATTTACTGGGTATACCTCATCCACGCACTAACCTATCTAGCTATTAAACTGACAACCTTGTCTTACCGGAGACACGTCTTTAACAATAAACAACAACTAATATATTTTCCAATGATTAACCAATGTTACTTTAAATCAATGGAAAATTATCCCATTCATTCAATGATTATAAAATCCGGGGTTGGTCTAATGAAATTACTAATCTTATTTTATATTAACTAAAAAAATAATTTTCACTAGTATAGTGTTCACATCACCGAATCTTTAGCAAGAGTTGGCATTCTCCTAGTATCTAGTGTTCCTTTGTATGAATCTAAGCATCAGGTTATATATTGTATACAATAACTCAATGAAAAATGTTATTTTCCTTAGTAAAATAAATTTTTGAATATACTTACCCGATGATCATATAGCTGCATCCCTGCTGCCCGACAGAAAAAACCTACGGGCGGAATACGCCAGCGATCGCTATACAGGTGGGGGTGTACATCAACAGCGCCATCTGTCAAGTAGGTACTCAAGTACTCGATGTCAACAAAGAACCAATTTTCTCCTCTGTCCCACTGGTTCTCTATTGGGGAGGAAGGGTGGGTCCTTTAATTTATGATCATCGGGTAAGTATATTCAAAAATTTATTTTACTAAGGAAAATAACATTTTTCAATATCAAACTTACCCGATGATCATATAGCTGATTCACACCCAGGGGGTTGGGTAGAGACCAGCATTACAAGTTGACATTATGAGCTAAGTATTCCGTATTTCATTTTAGCAGTTATTCAAAATAACAAGCATAAAATAAATAAGTACCTGGTAAGGAAGACGACTTGAACAATTACTCTGCCTTTTTAAGTACGTCTTCCTTACTGAGCCTCGCGATCCTCATAGGATGCTGAGCGACTCCTAGGAGCTGAAGTATGAAGGGTTGCAACCCATACTAAAGGTCCTCATCAAAACCTCTAATCTAGGCGCTTCTCAAGAAATGATTTTGACCACCCGCCAAATCAAGTAGGATGCGAAAGGCTTCTTAGCCTTCCGGACAACCCAAAAATATTTCAAGAGAAAGATTAAAAAGGTTCTGGAATTAGGGAATTGTAGTGGTGGAGCCCCCACCACTACTGCACTCGTTGCTACGAATGGTCCCAGAGTGTAGCAGTTCTCGTAAAGAGACTGGACATTCTTAAGATAAAAGACGCGAACACTGATTAGCTTTTCCAATAGGTTGCGTCGAATATATTTTGCAGAGATTTATTTTGTTTAAAGGCCACGGAAGTTGTGACAGCTCTAACTTCGTGTGTCCTTACCTTCAGCCAAGCTTGGTCTTCCTCATTCAGAAGGGAATGAGCTTCTCGTATTAACAGTCTGATAAAATAGGATAAAGAATTCTCTGACATAGACAAAGATGAATTCTTAACTGAACACCATAAAGCTTCAGACGGGCCTCGTAAAGGTTTTAAAATAGAACTTAAGAGCTCTTACAGGACATAATACTCTTTCTAGTTCATTTCCAACCATACGATAAGTTTGGAATATCGAACGATATTGGTCAAGGCCGAGAAGGCAGCTCGTGTTTGGCTAGAAAACCAAGATGTAGAACATGTAGCCGTTTCGGATGAGAATCCGATGTTCTTGCTGAAGGCATGAATCTCACTGACTCTTTTAGCTGTGGTTAAGCATATCAGGAAAAGTCTTAAAGGTGAGATCTTTCAGGGAGGCTGATTGAAGTGGTTCGAACCTGTCTGACATAAGGAATCTTAGAACCACGTCTAAATTCCAACCAGGTGTAACCGAACGACGCTCCTTCGTGGTCTCAAAAGACTTAAGGAGGTCCTGTAGATCTTTATTGTTGGAAAGATCTAAGCCTCTGTGACGGAAGACTGATGCCAACATGCTTCTGTAACCCTTGATAGTGGAAGCTGAAAGAGAACGCTCTTTCCTCAGAAATATGTTATTTTCCTTAGTAAAATAAATTTTTGAATATACTTACCCGATGATCATATAGCTGCATCCCTGCTGCCCGACAGAAAAAACCTACGGGCGGAATACGCCAGCGATCGCTATACAGGTGGGGGTGTACATCAACAGCGCCATCTGTCAAGTAGGTACTCAAGTACTCGATGTCAACAAAGAACCAATTTTCTCCTCTGTCCCACTGGTTCTCTATTGGGGAGGAAGGGTGGGTCCTTTAATTTATGATCATCGGGTAAGTATATTCAAAAATTTATTTTACTAAGGAAAATAACATTTTTCAATATCAAACTTACCCGATGATCATATAGCTGATTCACACCCAGGGGGTTGGGTAGAGACCAGCATTACAAGTTGACATTATGAGCTAAGTATTCCGTATTTCATTTTAGCAGTTATTCAAAATAACAAGCATAAAATAAATAAGTACCTGGTAAGGAAGACGACTTGAACAATTACTCTGCCTTTTTAAGTACGTCTTCCTTACTGAGCCTCGCGATCCTCATAGGATGCTGAGCGACTCCTAGGAGCTGAAGTATGAAGGGTTGCAACCCATACTAAAGGTCCTCATCAAAACCTCTAATCTAGGCGCTTCTCAAGAAATGATTTTGACCACCCGCCAAATCAAGTAGGATGCGAAAGGCTTCTTAGCCTTCCGGACAACCCAAAAATATTTCAAGAGAAAGATTAAAAAGGTTCTGGAATTAGGGAATTGTAGTGGTGGAGCCCCCACCACTACTGCACTCGTTGCTACGAATGGTCCCAGAGTGTTGCAGTTCTCGTAAAGAGACTGGACATTCTTAAGATAAAAGACGCGAACACTGATTAGCTTTTCCAATAGGTTGCGTCGAATATATTTTGCAGAGATTTATTTTGTTTAAAGGCCACGGAAGTTGTGACAGCTCTAACTTCGTGTGTCCTTACCTTCAGCCAAGCTTGGTCTTCCTCATTCAGAAGGGAATGAGCTTCTCGTATTAACAGTCTGATAAAATAGGATAAAGAATTCTCTGACATAGACAAAGATGAATTCTTAACTGAACACCATAAAGCTTCAGACGGGCCTCGTAAAGGTTTTAAAATAGAACTTAAGAGCTCTTACAGGACATAATACTCTTTCTAGTTCATTTCCAACCATAAGATAAGTTTGGAATATCGAACGATATTGGTCAAGGCCGAGAAGGCAGCTCGTGTTTGGCTAGAAAACCAAGATGTAGAACATGTAGCCGTTTCGGATGAGAATCCGATGTTCTTGCTGAAGGCATGAATCTCACTGACTCTTTTAGCTGTGGTTAAGCATATCAGGAAAAGAGTCTTAAAGGTGAGATCTTTCAGGGAGGCTGATTGAAGTGGTTCGAACCTGTCTGACATAAGGAATCTTAGAACCACGTCTAAATTCCAACCAGGTGTAACCAAACGACGCTCCTTCGTGGTCTCAAAAGACTTAAGGAGGTCCTGTAGATCTTTATTGTTGGAAAGATCTAAGCCTCTGTGACGGAAGACTGATGCCAACATGCTTCTGTAACCCTTGATAGTGGAAGCTGAAAGAGAACGCTCTTTCCTCAGAAATATGTTATTTTCCTTAGTAAAATAAATTTTTGAATATACTTACCCGATGATCATATAGCTGCATCCCTGCTGCCCGACAGAAAAAACCTACGGGCGGAATACGCCAGCGATCGCTATACAGGTGGGGGTGTACATCAACAGCGCCATCTGTCAAGTAGGTACTCAAGTACTCGATGTCAACAAAGAACCAATTTTCTCCTCTGTCCCACTGGTTCTCTATTGGGGAGGAAGGGTGGGTCCTTTAATTTATGATCATCGGGTAAGTATATTCAAAAATTTATTTTACTAAGGAAAATAACATTTTTCAATATCAAACTTACCCGATGATCATATAGCTGATTCACACCCAGGGGGTTGGGTAGAGACCAGCATTACAAGTTGACATTATGAGCTACGTATTCCGTATTTCATTTTAGCAGTTATTCAAAATAACAAGCATAAAATAAATAAGTACCTGGTAAGGAAGACGACTTGAACAATTACTCTGCCTTTTTAAGTACGTCTTCCTTACTGAGCCTCGCGATCCTCATAGGATGCTGAGCGACTCCTAGGAGCTGAAGTATGAAGGGTTGCAACCCATACTAAAGGTCCTCATCAAAACCTCTAATCTAGGCGCTTCTCAAGAAATGATTTTGACCACCCGCCAAATCAAGTAGGATGCGAAAGGCTTCTTAGCCTTCCGGACAACCCAAAAATATTTCAAGAGAAAGATTAAAAAGGTTCTGGAATTAGGGAATTGTAGTGGTGGAGCCCCCACCACTACTGCACTCGTTGCTACGAATGGTCCCAGAGTGTAGCAGTTCTCGTAAAGAGACTGGACATTCTTAAGATAAAAGACGCGAACACTGATTAGCTTTTCCAATAGGTTGCGTCAAATATATTTTGCAGAGATTTATTTTGTTTAAAGGCCACGGAAGTTGTGACAGCTCTAACTTCGTGTGTCCTTACCTTCAGCCAAGCTTGGTCTTCCTCATTCAGAAGGGAATGAGCTTCTCGTATTAACAGTCTGATAAAATAGGATAAAGAATTCTCTGACATAGGCAAAGATGAATTCTTAACTGAACACCATAAAGCTTCAGACGGGCCTCGTAAAGGTTTTAAAATAGAACTTAAGAGCTCTTACAGGACATAATACTCTTTCTAGTTCATTTCCAACCATACGATAAGTTTGGAATATCGAACGATATTGGTCAAGGCCGAGAAGGCAGCTCGTGTTTGGCTAGAAAACCAAGATGTAGAACATGTAGCCGTTTCGGATGAGAATCCGATGTTCTTGCTGAAGGCATGAATCTCACTGACTCTTTTAGCTGTGGTTAAGCATATCAGGAAAAGAGTCTTAAAGGTGAGATCTTTCAGGGAGGCTGATTGAAGTGGTTCGAACCTGTCTGACATAAGGAATCTTAGAACCACGTCTAAATTCCAACCAGGTGTAACCAAACGACGCTCCTTCGTGGTCTCAAAAGACTTAAGGAGGTCCTGTAGATCTTTATTGTTGGAAAGATCTAAGCCTTTGTGACGGAAGACTGATGCCAACATGCTTCTGTAACCCTTGATAGTGGGAGCTGAAAGAGAATGCTCTTTCCTCAGAAATAAGAGGAAGTCAGCTATTTGAGTTACAGAGGTACTGGTCGAGGATACGGATACTGACTTGCACCAGTTTCGGAAGATTTCCCACTTCGATTGGTAGACTCTAAGGGTGGATGTGCTCCTTGCTCTAGCAATCGCTCTGGTTGCCTCCTTCGAAAAACCTCTAGTTCTCGAGAGTCTTTCGATATTCTGAAGGCAGTCAGACGAAGAGCGTGGAGGCCTTGGAGTACCTTCTTTACGCGTGGCAGACGTAGCAGGTCCACCCTTAGGGGAAGTGTTCTGGGAACGTCTACCAGCCATCGAAGTACCTCGGTAAGTTATTCTCTTGCGGGCCAGAGGGAAGCAACTAGCGTCAACTTTGTCCCTTCGAGAGAGGCGAACTTCTGCAGTACCTTGTTGACAATCTAGAACTGAGGCAATGCATATAGATCTAGATGAGACCAATCTAGTAGAAAGGCATCTATAAGAACTACTGCTGGGTCCGGGATAGGTGAGCAAAGTATTGAGAGCCTCTTGGACATCGAGGTTGCGAAGAGATCTATGGTTGGCTGGCCCCAGGTGACCCAAAGTCTCTTGCATACATCCTTGTGGAGGGTCCAATATGTTGGAATTATTGTCCCTTCCTACTGAGACAATCTGCTAAGACATTCAAGTTGCCTTGGATGAAACTCGTTACTAGTGAAAAGTCTAGACCTGTTGAACAGGAGAGGAGGTCACTTGCGAACTTGTACCATATCAGAGAGTAGGTCCCTCCTTGCTAGATGTACATCAAAGCAGGAAGTTGACCGTGTTCACCTCCACCACTTTGCCTTGAAGGAGAGACCTGAAGCTTTTCCAGGTCAGACGTATTGCCAGAAGCTTCTTGCAGTGAAATGCATCGTCCTTTGACTCGAGTTCCATAATCCCGAGCATTCCCTACCGCCTAGGGTGGCACCCCAGCCTACGTCCGATGCGTCTGAGAAGAGAACGTGGTTGGGAGTCTGAACAGTCAGGGGAAGACCCTTTCAAAGGTTGATAAAGTCCTTTCATCAAGTCAGACCAGACTTATCTTTCCGGAAACCGGGATCGAGACCGCTTCTAGCGTCTTGTCCTTTTCCAGTGAAGAGCTAGATGATACCGAAGAGGACGGAAGTGTAGTCTTCCAAGTGACACCAATTGAACCCCGGATGACAGTGTCCTAACCAGACTCATCCACAGCCTGACAGGGCCGTGTTCCTTCTTCAGCATCTTCTGGATGGATAGCAGGGCTGGGGGTTGATCGTCTTGTTCAGCCATGTCCTCATCAGAGGGTTCCTCATCTGAAACTGATGAGGAAACGGCAACGGAGTGGGCAACGTCTGACTCGCTGAATCCGGTCGCACTGGTGGATGCGTGACGGAGCCGGACACAAGATCATGGTACTGCTGCACAGTCTGTGAACTGTCAACCATGGGGACGCGAGGAAGTACAGCGACAACCCGAAACAGTCTAGACTGTCTGGGTTGTGCAGACAACCCCCTACCGGGTTGCTGAGGTTGCCGCACTGCGTCACAACAAGTCACCTCTGCTGGTTGTTGAATGTCTTCCTATTGACAGTCTGTGAGCTGGCAACAACCAAAGCTGTGTGGGGAAGCCTCAACTCCTGACTGACTAGTCTGCTGCGGGCGAGTGGCGGTAACCACAGTGGGTTGCGGAGGCTGACACACCGTGTCAAAACACGGCAGCTTGTGGTAGCTCACGCACGGCAACGGAGTGCTCCGTGTGTCTGTGGGAGTCAGCATGCGTCTGGCAGGGTCGACTGCGCATGGGTGGAGGAGCTCTCACAACAAGAGTGTGGGAGCAGGCAGCCATGCTGGGCGCACAACCGTGGCAGGCTGTAGGCCGTGTGCATCGTCAACCTTCTCCGCAGTCGGAGTGTGGGAGCAGGCAACAACCAAAGCGGAGTGGTGGTGCGTGGTGGGGACTGCCGTGGGTTGCGGAGCATGCCGCATTGCGTCAAAACACGGCAGCTTGACTCCACCTTCCCACTGGTGATGCGGTAGCTCACGCATGTTAACGGAGGGAGCCGCACGTCGGCTAACGTTAACATGCGTCTGGCAGGGTCGATCGCGCATCGGAGGTGGAGCTCTCCGCAGCCGGAGTGTGGGAGCAGGCAGCCTCAGCGTGAGCTGGGCGCACAACCGTGGCAGGTTGTAGGCTAACGAGAGCAGTGTAAACCTTCTCCGCACGAAACTCCTGCATAACCGCAGCTAACTGAGTCTGCATAGACTGCAGTAAAGACCACTAGGGTCTACAAAAGACGGCAACAAACGGAGCTACTGTCCGTTGTGACTGAGGGTCTAAAACAGCTGGTGCGGCAACAGACGGAGTTACTGCCTGTTGCGGTACTGCCTTGCCTCTCTTGGGAGGTGTGCAGTCGTCGGATGACTGCAGCGAGTCCGAACTGACCCAGTGGCTACACCTAGGCCGTTGGACTAGCGCGGAAGGGACCGACTTGCACTTAAAAAGCTGCAAGATTTGGTCCATGGTTTCTACGAGAAACCTCTTCCGCAGACGAGGAATAAATGGGCTCTCTCGTCTTTGTGTGGGTGGGGCGATCACGTGGGCAACGTGTGTAGATACACCCGAAACCACGGAGGGAAACGTCTGTTCGTCGATCAAGGCCTGTGGAACCCATAAGTCGTTCGACATTACTTCTCCCCTGGGCTTGGGAGCTTGTAAGAGGTCCCGGACTAGGTGAACAACTGGCACGAACAGACGAACCCTCGAACGCAACACTGTAACACTTTGCGCATATCACTTTATCACTTTTGATTTTCTGTTTGCACTTATTTCACTGAAATCGAAACTTTAACTGATTTCTACCTGAAACATGCAATCCTATCCTTCATTAAAAGGAAGTAATTGCGAAAACAGTTTACAATGCAACAGAAAAACATAATTATAGATAAAGAATTCAGTGGCTGGAAAAGAGACTAAACACTAGATCAAATAAACTACGTTTAAAATCTCTCACCGCCTAAAGCCTGGGAACAAGAATAAAACTCTAGAAACGTTTTACCTTCTTCCCCTACAGCGACTAGGAGAAGAGTAAAAAACGAGAACAACGTTACCCGCTTGAACGAAACGTTTATTCTCCTCTCTCTCCCTCCGTCTCTATCTCTCTCTCTCTTCTCTCTTGACTTAGAACCTGAGAGAAGAGCCCAATTATATATCGTTAAAACATATTATTTGCTAAAGGAAAAAACTGAAAGGTTCCCAAATAAAAAGTTCCTTTATTTAGAATTTAAACCATTTAAGCTAAGAAAGAATGAACGAAACGCTAGAATCGGTTTACTCTTACTGCAACGTGAAACCGTGAAATACTCTCTCTCTATCGTAACGATAGAGCGCATGTTGAACGTTCTGAACGTCAACAACTGCGGACACTAAACTAAACGTTAGTTCATCTTTGAAAACAGTACGAGACTATCAAAGAAATTCTTTCATGAAACATTAAAATTAAAAAAGTATTAAATTCTTAAAAGGTAAATACGATATGACGGGCTCAATGTTAATTAACTTCGGTTCCTAGTAAGGACCGCCTACTATTAGGAAAGGTCGCATATAAACAAACAAAAATTAATTTTTATAAGTTATAATAAATGGAAAGTTAATCGAAGAGGCCTATGAAGGCGGAGAGATATAAAATAAATAGATCTATAACTTGTTAAGCAAAATTACCAAAAACCTAAACACACTTCCGTCTGAATCAGGCTGTGAGCAAATCATAAATGAAGCTACTCACAGGTCTGGTAATTGCTTGGACCTTGTATACACTGACTCCCCTGGCGTTATAACTGGTAAGGTTGGTTCTCCAGTCGGGACATCTGATCATGCCTTGATTTCATTATTGGTGAAGACTGAGCAGCCTGTCCCTGATATATCATATTCTTGTAAAATTTATATGAAATCCCAAGCTGACTGGAATGGGATTTTACATGATCTTTTGTGCTTGAATTGGTCACAATTATATAATAGTGTAGATCCTGTTGTCCCTTTGAATGAGAATCTAGTCAACATAATTGATAGGCGTATCCCTTCTCGTGTGCTAAGGTACCGAGTGAAGGACAAACCGTGGTTCAATGATGATTGTAGACGTGCTTATTTGGAGAAGCAGGAGGCCTATCACCTTTGGAAGGGCAACAGATCAGATTTGACCTGGAACAACTATACTCAGCTTCGAGCTTTTGCTCAGAGAGTTTATGCCTCAACTGAAAAGGAGTACAATTTAACCATAAAAGAAACACTTTCTGGTACAACTCAGGAACATAAATGGTGGTCTACCCTTAAATCTGCACTCTTTGGTGTAGATGCAACAGTTCCTCCTTTACTTAAAGCAGATGGCTCAGTCACTCACTGTCCAAAGGAAAAGGCAACCCTTTTGGCTGATGTTTTTGACTGTAAACAGAGTAATGAAAAACTTGAACTTCCTCATTCCTGTTTTCCTGAGGCTAAACTTACTAGTTTAGCTTTTCGATCTCGTGAGATTAAAGCTCTGTTGATGGACCTTGATGCTTATGGAGGTGTAGACCCAAATGGTATTTTTCCTTTGTTTTTTATAAAGACAGCAGATTTCTTAGCTCCAAAGTTATCTGTTATTTTGCGGAAGTTAGCAAGAAGAGGAGCTTTTAGCACTAGTTGGAGAATTGGTAATGTTACTCCTCTATGTAAATGTGTTTGTGGTAGCTCAAGTCCCACTGATTACCGCCCAATTTCCATAACTCCCATATTATCTAAAGTTTTTGAACGTCTTCTGGCAAAACGTCTTAATAGGTTTGCTGAAGGTAATCATCTACTCCCTAGTTTGCAATTTGGTTTTCGTAAAGGCCTTGGAGCATGTGATGCCCTTCTTACAATCTCCAATGCTGTACAGAAATCCCTTGATTGTGGTCGGGAAGTTCGTATGATTGGCCTTGATTTTAGTGCTGCTTTTGACCGTGTTAATCATGAGGCCCTTGTTTTCAAACTGAAACAGTTGGGAGTGGGTGGGTCGTTTCTTAGCATTATTACTGATTTTTTAAGTAACAGATCTCAAAGAGTTGTTGTTGATGGGCACCATAGTGATTATAGGAATGTGATATCCGGTGTTCCACAGGGTAGTGTTCTTGGCCCATTACTTTTCATACTATATACACATGACATGTGGTTTGGCCTAGAAAACAAGCTTGTTGCATATGCAGATAATGCTACTCTCTTTGCATCAATTCCATCCCCTGAATGTAGATCTAGGGTTGGTGAATCCCTTAATAGAGATTTAGCTAAAATTAGTGCATGGTGCAAATTATGGGGTATGAAGTTGAATCCTAACAAAACTCAAAGTATGATTGTAAGTAGGTCAAGGACGGTGGTTCCTCAACATCCGGATCTCAGTATTGATAATGTTTCTTTAAATATGTATGACTCTTTCAAAATTTTAGGTGTGATTCTCGACAGTAAATTTACTTTTGAGAAACATATAAGGTCTGTGTCTTCTTCAATTTCACAAAAAATAGGCTTATTGAGAAAGTCTTTCAAGATTTTCGGTGATCAATCTATTCTGAAGAAGTGTTTTAATTCTTTCATTCTACCTTGTTTTGAGTATTGTTCTCCTGTCTGGTCTTCAGCTGCTGATTCTCATCTTAATTTATTGGACAGAAACTTACGGTCTATTAAATTTCTTATTCCTGATCTAGATATTAATCTCTGGCACCGTCGTTCAATTAGTTCATTATGTATGTTGCATAAGATTTTTCACAACTCTGACCATCCTTTACATTCAGATCTCCCTGGACAATTCTATCCTGTTCGTAATACTAGGCAGGCAGTTAATTCTAATAGCCAGGCCTTCTCCATCACGAGGCTCAATACTACGCAGTACTCTAGAAGTTTTATTCCAGCTGTGACCAAGTTGTGGAATGATCTTCCTATTCGGGTGGTTGAATCAGTAGAACTTCAAAAGTTCAAAGTTGGAGCAAATGCTTTTTTGTTGACCAGGCGGACATAGTCTTTTTATAGTTTATTTATGACATATTTGTTTTTGATGTTGTTGATAGTTTATTATATGACATGTCTGTTTTGACGTTGTTTCTTATTTTAGAATGATTTATTGTTAATTTGTTCTCTTCATTTATTTATTTCCTTATTTCCTTTCCTCACTGGGCTATTTTTCCCTGTTGGAGCCCCTGGGCTTATAGCATCTTGCTTTTCCAACTAGGGTTGTAGCTTGGATAGTAATAATAATAATAATAATAAGCGAAGGGTCGGCCATTTAAAAGTGAAAGAGTCTATACTCTCTTCGTCACCAACACTTCCGTCTAAGGGAAGGGTCGGCCATTTAAAAGTGAAAGAGAGTCCATACTCTCTTCGTCACCATAATTAAATCTATCCAAAACGAGTTCAAGTTTTGAAATGAAGATAAAACCCCTGCATAGCGAAAGCTCAAAACTGGAATAGTGTACTTCACCAAATCGTTGTGAAAACAAATCCAGTTAGGGACGGCGTATTTAGTAGGTCTTGCCTGTGGCACGACAGAGGGAAAATTGGTTCTTTGTTGACATCGAGTACTTGAGTACCTACTTGACAGATGGCGCTGTTGATGTACACCCCCACCTGTATAGCGATCGCTGGCGTATTCCGCCCGTAGGTTTTTTCTGTCGGGCAGCAGGGATGCAGCTATATGATCATCGGGTAAGTTTGATATTGAAAAACTATGGTTTAGGCTATAAATCTATGAATTAATAAAAATATGACAAATCTGAAATTTAATTTGTATTTTTCGTAACTATACACACCTGAGCTATTTACATTGAAGATAACAGCTGCCAACCAATTGTTACTAGAGGTAGCAGGGGGAAGCAATGATCCCCTATTCATTCACTATGTCTCTGATTGCAGACGGGACATCTTGGGGATTAGGGAAGGTGGGCCAAAGAGGTGTAAAGAACTCCAATTTGTTTTTAGGAAAAATACAAATAACTTTATAATTTGTCATTAGTTCCTACAGGCATACAAACCTTTGTTTTTAACATAGGCGACTCACACTCCGGGGGGTGGACGTCCTTTCAACTGACCTTAACTTTTGACCCAGGATTGTAACATCTAAGCTTAAAAAAAAGTGTAGGACGAGTATCCAGCCCCCTTGTGAGCCATTCACTTGACAATGCCAGAGGGCTACTGGCTCGTGCAACCAAGAACAGTGAGTGGAGAACCAGACTATGAACCTGACTAAGCTATGTATAAGGAATATGTTTGTGAAATTACACACCGAAAAGATCCAGACGTTCCATCTCCCCCTTGCAAGAAGATTGGGGATGTAATGGAAAACACATGAATTCAAGCAACTAGCAACTATTGATGAGAACCAGGTGTCAGGGCTTCAGATGCTGTACCCAAGAAAGGGGAAGATGAGAAAAAAAAGGCTAGCCATTCCTTATATACTCATCACAGAGTCTAACAGTGCAACCTCTGTCTTTGACCGACTGCTAATAGTCTTTTGAGGGAGGTAGGGTGGCTAGATCCCTTGCTGAGCAGCCACCACAGGTCATAGCGTTAAGATATCTAGGGACCTGTGTGTTGCGTCTTCCAGGTAAGGGGTGATGAAGGTCATCTGATGCTTTCACATGCCCATTTGTAACACCTACATCAAAGAGAAGTTCCTTTTGAATGTCAGGTACCTGCTTATGACCCTGATGTCATGAGCTGTCGGTCAACACCCATGTTGAGCAGAAGGGTTAATATCTTGGACAAAAACATGCCTAATTTAAGAGGATATGGTATTTTTGGTTACTCTTCTCTTGACCCTGCCCATGCTGACAAAGAGGCGTTTTGTTCGCGGAAAAGCACCCCTAGTGGGCTTGAGATAGTGCCGCAGCGCCCTCACGGGATGTAATCACAAACGACATTAACCTAGGATCCACAACCACCGAATTTTGAGCCGTGGCAACAAATTCAGGGATGAAGCTGAACCTCACCTACCCCCATCCCTTTGAATGGGCGATATTGTAGAGTTGGCCATGCAATTCACTGATCCTCTTATCCAAGACCAAGTCGAGAAGAAAGACAGTATAAAAAGTCAAGTCTCAGTCTGAGGCTCGATTCAACGGATCATTGAAACGAACCTCGGACGGCTTCTTCCAGGGTGGGGAAAAACTAACTACATTCCAGGGAGTACGTTTATCTTCCGATTGAGTACAAATTAGCCCAAAACTCTGTAGGAGAAAAGATAATCAAGCTGAAGAGAAAAATGTCAACTTTCAGTCTAATGATCTGGCTCAATGCTGAGCAATAGCCTTTAACCATTGATACTGATCAGAGTTTTTCTTCTTGGAGATACAATAAAAATTTGGCAATCAGGGATATAGTAGCTCTGAGTTGAGAGAGACTAACCTCAAAAGATCACCCACTTTGCCTAGTGGGCAGACCTTTTAAGGTAATCAGACATCTGTTTTACCACTGGTTGAAAAAAAATCCTCAGAGAGGAGATGCTGGATAACTTCCAGGTGTGAAGTCATAGGGATCTGCTTGTCTTATGGTAGATCTCCACATGTGGTTGGTGTAGCAAGTCATGTAATGGAGCTTCTCAGTCAACAGCAGCAGAAGGTCCACGTACCATTCTTTCTGTTGCCATAGCGATCAAAAGATGATTTCACCTTAATGAGGAGATTCCTCATGAGGAAGAACTGGGAGATTCTGTAGACATCTAGGTTGTCCAAGGGATGTTGGAATGCACCCTGGAATGCTGCCTGTCGATCTGGAACTGGTGAGCAGTACACCAGAGGCTTCTGGTTGAGAAAAGTCACGAACAGATCTATTGTCAGAGAACCCCACAGTCATTACTTTGTTCGCTATCCTAGGAATTAAAAGACATCTTGGATCCAACTACCAGAGTCTTTCGGCTATGTTTTTCTGCCTAAAGGTGGTTCTTTCCTGGCATGAGCCAGGTTGACAGGGAGATAGCATTGTCTTCTGTCCATCACAGTATTTTGATGGCTAGATGGCAAAACCTGTGAAACAGTAACTTATTGCTTGTTTAGAAGAGCAAATACAATCATATCCTTCATCAACATTAACAATTGGCCTGAAAGGAGCTGTTGAAACTCTGATAGCTAAACATGATGCTTTTACTCCAGGAAGTTTGTGGCATTGCAGACTAACTTTCAGCCTAGCTTAGAATACAGCTGTCTAAGGGTTGGGTCGCGAGGGTTACGAAGCCCCATCCCCAGTAGGTAAGGAAAAAACTTCTAGATTAAATTAGGTGGGGAATGTGATGTTGACTGGTGTTCTTGTATTTATTTCCGTTTTAAAATTGTGCAACGTGAAAAATATGACAAATGCTACCTCCCCCTCTCTCACACACCTGTGCTTGAGCTCACTTTGCTTGTAGGTAGGACTTCAAAGGGGATAGGGCTGGTGGGCAAGTTTGATTAAATAGCAAAGGTTTGTATAGTTAGGAAATATACAAATTATCTACGAATTTGTCATTTGTTCTGTAACTGACATACAAACCACACTATTTAATAGGGGCGACTCACTCATTAAGAAGGGTGGAACGTTCCAGCCAGTATTGGCTTTTGGCTTTGCCCTGGGACTCGATTATTTGACTGTGTCAGCACTCAACAATAAGGAGTCCCTGCACCTCGCTAGAACCTTGCTACGCAAGGACTGCGGCCTACACAAGCTGTGTGTGAAGGTATAATAAAGTGTGACTCGTCCTAGGAAGTTTACCTGTAGTCTTTTAGATGGAAACTTTAGGCTAGGACTCTCCCAATACCACCTCGTCAGGGTATGGGTACGTGACAGTATTAGCTTAATAATAGGAACACAAGGAAACATGGTTTACCTGCAGTGGTTTGAGGTCAGCTGTGCAGAGAACCCAGGATGCTGCTTTCCCCAATAGAGGGGAAGATGAAAAGAAAAGAATAAGGGCCAGACAAAACTTTTCATTCATGCAGACTAAGACCGGGTAACAATGCCCTCAACCTTCTGCTACTTGTCCACTAAGGAGCCTGAGGTTTTAAACCAGCTGTTGTGCAGCCACCACAGGGTCGATAGAGAACATATAGAGCCTCCTGTGGGTCACGTCTTGCAGGTAGTGGGCTGTGAAGGTCGTCTGATGCTTCCACACCCCAGCCTGAAGAACATGCTTCACTGAGAAATTCTTCTTGAAGGCCAGGGACGTAGCTACGCCCCTGACATCATGTGGTCTAGGGCGACGTGACGGAGGAGGGTCTGGATTCAGGGACAGATGGATCACCCAATGAATCCATGCCGAGATGGTGTTCTTGGTGACGCTCCTCTTAGTCCTCCAAGTGCTAACAAACAATGCTTGCACCTGAGGACGGACTGCAGCCGTTCTTTTGAGATATAGCCTCAGACTCCTTACTGGGCACATTAGATGGTCTGGATCATCTGTTACATAACGAAGACTCGAAATCTGGAAGGAGTCGAACCGAGGGTCCGCCACCCCCGGGTTCCGAGTCTTTGCAATAAACTCAGGGACGAATTTGAACGTTACCTTCCCCCATCCCCTTGAATGGGTGATGTCATATGAGAAACCATGAAGTTTACTGACTCGCTTGGCCGATGCCAAAGCTAGTAGGAACACCGTCTTCCAAGTTAGGTGGCGATCTGAAGACTGGCGTAATGGTTCATAGGGAGGTCTCTTAAGAGACCTGAGAACTCGAACCACGTTCCATGGAGGAGGTCTCACTTCCGACTGAGGGCAGGTAAGTTCATAACTTCGTATGAGTATGGAAAGTTCCAGCGAGGAAGAAATGCCCATTCCGTTGAGCCTGAAGGCTAGAATTAATGCTGAACGATAGCCTTCCACCGCCGAGACTGAAAGGCGCATTTCTTCCCAAAAATACACAAGGAACTCCGCTATTGTTGGAATAGTGGTATCGAGTGGAGAGAGACCCCTTCCACGACACCAACCACAGAAGACTTTCTACTTTGCCTCGTAGACAGATGCGGATGATTTTCGCAGATGTCCAGACATCCTAATCGCAACTTGTTGCGAAAATCCTCTCTCAGCGAGGAGATGCTGGATAGTGGTTGTCTGAGTAGATCGTGTCGCGGAGGGAGTTCTCTCGGAAGTACCGGTAGGAGTTGCAGAAGGTCCGAAAATCATTCTATGCGATGCCCTAACGGAGCTATGAGGGTCATTGAAAGATTGACCGATATTCTGGTCTTGTTGAGCACCCTCCTCATCAGACAGAAAGGGGGAAAGGCATACACGTCGATGTTGTCCCACCGTTGTTGGAAGGCATCTTGCCAGAGCGTCTTGGGATCCGGGACTGGGGAGCAGTATAACGGAAGCTTGAAATTCAACGTTGTCACAAACAGATCCACAGTCGGGGAACCCCACAAAGTCAGGACTTTGTTGGCTACTAGCGATCCAAAGACCACTCGGTACTCACTATCTGAGACGCTCTGATCAGATTGTCAGCGAGCACATTCCTCTTGCCTGGAATGAAATGCGCCGATAGTGGAATCGAGTGGACTTCGTTTCATCTCGGTATTTCTACTGCAACATGAGATAGCTGCTTCGGAAAGGTACCTCCTTGCTTGTTGATGTAAGCCACTAATGTGGTGTTGTCGCTCATCACCACCACAGAGTGATCCACCAGGTATTGCTGGAACTGTTGAAGGGCCAAGAAAATGGCCTTCATCTCTAGAAGATTTATATGGAGGCACTTTTCTGATTCTGACCACAGGCCTGAGGTCCTGTGGTGCAGAACGTGAGCCCCCCACCCTTTCTTTGAGGCGTCCGAAAACAGCATCAAATCCAGGGGGAGGACGAGAAGATCCACTCCTCTTCGTAGGTTCTCGTCTGCCACCCACCACTGGAGGTCTGTCTGTTCCGCAGGTCCCATAGGGATCATGACGTCCGGGGAATCGTAACCTTGATTCCACCAGGACTTGAGTCGCCACTGGAGGGATCTCATCCTGAGGCGACCATTGGGAACTAGACGAGCCAAGGATGAGAGGTGACCGAGGAGACGTAACCACGATTGGGCTGGAAGTTGTTCTTGTCTGAGAAAAGGGCTTGCAACCTTCCTCAGCCTTGCTATCCTGTCGTCTGATGGGAAGGCTTTGTGGAGATTGGTGTCTATAATCATGCCTAGGTATACAAGTCTTAGAGTGGGAAGCAGAGAGGACTTCTCGAGATTTACCATGATCCCCAGATTCTGGCAAAGTCCCAGAAGTTTGTCTTGGTGTTGAAGAAGGGATGACTCCGAGTCTGCTAGGATCAGCCAGTCGTCCAGATAACGGAGGAGACTGATGCCAATCCTGTGTGCCCACGACAATATTAGGGTGAACACTGGTGAAAACCTGTGGTGCTGTGGAGAGACCGAAACACAGCACCCTGAACTGGTACACCTTGTTGTCTAGGCCGAGTCTTATGTACTTCCTTGACGACGGATGGACTGGGATCTGGAAGTACGCGTCCTTCAGAGCCAGTGTACACATGAAGTCTTGCGGTCTCACTGCAAGTCTGACCGTGTCTGCGGTCTCCATGCTGAACAAAGTTTGCTTGACAAACTTGTTCGGAGCCGAGAGGTCGATGACTGGTCTCCAGCCTCCAGACGCCTTCTTTACAAGAAGGAGTCGACTGAAGCAGCCTGGGATCCCGTCGACGACATCTTGGAGAGCGCCCATCTTCAACATGGTCTGCCCCCTAGCTGATCCCATGGCAAGGGAGCTCAATGACACTGGATTCGTCGTCAGGGGAGGTAGAGATGTTGTGAATGGGTTATGATATCCCTGACTGATTACGGAAATCGTCCAGGAATCGGCCACGAGTTGCTGCCACCTGTCTGCGCAACTTTATAGGCATCCCCCCACTGGTAGACTTGCAGGGAGACTGCCAAACCTAGCGTTTGCGGCCTCGGCTGCTCCCTCTAGGATTCTTCCCTCCCCTGGAGTACTTCTTGCCTTTCCAGTCCTTGACAGGAAAGGGCTTAGACACCACTGTCTTCGCTGCCGTTGTTGGTTTCGTGGTCTTGGTAGGATGGCGCTGCTGGAGGCTTATAGGGCTTGGATGTTAAAGCCCTATGTAGGAAGGAGTCTTGGTGGGACTTCCTCCACCTCTCAGCAGCATGCTTCACGTCTTTAGGCTCAAACAGGTTCATTCCCTCCACGGAAGAATGTCCGAGCCTGCTTATCTCGGTGCTAGGGACCTTCTGATGGAACCTCTCAGCCTCCGCATCCTGACGTTTCAGGAGGGTGTTCGCCCACAAATTCGAGACTTGGTGGGCCAGAAACTCGATCGCGCGAGTGCCTGAGAATAGAAAGGTCTCCATAGCTTTCCTGGTACGTTCTTTGGAGAAATCCTCCGAACGTATCAGGATTCTTAAGGTTCCTAACCAGATATCCAGCCACAATGTGGCCTGCATAGCACACTTCGCAACCTTCTCCTGATTAAGGATCTAAGTCGCCAAGAATGAGACCTGCCGGTTGGAGTCTCTCTCAAGAGGGACTCCCCTGGTAAGCTCTTCCAAAGAAAGGTGAAGGGGAAGAGCTAAACAAGGCTCCTCTAAGATCGCTTAAGTACCTCCTCTGCTGTACCCGAGGAGGTGGGAGAAGCTTGTTGCCGGCACTGGATCGGCTGGTGGAGGCTAGCTCAGAGAGCTGGACCGCGATCTTGTCCCTGGCCTTAGAGGGTTTTTGAGTCCCAAATACTCGGTCCAAGGCTGTGTCTTTGCCCTCTCGAGGGGGAATCTCTGGGTCAGCAAACCCACTGAGAGTCCTCATAAGGGTCAGAACCTGCCAAAATGCATGTTCTGACTCCTGTAGTGATGGCGACTTAGCCGTGCGTTGTCCTGCAGCCTCGCGCGCAGGAGGGTATTGATGATCGTGCGGGGGAGCACACTGGTGCGATGGGGAACAACCGGGGTGGCGCACGGGAGACTGCTGGCACGAGCAAGGGCGATTGCGAGGGCACACGTGGGCGAGCAATGGTGCGTAGAAGCGTGCGCAGGAGACATCGGCGAGTGCGCAGGACGCTGATTGTGCGCTCGGGCGCGCGAGGGTGAACGTTCGCGCGCGTGTGGGCACGCAGGATCAGGATGGAGGGCTCATGAGCGTGCGCCCCGGAAGATGTCGTTGGGCGCGCGCGCACGAGGGATGTCCCTTGCGCACGGGCGCACAGCCAGAAACTGCGTTCGTTGGCGCACGTCAGGCTGGCGGTGAGTAGCTGCTGTAGATGGGTGTGGTCGCGCTACATCCTCGTAAGCGCGTGTAAGTGAACGCGCGCGATTGCTCACTGGTGAAGGATGTTGCGCAGGAGAAAGCAGGCGGCGCATTGGCGAGTGGGTGAGCGCTGAAGAGTAAGAAAAGTCTTAGACTTCCCTACCGCACCCAGATCCGAAGATCGTGGGCATGCAGGAGATCGTTGGCACGTTGGAGAGCGCTGGCGCGCAGTAGGATGAACGCGCGCAATGGCGCGCTGACACGCTATCTCAAGAACAGCTGCAGAAAGTGAGCGCTGGCGCGCAGGTGAGCGCTGGCACGCGATCTCACGAACAGTAGCAGAAGGTGAGCGCTGGCGCGCCAACTCAGGAACCTCAATGAGGTCAGGAGATGGATGGCGTGCATGCTTAGCATGACGCGTAGGGGACAAGTGCGCTAGATGGCGCGTACGCCCTTGTTGCCCCGAAGGGACCAGTGCCTGACTTTTAAAGACAGGTTTTGTAGGCACATACAGCGCATCAGCTGCCAGGAACGGCGTCAGCAGGTCTGACGGGTGGAAGGTCGACATGTCCTTCGTGAGGACGACCTTTCATCGAAGGGGATCGCGTACGATCCGCAGAGAGGTCCAGGGTCGTAGCAGGAACAGTCAGAGATTGATGACGAGGATCCTCTGCGGCGGACTGCAACGACGAAGAACCGAAGAAGCGCCTCTTCACTGACTTATAAGGTGAAGGAAGGCCTCTCCGACGAAGAGGAAGGCCAGCCTTGCGACGTATATGCCCTCTAGGGGCCGTTGGATCAGCAATCTGACCTTCAGCAGTCCTCCGAAGAGGAGTCTCTGTGAGTGAACTTCCCCGAGGGGGAGAATCACCGGCAGGAGAGACTGTTGGACTTAGTTTCTCCCTTGTAGGTTGAGCATGGACGGGAGAAACTAAGCCTTCGGATACTGCGGGGTGAGAAGATGCAGAGGTATTAGGAGATGCCGCATTGGATACTTCTGACACCACAACGTCAACAATAGACAGAGGATCAACCTCTGCTAAAGTCGGCGATTGCTTGACAGCGGCACCCAATCGGATAATGTCAATCAAGGTTTCCTTGGAGGGCAAACCCTCAAGCCCCAAGGAAGACCAAAGCTGGGATAAATTGGTTACATTTAAATCATCATTTGAATCCTCCCCCGGGGGAAGAGGTGGAGCTGCCTCGCTAGGGGAGGCAACGCCATCTCTCGAACCCCGAGATTGGGAAACAGAACCACGGTCTACGCTACCACTCGCCGGTCTCTCGAAAGAAACCGATCGAGTGGGAGCTTCGGAGGCGGTTTAAGCAACGGTAGAAGTGTCCTTGGGATTATCTCCTTTTAAAGAAATCTTCGAAGGAGAAATATCCCACCTGGACTTCTTCTTATGTCGCTGAAAAAACGTCTCCCACTGGGAGATAGACCACTCCCTACACTCACCACACCGTTGGCCTCAACAGTAAGGACAAAGGGTGTGAGGGTCCGTCTCAACCGCCGACATAAATGTACCACAAGGGCGGTCGGGTAATCCAGGACATTTGCACATGTTCGCAGAGGCCAACTTCACACTCATTAATGGCTGTCAGAGAGGTGAGGGAGAGAGCGGACACGTCAAACTACCACCCGAGCCGAGAGCAAATTGAGCTCAAGCACAGGTGTGTGAGAGGGGGGGGGGTTAGCAAGCTACCCTCCTTAAACCCCCCCCCCCCCCTACTAGCGGTGGGGTTGTAAACCCTCGTTAAAATTCCAATAGCTCACCATTTCAGCTACGCCGAAAGTAATAACCCCTATTAAATTGCGTGATTAATATGTCAGTTACGGAACAAAAAAAAATTTGTTTTCGATAGAAAATGGGGCTTGGAAGAAAACTGACTTGAGGGAGAATACTGTTGAGAGATAACCACAGCAGTTAATTCATAGCTGTTGGTTCCCCCTCATTTTTGCATGAACAATAAAACTGTAAAATTATAGTTTCAGCAAAACATGGATATCCTGCCACAAATATTCAGATTTAGAGATACAGGGGCCCTGTTGGTAATTCCATACACTAGTTCCAATACTAATAATTTTGATATTTTTCTTTTAATAGGGCTTTATCTAAAGCTGTCCCTTTTTTGAGGAGGAACAGTTTTTGTTCCCTGTTTAACCTTTCCAATGTTTGGGGTTCTCCAGTGGGAAACCTGCATTTTTGGGTTGGGAATGAATTACATAATCCGTTTTAACATACAAATAATGGCATATGTATAATTGGCACCACCTAACCTAACCTAGTAGCTGTATCCTGACCTAGTTGGGGAAGGGGGCTTCGCGCCCCTCCAACCCCTCCTACAGAGCCATAATAAATATAAGACAGCCTAAAACCCTTTGTGTACTTAGGCTATTTAGGTGGGAGGGTAAAGGTGAGCTTCACATTCCCGACAATACCCAATGCAGTAACCTCACGAATGAATGAGCACCAATCATTTATTGTTTTAAGAGATATTATTAACTGATTTTCAACAAATGTATAACTAAATTTAACACCAATATAATTAGGTAACAAATTAGATTCTATATCTAAATGAGACTTCAAACCAAGTTCCCATAAAAATGGATATGAAAAAACTACGCCTTTTTTCACTTCTTCATTTTCAATACAGCATGCCTTCTGGCTCACCAAAATGCTTATTTGTTAATATCAAGTCAGCACTTAGAACCACAGGTGGGGCAAATAGTGTCACTTCGCTTTTAATAACAATGATCTTGGCAGTACTTTATTATTCTTTCGATGTCACCACAATAATGCAATACAAAATCTTTATAGCTTAAATAACAATTGAGACAAGAGTTTGGGAGAAAATTCACAGAAATTGATGTCAAAGTAGATGGTATATGAGGAACCGCACCAGAAGTTGAAGGTTCACACTCATCAATGGCTCTCAAAAGACGAAAAAATTAGCAGTGGAAATTGCGTGACAAGTGTCGAAGAGTGTTAAGTTCCTAGTAAAACTCGCTTGATTGGGTATTCAAGTCATCTAGTTTTGTTAAAATGCTAGTCCCAAATAAAACGTGGATAATCATCATTCGTTAAAAACTGACATTTGGGTGATATCTTGCTACGTAGAATATAGTCGATGACGTAATAATGACAATTTGTTTTTAACATCAAACAAATGAGAGCTCAGTCTGAAGAGGTATTTGAAAGAGTTATGGAGTCAAGGGATTTTTTTCAGCCAGGTCAAATTTATTTTTTATTTTTAAACCACTTCAAGACCTAGCGCCGCTTAGATTTATATATAAAATGAAACCTTGGATTTTTCTCTATTTAGTGAAAATATTCAAGTTTGATAACTTGCTGGTGGAGCTATAGTATGGGATCGCCCCGGCCCACCCTTAACTACAATAATGGGGTCTACAGTAGGAAAACAGGGTTCCTGGGTGAGCAAATAGAGAAACTGGGTAAAATGAGAAGCTGTTTACCTAAAGACACCCATATAACCTAACCTAGGAGAAAATGTATAAAATATTAGCTGTAACCAAAACACACACACCTAACCTAACCTTGGAAAAAATAAGTAAAATAAGAGTTATCTAACCTAAACACACCCACCTAACCTAGGAAAAACGTGTACATAAGAGAAGCTGCCTAACCTAAACACACACCCCCTAGGTGTTGGGCCAACTAGTTTAGCCACCCTGTCCCCTTACCTCCCTTAGGGAGGTGGAAAACTCCTCTGCAAAGCAAAATACATCTCTTGATTAAACACTTCACTCACCTTCGGACAATTAACACATTAGTAGCGCTGAATACAGTATTAATGCAGAAACCAAGTCACTACTTCTGGAGTTTCATTGTATTATCCATGAAAATACCCAATAACCTCAAATATGAGCAGCAACTACTGCACGTCTGAACAGCAGAATCCATGGTAGTCAACTAGCAAACACTTTTTTTTTTTTGGAAGGATGGATGAATTCCCAAAATAGCAGTCAATTAGATACTCTTGAAACAAAGTAACTAATAATGCTTCAGCATTTATACCATACCCATTATTCATAGCCAAAAACAATGGACGATCAGGCTTTTCTATCAACAATGTATTGACGTAAAACAAAATACCTTCAGGAGAAAAAAAAAATAGCATGGCAGCATAAACATATCCTTGGGGTAACAATAAGGGACGATATTCATTGGAAAATATTCCGTCACCCTTAATTTATGGAACACTCAAATATCTTTTTCATATGAATTTAATATATATATATATATATATATATATATATATATATATATATATATATATATATATATATATATATATATATATATATATATATATATATATATATTAGGTATTTTTGTAGTGAATTACAGGGCAATGTAACCTAGGAAAAAAACTACTGTTTCTTATAGAAAAAATTACGCTCTTCAAATATATATATATATATATATATATATATATATATATATATATATATATATATATATATATATATATATATATATATATATATATATATATATATATATATATATATATATATATATATTAGGTATTTTTGTAGTGAATTA
>NC_090737.1:125764905-125767405 GCF_036898095.1 Palaemon carinicauda | reverse complement strand
CATATGTTTGAATGACTAAATTAGATCAATAGTAATAAAAAATCGGTATTTTTTTTTCTTTTTGACAATTTTACGTTTTGTGAAAAATGGCTCAAATGTTTTTTTTTTCTAAATTTAATAATTGGTGTAATTTTCCTAACCACTTGAGGTTACAAGGACATAATCATACTTCGAGGCTGCTTACTAACCATTGGCGAGGCTCTTCTCTCAAATCCCCCCCAAAAATTACCAATAGGCTACATGTACCACCACACATTAGTTTCGTCTATTTATTTCTCTGGATAAATATTTCTATTTTTTCCCATTTAGTTATCGTCCCTGACACTTAAAGCGTATTCCAGCCGAATCATAACATTAAAATTGTAAATATGTAAACGAGCAGTCAATGAAATATGAAGAACATGCTTGAAACCAACGATTATTACGAACACCCTATCAAACATAGAAAACTGATCATCGATTCCAAAGAATATTATAGAAAATGACGAGATTCCTGTTAAGGGGATACAAAACTAAATAGGTTTCACTTCACATTTCAAAGACAATGGTTATGTACGTGACCGGATGCACTATTGCGACTATAAAAAGAGGAAATTTTAGCAATAAAACAAATTGCTATCACTAAAAAAACTCTTAAAATATTAAATATAGTCATTATCATAGCCAAACATGTATAATCTGATTTCCAAAATTCTAATACAGAGCTTGTGAGCAGCAGTCCTTAAAAATCTCAATATATTTACATGGTAAAAATATTGATAGGAATTATAAAAAAAGTATAGTGGGTTTAAAACACCAATGAATCAAAATAAAATAAACAAGTTATGTGCAAACAAATGTGACAAATGCGGTACTTGTTTGAGTCGCCTAATATATATATATATATATATATATATATATATATATATATATATATATATATATATATATATATATATATACATATATATATATATATATATATATATATATATATATATATATATATATATATATATATATATATATATATATATATATATATATATGTATATGTATATGTATATATATATATATATATATATATATATATATATATATATATATATATATATACATATATATATACATATATATATATATATACATATATATATATATACATATATATATATATATATATATATATATATATATATATATATATATATATATATATATATATATATATATAATATATATAAATATATATATATATATATATATATATATATATACATATATATATACATATATATATATATATACATATATATATATATATATATATATATATATATATATATATATATATATATATATATATGTATATATATATAATATATATAAATATATATACATATATATATATATATATATATATATATATATATATATATATATATATATATATATATATATATATATATAGCCTATATATATACATATAGATATATATATATATATATATATATATATATATATATATATATATATATACATATATATATATATATATATATATATATATATATATATATATATATATATATATATATATATATATATATATAAATTTATTCGATATAGTAATAGTATCACTAAAAGGTAACTTGGAAGCTAAAAAAGAGAAACAAATTAACATTAACATACAAAAATCTCAAAGTATGTACAGTAATGAAGAAAGTAATTTCGACACTCAAATTGGAATGAAATATAAGAAAAGAAGATTCTTCACATAAGCAACAAAAAATACACGAAACGAATAAGATTCTATTTATTATCAATATGAAAAGAAAGAATTTTGTGTATGACTCAGATCCAGGTGTTTTACCAAAAGCGTCCTTTGAATCCAGGGGATTTGAAATGGAACACTTTTTCGCGTTACCTTCAAGAAACAAAACTTCCAGCTGTTAGTCAAACATGGGTTGACTGGAAGCATTTTCGTATGTCCTTGATAAAAAGAGGTTTCTATTTGAAAAATCCAACTGCCATGTCACCCCACATATAAATCTCTGACATATTTGAGATTAGTTTATTTTCAGTTTTGTTTTAGAATATTTGAAAGGTGACCATTTATATAATTCTCTCGCACTTTGGCACACTATTTTTAGCCTATGTATCTTCTTATTGTTTTTTGTTTTTGTTTTTATAGTCTATGTAGGGAAGATCTAATTTATTGTTGTTACTGTTCTTAAGATATTCTATTTTTATTGTTCATTACTTACCTTGTAGTTTATTTATTTACTTGTTTACTTTCCTCACGGTACTATTTTCCCCTGGGCTTATAGCATCTTGCTTTTCTAACTATGGCTGTAGCTTCGCTTGTAACAACAACAACAACAACAACAACAACGATAACGATAACGATAACGATAACGATAATGATAATGATAATAACATTGGCTATATATAACTTTTCCTATGCAGTGAATATTTTATTTTTCAAGGTACTGAAGTTCATTTGTATGGAATGAAATTT
>NC_090737.1:125749905-125757405 GCF_036898095.1 Palaemon carinicauda | reverse complement strand
AAGTTCCTCTACTTGCTTCGCATAGTGGCGAAAGAACACCCTGGAAGACTTCCAGCCCGTGTATGAACGGAGATGTTCAAAATCCATACAATTAAAGAAATTTAGGGATGAGGCAACTTTCCTCGGATCGTGACCTGCGGGTGTACTGTCAGGATCCGCTCTGCGAATAAAATATGTCATTTTCGCTCTGAGTTGATTCAGAGATAAATTTGAGCCTGATGTTTCTCCCCTGAATAGTTGACTACCCTTGAAGTCTGAAGTTCTACGAAGATAGACCTTTAGGCATTCTACTGGACATAGAGATGCATCTTCTTTCAGAGGACAGATTCTCCAGGGACCCCACCTGTTGGTGGGTAACTCATTCTTGGCGAGAAACGTAGGATCCGGAAAACAGGTTCAGCTCCCCCCCATCCAGGAACTGAACACGACCTGCCTCTCTCGAGAGGGCTACGATCTCACTAACCCTGGCCCCGGACGCGAGTGCAAATAGGAAAATAACTTTTTGCGTCAAATCCTTTAACGCACATTCTTCATTGCTCAACAAGGAGGCGAAATGAAGAACTTTGTCTAAAGACCATGAGATGGGCTTTGGAGGTGCTGAAGGTCTGAGCCTAGCGCAGGCTTTTCGGAACTTTATTAAAGATCTCGTTACCTAGGTCGATCTGGAAGGCAAATAAAATGGGTCTCATCAAAGCCGATTTACACACTGAAATCGTGTTAGCTGCCAATCCTTGGCCATGGAGATGGATGAAGAAAGATAAGCAGAAATCTGTTGAGATCTCCTGCGGATTCTTTGCCTTTACAAAGGCCACCCATTTTCTCCAAGATGACTCATATTGCCTTCTAGTCGATTTGCACTTGTATTCCTCTAGGAAGTCTATGCTGGCTTTCGAAATTCCGAAGCGCTTTCTCACCGCTAGGGCGAGAAAAATCATGAGCTGCAGGGTCTGGGTTTTCTGTAATGAAGCGCAGACAGTCGACTTCTGGACTCGCTGGGTCAGAACTGGATGTGGTAGCGGCACGAACTTCATCTGTAGTTCCAACGCCAAGGGGAACCACATGCTGTTAGCCCACTTGTGGGCCACTATTGCCGCTACCCCCTTGAAGGATCTCAGTTTGTTGAGGACCCTCAACAGAAGGTTGTGAGGAGGGAACAGATAAATCCTGGACCATCTGTTCCAGTCGAGGGACATTGCGTCCACTGCTTCCGCTAAGGGGTCCTCGTACGGGGACACGTACAGGGGCAACTTCTTGTTGTCTTTCGTCGCAAAGAGGTCTATTTGCAGTTCTGGGACTTGATTCAGAATGAAGGAAAATGATCCTGCGTCTAAGGACCATTCCGACTCTATCGGTGTGAACCTGGATAGAGCGTCCGCTGTCACATTGCGGACTCCTTGAAGGTGAACTGCCGACAGGTACCACTTCTTCTTTTCCGCCAATCGGAAAATGGCTAACATCACTTGGTTGAGAGGTGGTGACCTCGACCCTTGTCGATTCAAGCATCTCACAACCACCTCGCTGTCTATCACCAATCTTATGTGGATCGAGTGACGCGGGGAGACTTTCTTTAAGGTAAGGAGCACTGCCATAGCTTCTAGAAAGTTTATATGAAAGGTCCTGAATAGCTTGGACCAAGTCCCCTGGACTTTTTTTCCGATGAGAGTGACCTCCCCATCCCTCCTTTGAGGCGTCTGAGTGAATCGTCAACGACGGGGGGAGGTGGCTGAAGAAGAACAGACTTCTTTAGATGTCTGGCTTGGGACCAAGGTCTGAGAAGAGTACGTAGCCGAGGCGGCACTGGTCTTCTCAGGTCTCTTCGCGCGTTTGATGCATACCTTCTCCAAACTCCGGTTGCATCCTTTAGCTGTGCTCTTAGCACTGGGTCTGTCACTGAAGCAAACTGGAGAGAGCCTAGTACCCTCTCCTGTTCGCGTCTTGATATCCTTTTGGAATCTAGAAGTCTCTTGACAGAGCCCGCTATCTCCTTCCTTTTCTTCATTGGGATGGAGAAACTGTGTGACAAAAGGTCCCAGTGGATTCCCAGCCACTGGAACTTTTGGGATGGAGAAAGTCGAGACTTTTTCTTGTTGATCTTGAAGCCTAGGTACTCTAGGAACTGGATCACCTGACTGGAAGCTTGCAAGCATTCGGTCTCGGATGCTGCCCACACCAGCCAGTCGTCCAGGTAGGCTACTACCTGAATTCCCTTTAGGCGTAATTGTTTGAGAGCTGCGCTCGCAAGCTTCGTGAAAATCCTTGGGGCTATGTTTAGCCCGAATGGCATGGCTCTGAAGGCGTACAGTTTTTCGTTGTAGCCTGAACCCTAGGTAGGGGGAGAGTCGACGGCTGATTGGAATGTGCCAATAGGCGTCTGACAAGTCTATAGAGACTGAGTATGCCCTCTTGGGCAGTAAGGTCCTTATGTGTTGCAGTGTTAGCATCTTGAATTTGCAATTCACTATGAACTTGTTGAGTGGTGACAAGTCCAGAATGACTCTGAGCTTTTCCGAGTCTTTCTTGGGAACACAAAACAGCCTCCCTTGGAATTTGATGGACTTCACCTTTCGGATCACATTTTTCTCCAACAGTTCTTGAACGTACTCCTCCAAAATGGGGGTGGAGTGTTGGAAAAACCGAAGGCATGGGGGTGGAGTGCTGTACCAGCTCCAACCCAGTCCATTCTTGAGTAGGCTTTGGGCCCAGGGATCGAAGGTCCAGCGATCCCAAAATTTCATCAGTCTCCCTCCTACCGGTATCATTTCACTTGGACTGCCGTCCTGAGGTCTTGCCTCCCTGACCACGACCACCTCTGAATCCCCTTCCCCTTGAGGGGCGCCTAGACGAGCCTCTGGCTGCTCCTCTAGGTTTTGCACGAAAGGAAGAAGACTGTCCTTCGAACGTTGGGGCGAATGTGGTTGACTGACCTGGCACCGCCTGGGGTACCCACTGAAAGGCAGTCGGGGTTTGTGCCACCAACTGGGGCACTGGAGGCAAAGGCAATTGCAGTTGCTGTTGCTGTCTATAAGGCTTGGCTGGCCGAGATGGTAGCCTAGTCTTCATATTCTTCCTCTTTGGTTGAGGACCCTCATCCGGGGAAGATTTTCTTTTGATAGCCAGGCCCCACTTCTGGAGAAGATTTCTATTCTCCACGGCGGCCTTATCAACAACCTCTTTGACCACATCGGTAGGGAAAAGGTCTTTTCCCCAAATGTTGGAGGAGATTAACTTCCTTGGCTCGTGTCTCACCGAAGCCCCGGTGAACACGAACTCCCTGCAAGCTCTCCTTGCCTTGACGAAGTTATAAAGGTCCTTCGTCACTGTGGCTAAGTGAGACTTAGCCACTACCATGAACATTTCATGGACCTTGGGGTCACTTGCCATCGTCTCGAGAGTAGTCTGATGAGACATTGAGGCAGCCAGTCTTTCTTTTGTCTCGAACTCTCTTCGTAAAAGAGATTCGGACAGCTTGGGGAGGTCCTCGCCGAATTGCCGTCCGGCAATATCAGCCTCCAACTTTCCCACTGAGAATGTTAGATGGACATCCTTCCAGTCTTTGTGGTCCATAGGTAGAGCCAGCGACAAGGGTTTACACTCCTCCAGGGAGGGGCAAGGCTTGCCGGCCTCGACTGCCTTTAGGACAGCCGTAAACCCTTTCTGTAAAAAGGGGAAGGCTCTATCAGGAGAGGACACAAACGAAGGGAGCTTCTTGCTCAATGCAGCTACCTTCGAATTCGAGAAGCCCCTCTCTTTCATCGAGGATGAAAGTAGGGCTTGAGCCTTAGCGTGGTCCATAACAATGACCTCCTTCGGCTCTGTCTCCTCCCTTGAAGCTGGTTCTTTTCTCAGCCGGACATAGCAGTCCGGATATGATGCCTTGCTGGGCCAGAATTCTACCTCCTCTAGGGGAACTGAACCCAGCTTATCCGAAATGACGATCTTTCCAGTCGTCATCGGCATGTGCTCAGCATACCTCCATGGGTTAGCATCTGAGCATATGGGAAGGTCTTTCACATTGAGCCTTTTCCGGGGCCCATGTGATTCTGCCAGGGACTGCATACGCAGTTCCATTGCAGCCGCCTTCTCCTGATTCTCCTTCTGCATTTGTTGGATCATTCCAACAATCGAAGAGAGGGCCTGTCCCAGTTCTACTGGGAGGCCAGCCGATGTTGAGGGGATAGGCTCCGGCATCTGAACCGGAGTAGCCGACACCTCGTCGACCTCATCCTCTACGACATCCGGGGTTTGGACTTGATCCTGACCTTCTGCCAGGAGGTCTTCTTCCAAACGATCGTCCAGGTCAGACATCCTGTCACACAACTGGATGTCTTGCATCGCATCTGCGACTTCCTCGTCCACCTGGACTTGATCTTGAAGGATCTCCTCTTGAGGCTGGGGAATCACTGCCTCAGCTGATGCCTGGGGAAAAAGATACGCCCCTCATCTTCTCACTTGGAAGATAAGGGCCAGAGGTGTTCTTCTTGAAGCCCCTTACCCAAGTACGAAGCTTTTCCCTAGCTATATCCCTTGATTCCGCCGTTCTAGGGGAATCAAAAGCCTCAGTAATCAGGTTAGTGCATACAGTACATACCTGAGGGTCCCAATACTGGAGATCATCCTTGGAGACAGCGCATGCTGCGTGTCTCCTACAACACTCATGTCCGCAGAGGTTTTTGCTGCGGACATTGCAGAAAACATTTCCGCACTTCGGAGGGTCCTCCTGTAAAGAGAAGAAATTTCCATGAGTATCAAGTGAACTATGTATCACTGGATATGCATATTATAGCATAACAATTCATAAATGAAAGACACACACTTGTGTTTCCCTCACAACCCATTGTTGCAGCCTTCCGGATAATAAAATCAAAAAAGGTTTATCTCTACTAGAGTAACCAATGCAAGGTTTCCAGAGGAAACAGGTGGAGCTCACACCTAGGCAATGATTTTTAAAAATCCTGGATAATAGACGGGGAAGAACTCTGCTTCCTGTCTGAGGGCAACAGCAAAGGGCTGTGTAAGAAAACACAATAGTGTTAGAAGATACAGTGCTGTACCTAAACTTTTACTATAGTTTTCTTCTTACTGTATATGCTATACAGAAGAATACTAGTACAGTATAGGAGGATGTGTGCCGGCCTGCCTTTGCCGGCCGGCACACACCACAATTAGCTTTAAGTATACTACTTAACAGCTATAGGGCGGCAGCCCTCTGGTTCAAATGCCTGTGCCGGCGGCAGCAGCTGCCGGCCAGTAACAGCCAGTGTTGGCCGGCAATGATTGCCGGCCAGCAACTACACAAGGTAGTACCCAGCTGCCGGCTACACTCTTGGTGACCGGCAGACAAGGACTGACATAAGCCGGCCGGCAAAGGTACAAGACCGATGCCAGCCGGCAGCAAAAGAACCAGAAGACTACCCCTGCCCGGCTGCCGGCCTCACAGGCCGGCAGCCGGCCTCATAGGCCGGCTGCCGGGACAGGTACAGCACTAGAAGAAAATAGAATGGATGCCGGGATAAGAGTGTACACAACCCCCCAAGCCCGGCAACCGAAAGAGTGCATATAAGGAAGGGGAGAAACTTAATTCAGGCTTCCTTGACCAATGCCGTCCGGCTCTGCCGGCAGGCATGGATGAGGGACCAAGAGAGGTCCGGGCAGCACTCGAAAACATAAGACCCTTGCCGTCCAGCGTCTCTGCCGGCCGGCAATGGGCTTAGTCAATCCATATCCCAACCTATACTAGGTCCAGAAGTAGAATGACATATGGTACAGTAATACCCCTGCCGGCCAGCTCTGCCGGCCGGCAAGGTACAGTACAGTAATGGCTAGGCCATTACGGAGATAGAGGGGGAAGGGACAAGAGGGTCCTGCCAACCTTGCTTTAGTGACAGATCACCCGCAGCCAAGAACTCTGTCTTAGCCTAAGGGAGATCTAAGGGAAAGGGCCAGCGCAGTAGTATAATACCTGCCAGCTTCCAGAGCACCAAAGCAAGGAAGGCGTTGCAAACTCCCAAGGGAAGATTTATCCTCCCCGAGAACAGCAACAGGACTTAGTCTGGTCGATCACACAAGAAGGAATCATAACTACAGAAACCTTCGACAGTGACCTAAGGGAGCTCAGCTCCCTTTGTAAGTGTTAGGTCAGCGAGGGAGACTCTGCCCCAAGCCAAACAACACGGACTCAGACTAAAAACTCTGTTGTTCTGTCCCTCTTTGAACCAGACTCAGCAGGAACAGGAAGGTACAGTAACACCCTAGTATAGTTTTATCGAAAATAAATTCGGAAAAAACCACTTAGGGATAAGCCCAAGGCTTAAACAGAGGGAAAGGGATTGCATACCTTCTCCGAAGAAAATAAAGCAACCGGGGAGTATGATAAAGTATACTAAGGCTCCATAAGCAATTAGCCTAGGCACCAAGAGAATCGATTACCTAATTCACCGAAACTCTCACGTATACAATCTTGGAAATATTCCACACAGTCTAAATGTATAAAATATAGCCTAAAGCTTCAATAAAATTTTAATTACACTCGGAAAAACCATAATCATGCATTAAGTACTAGGACCAAACGACTAGGCTACATGGCCTAGCGTAGGCCAGAATGGCGAATACTTCGCCAAATAATACTAAGCACGAAAGGAAATCCTATGTAAAGCTAAATAGCTAAATTTTATTAAGCAAAACAACCAGGAATGTCACTCTGACTAACTAATTTATACCTAGCGAGTGACAGTGTCCAGGACACCTCTGGTAGGCTACGGCTCTTGTATCAAAGATTAATCCTATTAATCACTCAAAATTTTACCAAGAGCCTACATTTATACATAACAGACACTATACTCAACTTATCCGAGGTCAACGAAGACGAAGAAGCCATGAAAAGTTGAATAAATCCAAGATTTGCGAGAAAAACAGGAAAAAACACCGAGTTGTTAAGCTACGCAAAAAGGAATACAGATGGCGCCAGGATTGGCGCCAGGCACGCATACGAATCGGGGGATAGGGATGCCTTGGGAGCGGCTCCCCTTTTTCTTTCCCGAATTCGTATCTCGTCAATCTCCCTCCTACGAGACGAATCTCTATTCAGGTCGTAGATTGCCATGTGACGTGTCTAGAATACGTCCTCTGATATGTCGCGATATCCCTTTCACGAGGGATACTCGCTCCAGGAGTTAGAATTCTGGTACCTTAAGGTAAATTCTCTGGGAATATCGCCGTAGTTGTAATATACCCTAGGAAGCTACCCTATAGGAACTTCCATCAGGACGACATGGCTTGAGCCCAAAAATATATATATATATATATATATATATATATATATATATATGAAAATCTAATATTAACCCAAAACACTTTTTATTTCAATTTCAATTTTCCTTGGGAATAAATTAAACCAAAAGGAAAACATTTATACGTGTATATACCCTGTCCGCAGTTTAAACTTAAGTCTTTGCATCTTTGAAGATAAATAAACATTAATGTTATGCAATTCACTATAAAGAA
>NC_090737.1:125737405-125744905 GCF_036898095.1 Palaemon carinicauda | reverse complement strand
GTAATAATTTACATAAACAAAAAAAATATATTTAGTTACAACTCGTCTTTTACAAATGAAATCCACTTCTACATGAGTAATTTTGAATTTACACAAATCAAATTAACACAAACCTTATATGATTATTTCACAGGAATGAAATTACATAATGATTAATCATGGTTATAATTTTCATAAAACAATAATTCTAGTCAAGTCCCCAATTTTTGAATGACGACCGATAAGTCATTAATGGCCAGGAATTGATTTGAGTAGTTATAAGGATCGGCATCAACAACGTTTTGAAGAGTTTGAGCCCCAAGCTCAGGTAGAGTTAAAGCTTACAATATAGAATATAATTGGGCGAGTTATATTTATTATGAATATATATTGTTTCAATGAATACCGATTACAGTATTTTCTTACCGTCATAAAGTTATCGCCAAGGGCAGTGAGTTTATATATATATATATATATATATATATATATATATCTTTTGACTATGTATAGTTTATATATATGGATATATATACATGTATATACATATATTCATGTATATATATATACATATATATATATATATATATATATATAAGTATATTTATATATATATACATATATATATATATATATATATATCATACATACATACACATATATATGTATGTATATATATATATATATATATATATATTTATATATATACATATTTATGTTTGTGTATGTATGTATGTTATATATATATATATATATATATATCTATATAAATGTATGTATACACAGTATATATATATATATATATATATAGAACCACACACGAGAACGACTGTTTGTTTATGCATCAAACCTCGTCAGTTATTTCAACGAGGGTATAAATCATTTAACTAATTTTAGAGATGTTATATTTTCAACCCCGTTTGGTAGTTATATTCGCGGTTCGTTTACTTAACAGCGGGGTTACGGGTTCATTATGTCATGTTTTTAATCAAATATTTTACCAAGAGTGGCACATTCCACGGCCAGTAATGATTTCATGAGATTGCTGAATCTCTCTCTCTCTCTCTCTCTCTCTCTCTCTCTCTCTCTCTCTCCCAGTTCTTTTTATTCGACTCGCCGTATTTCCACAGAAAAGACTCCCAAGGGATAAGTGAAATTAGCCATTTTCTGCCATGAATAGCTATTTTATGGCTACATGCAGAGGACAGAGTTAGTTCTTATAAATCAAGAAAATAACGCTGAATTGTATGTTCTTTGTATTTCCATGGATGAGTTATGACTAAGATTATTATTCACATTGCAATGCTTGATTTTAAAGATAGGTTTCCCATCGTCCTAAATTTTTTCTTAAAAAGAAAATAGCCTTTTGAAATATACTGTTTCCTTGACCAAGCGTTTTCTATTCTTTCTCTAATCATATATAATTAAATTGCTTGCTCTATTACTTACAGTAACTATCATCACATCCTCCTACGCATATTCACGCAAATTACATCAGTTAGATTTCGCCAGTCGTCTCAATCATGAGCTTTTAGATCAACACGTCTCTATTCATTACCTCCTGCTTCACGCTTCATAGTCCTCAGCCATGTAGGCCTTGGTCTTCCAACTCTTCTAGTGCCTATTATTATTATTATTATTATTATTATTATTATTATTATTATTATTACTTGCTAAGCTACAACCCTCACTGGAGAAGGAGGATGATATGAGCCCAGGGGCCCCAACAGGAAAAATAGCCCAATGAGGAAAGGAAATAAGAAAGGCAAAATTAAGAACATTAACAACATTAATATGAATTATTCCTATATAAACTATCAAAACTTCAACAAAACGAAAGGAGGAGAAATTGGATAGAATAGTGTACTCTCAAGCAAAGTGTACCCTTAACAAATTATCATAGAGCCTTATCAAAGTGTTTGACTAAGCATCATTTATTTCCAGATATATAAGAGAGGTGGCTCCTACGTAAATTGTGTTTTAGGATCAGTTAAAATACGCCATTAAGCAACAACTGAAAATCCACTTATTGTACCAAATACGAGAGAGGGAAAATTCCCTTAAATACACTTCATAGAAAACGGGTCGCAACTTAAGGGGAATTAGCTTTAAGTATCGTTGGCGAGAAATTCGGAGAGGCGAGTTCTCTATCGACCGGAAAATGCCACCATTATTTCGTCGATCCAGACACTTATCCGGACGGTGGAAGCACAATGCAGCCGAGAATGGCTGCAGAGGGAAGTTGCAGTGGAGAGGGATGAGAATGCTTCATGGATGGGACTCGAAGAGATGGAGCTAAGTTCATGTATTTGGTGAGAGAGAGAGAGAGAGAGGAGAGAGAGAGAGAGAGAGAGAATTATATTCTATTTACAAGTTCACACTCATTCCAATTCAAAAGATAAGAAAGAGAGAGAGAGAGAGAGAGAGAGAGAGAGAGAGAGAGAGAGAGAGAGAGAGAATTATAATGTATTTACGAGTTCACACTCATTCCAGTTCAAACATACGAAAATTTGCATTAAGAACATGCAGGAGAGAGAGAGAGAGAGAGAGAGAGAGAGAGAGAGAGAGAGAGAGAGCGAACAATGGCTTGTTTATATTATATTAAGATATTGTTCTATTATTAAAATATTTCTTAAGCTTGTTTACCTTTTGAGACAAATGAAAACTTCCCTAATTTCTCATTTATAGTTAAATGAGGAATAAAAATCTGAAGTATAAAGAGGAAGAAAGAATTAAATTTAGTTTACCTTTGGAGGTGAGATCTCTGTTTTCCCAGGACGCATCCCCCTTGCCAAATGGCAGCTTGTTAGAGTGGCACTTCTTGTCCCATTCAGTGACACCCAGGAGTCTTGCTGAAAGAAAATGGGCGTGAAAACGAAGTTGCATATAAAGAAATTGGAGATTTTGCCCAATTCACGGTACATAGAGGGTAACAAGTGTTTTTATTTTAACTGTATATTGTGCTATATATGATCTAACCGATTCGATATATACAATGTACTTCTAAAATCAACCATAATGGGTAAACATAGGTCAAAGGTTCAAATTAGGCCTGTTATCCCCTTCAATGATCTAGGTGCTGTGAAGAAATTGGAGATTTTGCTCAATTCATGGTACATAGAAAGTAACTAGTGTTTTTATTTTCATTGTATCGTGTGCTATATATGATTGAACCCGTTAGATATGTGCGATGTACTTCTAAAATCAAACATATTGGGTAAATATAGTCAAAAGGTCCAAATTCCAAATTAGGCCTGTTATCCCCTTCAATGATCTAGGTGTTTGTGAAGAAATTGGAGAGCTTGCCCAATTCACAGTTCATAGAAAGTAGCTAGAGTTTTTTTTTCTGTATAGTCTGCTATGTATGTTCGAATCCATTCCATATATGCAATGTACCTCCAAAATCAATCGTATTGGGTAAACATAGTCAAAAGGTCCAAATTAGAACTGTTATCCCCTTCAACGATCTAGCCTTGCTAAGATAAAGAACACGTTGCTGGCTCGTGTATATCAACTTGGAGCTTTACTGAAAACTTAGAACATAAGGTTGTACAACCCAGAGAGCTATAGAGAGGATAATGCTGGGAATAACACTAAGAGATAAGAAAAAGAGCACCGTGGATACGAGAGAAAACAAAAGTTAGACGATATTCTAATAACATGCAAGGAAAAGAAATGGGCATGGGAAGGCAATATAAGGAGAATGACATATAATCGATAGACATTATTAATAACAGAATGGGACGCTAGAGATGACCAAAGAAGGAGAAGGAAAAGATGACGATGGATACAGGCACTGAGAAAGTTTGCAGGTGTGGACTGGTAAAAATAGACCACAATCAGAAGCAAGTGGAAGGACATGTCTGAGGCCTTTGTTCTTTGTGCTGCAGTGGACTAGTAACGGCTGTGATATATATATATATATATATATATATATATATATATACTACGTTGTAATGGTTTTTAAACTAATATTTATCCTCAATGGTCATTGACTTTTTATGGCAAAAGCACGATTTGAATTATAAACTTCTGGTGGAAAAAATACCTTCTACTTCGATTAACCTCATTTGTGAATTAGAGAATTATTTCGTAGTCGGCTGTTGCAGTAGGCAGCTGGACTGGAGAGAGAAAGAGAGAGCAAGAAAGAGAGAGCGAGAGAAAAGAGAGAGAAAGAGGAAAAGCTATGATATATCAACCAAGAAATTCCCGCCCCCGAAAAAAAAGCGAAAAAGAAAAGTAAATTAAAACGCATACCACGATGTCATCATAAATAGTTAAGAATTGGGTTCTATGGTGAAGTCACTCTACAGATTTGCATATGTATTTATTTTTTTAAAGGACTCAGAAAGGCAATAACGCAGACTTAAACTAATTGACAAAACAAAATTTTACATATAAAATCTACGTGTGTGTATGTGTGTGCGTGTGTGTATGTAGATATCATTATCATCATCATCATCATCAGCAGCAGCAGTTACTAGTCCACTGCAGAACAAATGCCTCATACATGTCCTTCAACGTGCGTCTGTACTCTCTCATCACCTGGGTGAAGTCACTCTTTTTGAGAGTATATATGAGTACGTGTGTGTGTGTGTGTGCGTGTGTATATCCGCCTACATTCAGACAGAATTCTAGACAGATTAACAAACGCGCAGAGCGAATTCCGGTCAGAAAACCAACGTATGAAAAATAGCAAGCGATTGCTCTTTGCTGCGAGGCAATAAAGCATGTGGAGAGACAGAGAAAGATGGTTTGTGTCAACAAGCAGTGAGATAAAGTGAGGCAGAGACAGAGGGAATGGGTGAAGTGCTTGATTTTGTATTTGCTTTCAACTTATTGTTTTTCAAGGGAGTGTGGTTTGATGAGAAATAGTTTTCATTATTGTATTTAGTTTGTTCATATAGATAATTCTATATTTTTAGAGTAACGGTTTTGTAGTTGAAGGCATAAATTAGTTAGTTTTAGTTATAAGAACAATACTTAGAGAAATAATTTTGCAGTTAAAGGCACAACTTAGTTCTAGGTATAAGAACAATATTTGGAGAAATCTTTTTGCAGTTAAAGGCACATATTAGTTCTAGGTATAAGAACAATATTTAGAGAAATCTTTTTGCAGTTAAAAGCACAAATTAGTTCTAGGTATACGAACAATATTTAGAGAAATCTTTCTTGTAGTTATAGTCACAAATTAATTCTAGGTATAATAACAATATTTAGAGAAATATTTTTGCAGTTAAAGGCACAAATTAGTTAGCTCTACTTATAAGAACAATTTTTAGAAAAATCCTTTTGTAGTTAAAGGCACAAATTAGTTAGCTCTACTCATAAAAACAATATCTAGAAAAATCCTTTTGTAGTTAAAGTCACAAATTAGTTAGCTCTACTTATAAGAACAATATTTAGAAAAATCCTTTTGTAGTTAAAGGCACAAATTATTTAGCTCTACTTATAAAATCAATATTTAGAAAAATCCCTTTGTAGTTAAAGGCACAATTTAGTTAGCTCTACTTATAAAAACAGTAATTAGAAAAATCCCTTTGTAGTTAAAGGCACAGATTAGTTAGTTCTTGCTATTAGAACAATATTGTCAAAAAACAATGAAACTATATCTGATTGTTCACTCCTTTTATTCCTAACAATTTTCTACATAAAAAGCTTCCCTTATCTTATCAGATACATTTATACTAGTGCATAGCCAAACTACAATAATTCTATGAATTTTAAAGCATTTATTGATGCGTGATTTTTTTTTCTTCGTTGAATACTCGTGTGGCATTTGGCAAAAACGTAAAGGAAATATATTTCAATGTTCGGCCGAATAGGAAACTAATTACACAGTGACAAACTAGATTTTTCCATGGTAAATAACTGTACTTTGAAATATCTCCCCTTATAATAACCACTCCATCACGTAGAAAGAAAAAAAAAAAAAAAAAAGCATTGTAACGCAATTCGTAAACATGAAAAAAACAGATATTTTGTCTTCCTTCAACAATGAAAGAACAGGCTTTGTGTTGTCGGGTGCTGCTGCCTACATATAAATAGACATTTTGTTTGTTGGTTGCTCGGAAAGGGATAAAAAATGACACGTTCCACTGATATTTCTTGTCAAAATTTAATTCAAAAGAGAACATGTTAAGCTATGATTTATGTCTATATTCCATTGTCCAACATTCTAAATGGATTTAGGATTTCAGTAATAAATTTATTTCGGTTCTAAGCATGTTTAGATGCCGATTCCATTATTTGTATTCATCAAACATGAAATTTGAAGAGCAAATCGTCAAATTATCTTTATATAATACTAAGATTAAGAAACTCAAAAGCTGGATTTCAATATTATTGACATTGACCTTGATAATGATAATGATAATGATAGTGATAATGATAAATCCAGATGTAGAGGAGTGAAGTTTATTACTGTACATCTCTCTCTCTCTCTCTCTCTCTCTCTCTCTCTCTCTCTCAAGCCTTATTCACATCTATAAATAGATATAATCGTAATGATAAAAACCTTTTGGAATATTTTCGAAGTAATTTTTCCTTCTTCCTTTAATGGTATATATGTAATTGCTCATATTCTTTTTTATTTTACACCTACCTTTAAAAAGTGAGGAAAAAGTAACATACATGTGTATGATATTGAGATGTTATATGGAGATGGACATGAATACCCAATATTGTGGTGGCCGATGTGGTAACGTCCTTGCCTGGTAATCGTCAAACTGGGGTTCGAGTCCCGCTCAAACTCACCATCATTGTGAGCTAAAGAGAGGGGTGTGGGTTTGGAGGAGCCTATAGTTCTATCTGCTGAGTCATTAGCAGCCATTGCCTGGTCCTCCATGGTCCTGGCTTAGGAGGAGAGGGGTTGGGACTGATTATATGTATATATGGTTAGTATCCAGGGCATTGTCCTGCTTGCTAGGGCAATGTCACTGTCCCTTGCCTTTTCCATTAATGAGCGCCTTTTAAACCTTTAAAATGGCAAGACAGGAGAGAAAGCAACCGTATGGTTGTCTTTGTTTGCAAGGAAAATCAAGGAAATAAAGGAAATCGGAAAGCAGTAATGAATGTAGCGAAGGAAAGGAAAACCACTCCAAGCTATTGGAGAGATCTCAAAGGAAAGAACACGGTCCAGACATAGCTTTTGCTTTTATTTCTATCGACTTCTTTTAATATGTGTGAAATACACGTCATATATGCCTATGACTATTTTAGATTCTTACAACTAGTTAACTGTCCAACCGGATTTTCGGAAAGAACTGTTGCTAAAAGACGAATGCATATTCAGAACGTCTTTGTATGTCATATTTTTGCTTCTGTTTCTATCGGCTGCTTTATGGAGTAAACCTCATATATATTTCTGACTATTTTAAATTATCACAGCTAGTTTACCTGTCCAACCAAATTTTTTGAAAGTATTGTTGCCGGAATACTATTGTATATTCAGATTGTCTTTGTGTGTCATATATTTTTTTGGCTCAAGTTTCTATCGACTGAATTTGATAAATATGAAGTAAA